>NW_004955441.1:12933080-13013022 GCF_000276665.1 Chinchilla lanigera | reverse complement strand
CAATCAAACCCTAAAAGCCTGCCCCATGACCACATGAGGCTTTGGGGGGACACCCAAACACAAACCATAACAGATGGCTTTGTTCAGGGTGAGGTATAGACCATCTATTCCTATTTTCTGTAGAGTTTTTATCATGAATGCATGTTGGACTTTGTCGAAAGCTTTTTCTGCATCTATTGACATGATCATAAGGTCATTCGAGAAATGCAAATTAAAACAACATTGAGATTTCATCTCACCCCAGTAAGAATGGCTAGCACTAAGAAATCAAACAATAACAAATGCTGGCAAGGCTTTGGAGAAATAGGAACTCTTCTCCACTGCTGGTGGGAATGCAGACTGGTGAAACCACTGTGGAAATCAGTTTGGAGATTCCTCAGCAAACTAGGTCCAGAGGTCCCATTCAATCTGGCTATTCCCCTTCTGGGTATTTTCCCAGAAGATCTGAAAATATCGTATCACAGCGATATATGTGCACCCATGTTCACAGCAGTGCAATTTGTAATTGCTAAACTGTGGAGGCAACCCAAATGTCCATCCACTGAGGACTGGATAAAAAATTGTGGTACTTTTATATAATGGAATATTACTCAGCTATAAAAAAAGATAAACTCGAGGCTGTTATAGGTAAATGGTCACAACTAGAGACTACTCATAAGTGAAATAAATCAAACCTGCATGTGTAAGCTTCGTATTGTCTCACTAGTGTAAGACCCGAAATAGTAAATAAAAACTAGGAGGTATGATAGATATTGTGAAGTGAAAGGAAAATGCTCAAAAGTAAAGGACAACTGGGGTGTTGGAAAAGAGAAGGGGAAAGAAGGGGAAATTATGTAAGTATGTATATACAGGATAGCTAACATAGTTGTACTTGTATCTTCTATTGCTCTACAGAAAGGAATAGTTAATGATTACTTGTTTGATCAATCTTGTATATCTCTATTTGTTTTTCTGAGAAACCACTTTGAAGATATCAATAAGTAATACAACAACCATGGTTAATTTCCTACCACTTTGTCTGTCACTCTGTTTTGTTTGTATTGTTCTTATGCTATTTTGTAAATGGATGTCTGTCTGTTAATATGTTTTTTCTTTTATTTTTTAAAATTAAAAAAAAACTAAAAAAAGGGAGGAAAAATCAAAAGAAAAACTGAAATCTAGAAAAAAAAAATAAACACTTACTGTATATCCATTAAGTACCAAGGTATTCTTATAATCTTCTTAATTCCTGGATCAGCGTTTTTCACAGAATTCTCACTCTATACTTTATAATATGGAATTGAACTTAGTTTGCATAACTGGTGACCAGGATTAGAAAAGCACATTGACCTCCAATCCAAGGCAGTTGGCATGAAGTCCCAACAAGGACAGAGCTCATAATGTCACTCACTGCTGCTATGCTCAGGACACTCCGCCCAGCAAGCCATACACTCAGACCCTTCCTGTGCAGAAAGGTCTTCTGCCTTCAGAATTCTGCATCTGCTATGAGATTATCAACACAGGAACAAATAGGAGACATCTACATGACACCTCCCTAGTTCAACTGCAAGAATGCCACATTTTCAGAACGAAGTTATAATAATTTATGGATGTGGAATATTCCTTTCTGATTCCTTCCATCTGGAGTTCCATAACAGATATCCAGGGGAATGAGCAGAAGCAACAGGACCTCCCTCTGATGGCACTGTCTCTAACACATCAGCTCGGTGACCTCCAAACCCCACCCCATCCCCCATATCCGTAGCATCCCTTCTGACCATATGTGCAGCCAAGACAGTGTTTTCACTGAATGATAAAGAAGCTTAATGCGTATTTCTATTATTTCCATAGTACCTTAGAGACAACAACTGCCTTCTGACCCACTTCTCTCTACAGCATACACTACTGTGTAACTGCCCTTTAAGACAAATGTTTAGTGTAATGTATTTAAAAGACATCCACGGGGCATTTCTAACGTTACTTTAAAAAAACTGGAATAGTTACGGCATGTATGACTCCTAGCCGCCACTGTTGGACGGGAAGTTGTTTTTCTTGCCATATAAGCAAGTCTATAAGAAGTCCAAACAAGCTCGAAGTTATATAACATAGCTCACATTTTTGGGGGCTATAATTAGAGCGATAAGATTATGGCAACGATCCTAGAAGAGATTAAGTACATAATTCTGATGAAAGAGGGTTTTGGGTCAGTCAAAGTACAGCTCTGAAACTGTTTTATTCCAAACAGCTTTGGCACAAGGATCAGTAATAATCTCATATTTACAGAACACCTTTAAACACTGTTATGCTGAAGGCCCGGCATAAGCTTTCCCACTTCAAATGTTGAAGTTGGACAGGAAGTTGACTTGTGAGCTTAGACTGAAGTTATAGAGCTTTCTTGAGCTTTTGCCACAACTCAAAAAGGCCTTGAAATGATAAGAGCTACAGAGACTGACACTACTTCCATCAAAAATGTTACTGCAGCACAAGAGCGCAGGTATGGGGTATCTTCCGACACGGCAGGCCTGGGAAGAAAGATGCCCACGAAGAAGCCCATAGTTGGGCCGATAGCCCCATTCCTGGTCAACCCAGGAGCGCTAGGAGAAGGGCTCTTTCCCTGGGCTTGCCTGGGGGAGGTGGCCTCTCCTGTATTCTGCTTCTCAGGATACTGCTCAGGCCTCAGGCTGTTTGCTGAAATTAAATAGAAGTACACAGAGTGGTTGATCCAATAAGCTTGGAGGTTCCCCAGAAGCAAAGGCAAAGAACTATGCATTGGCATAAGTACCTCTTAGGCCCAGCTGTTCAATCTACCCTGTAGCTAGACTATATTTAAATTTGGAACAGAATACTGGACCTCTTCCGTTTGCTTTTGTTTTTCTTTACCAACATCCCTCCTTGAAAAGTCCAACTGATCAGGCAGTAAATAAGTGGGAAGAACTTTTTCTCTCACCTCAATAAGAACAAGAAATAACAGTATTATTCTTTGGGGAGAGTAGTAAGGAAGAACTCACAGAGATGATCTGGGGCAGTCATGGAAGCCCTGCCCTCTGTAGCCCAGGAATCCATAAAATCCACACAGTATACAGACCACAGGCACTAGACTGTAATAAACTGCTGGCTTAACAATTTTGACTGTTCCTTTTTGCACTAACTTACTGCTTTCCATAATGTTAACGATAAACTGGTTGGGCTTCCCATTAGCCAACATTTGGGGCTTAGCTATAACTCATATATTTAAAAATGCAATTAAAAACTGAAAGGGGATTCCTGGAAATGGGACTGCCATGTCAAATTATAATAGGATATGTGATATAGAAGTCATGTTTTGATAAGTAAAAGTCAACCACTGAAAAGCAAAGCTCATGCTATGTTTTATGTATGGAAAATAAAATTATTATGCTGAAACATTAAAACAGAGGCTGTTTTTTTTCAATATCAAACTGGTGACAGTGCAGCACATTTTAGGGCAAATTCCTCTGTTCAAAGAGCTTTAAATTTAACTAAACTATACAATGTAAACTGATCTATGTTTTGTCATGATACATATGGGAAGGTGTTCACAAACAACTGCTTTAGTTCTACATTGCTCATTCCAGGTTAAGCAAAGAAGCTATTATTTGTAACTTGGCAGTCCCCTTGGTAAACACATGCAAAACCACTGCCTTCATGGATATGTGGGCCAATACTCGTGAAGTTTATTCGGAACCATATGCAAGATGCCCATGGCTCTGACAAACACTGAAACTTTCTGCATTCTAAACTTTTCTTCTACAAGTCAGCATGAGTTTGACCTGTGTTAGGACAGGGGAAAATGCGTATGTGTTCTGTCTCTTTAAATCCCAAGTGTTTCCAAAAGAATGTATGTGGCTGTCTAAGTGTGACTTAAGAACATAAAAGCAACGGGTAACAACTATGGAAACAAAGATAAATGAACCAACCTCTCCCTGGAAAGCATTTGGGTTTTGCTTTAATGCTGCTTGAAAATTCTAACATGCAACATCGGTGTACCAAATACTGTATGATCCAGGGCAACCACTACTAAAGTCCTCTGGATTAACAAATGGAACCAATAGGAGACTGCTGTGCTATGAACTTAAAGACCTGTGGAACAGGTTAGTTATAAGAGGAGACTTAACGCCATTTACCTGTGGCCGGAAATGATTTGCAAGAAGTCAGAATATGGCAGCGAAATGTAATGATTTTGAATACTGGAAATATAAACAGCAAATCTGCAAATATAAACAGCAAATTTGCAAATGCAAACAGCTAATCAATTTGCAAACTTCCCACTCATATGATGGCTTCAGCTGTGACCTAGAGGATAAAGTCTGAGTTACATTTAAAAATCAAGACTGCTCCACCCTCAAGCTTCTGGGAAATCAGCAGTGTTCGCAGTGCAGAGGACACAATTAAGGGAAATGGGGGAGAGGTAGTGCCTTCTTAGTCTTTAGCACTGCCCAGCAGGGTCTTTTTTAGTCCTCAGAGTTAGTTTTGACTCAACAAATCTCTTACCATTATTGCTACCCAGTTCTTTCTAGGTTCATTCTGAAATTCTCAACTCTTGCTTGGAAGATGTAGAGGCTGGTGCTGCCTCTTCTTCATGAGTAGCAGTAACTTACAGGAAGGAAGTCTGATGTGGGGTCTCTGCTAAGTATCCATGAAGCCTGGGCAGTGGCTCCCTCTTCCTCCAGGAGGTGCCGGAGGCCCAAGCCCAGGGATTCTGTTTCACATGAACTTGGGTGAGGGCAAGAGGGGGCATGTTTTTAAAGTAACCAAGTGATTCCAATCTAAAGTGAAAGTAGATAATACCATCCTAAGATATTCCAAGCACTACTGTCTGTTTGTCTGTCCTCTACTCACTCCTGTGTGCAACGAAATTGCAGGCTAATTGCTATGTACCTGTTCAACTCCTGCTTCCCACCCACCTCCCCTTTGAGTTCAGTCTCTCCCTGGAATACCCCTCGCAGCTAACACCGTGCTCATCCTTCAAGGCCCGGTTCAGTTTGACTTCTTGAATATCTCCTGCACACTCACTGTGAGCCACACGTGGGGTGCAGCCTGGGGAGCTGCAGAGATGCAGAAGATACTGAACCTGTCTCCAGGGAACTTCCAGCCTGGCAGAGGGACAGGTAGACCAGCTTGAGAGAGAGCAATTTTCTATGTCCAGTCCAATCAAATGTCCTCTCCTTTGTAGGTAAAAATGTTACTGCAGACACAGGCTAGGCCTGCGAGCATGCAGCATAAACACTGTCAGTGCAAGCAGAGAGAGTGAGCTGGGATGCAGAGGGGACCCACAGAAAAGCCAGGGGAGCAGCCTGGCACAGGAGCCTAGCTGGTCTCGTCCTGCGTCTGCAGAGAGGCTGCACTATGTGCACGGTGAGGGGCCCCCATGTGCGCCTCAGCCCAGATGTCGATACTGTCATTCTTAACTATTTCTGGAATGAATAGCAGGAAAACAAACGGGAAAATACTTGAGAGGATATGCTCCAGAGCAGCCTCTAGAAAGAAGGCTGAGCTGCTCTAGAGCTCTAACTTAGACCCTGGGAACAACCACAAAAAGTTCTTCTTAAGGTAACATGAATAAATAATGTGCCTAGAAAACCATGCTCAGTAAAGTTAGCAGGAGAGGTCCAGGTCAGGATTTATCGAGGCATGCGGATCTGGAGCTCTGATGGGTCAAGTCCAACCGTGAAAGGAAAGTGGCAGCAGACGAGCAGCTGGTTCCCAGGCTCCCTGGACAGGAGCATGACACCAGGGACTGGGTAGGAAACAGGGGGTGAGGATGCAAAACTGGAAGACAATGATAATTAAAAACAGCAAACTATGAACAACATGTACTGTTCCAAAACCTTTATGCTGAGCTCATTCATTTACTCCTCAAAATTAGCCTACCATACCCACTGATATCTTGATTTCACAGATGAAAGCAGAGAAGTAGCTTGACCAAAACTGCACAGTCAGTTAGAGCAGGGGTAGGATCTCAGCCATGTGGACACCACTTACAGCTACTGTCCTACCACCACATCAAACTCCATTTTAACAGTATTCCAGGTGCCAAAGGAACTAGGTCCATTCCACCCTGGAAACAACTTCTGAATATGTACTAAAAACCAGGAACTGTGTTTGGTGCTTCAAATGTTGATTGGTAAGAACTGATTCCCAAGTCGAAAATGTTCATTGCTATTATGGCAACAAATAGGAAAACCCGAAGTAAACCAGCATTTTTTATGAAGTCATACTAAATCACCTATTTCTAGCATGTCCCTACTTGGAGTTGACAGAGAAGCTCTGCTTCATCACCGTAAGGACGACTAAATTTACAAGTGTGATGCAATGGAACGAGACTGTCAGAGGAAAAGGCCTGACCAAGCCTGTCTGCGTATGTGAGTTGTGTTTTGGGAGGGGGGCTGCTCTCGCCGTCCCTCCATTTCATCTCTCTTGGTATGTGCCCCACATCCCCAAGGACTATGAAGCACTGGGATGTTTGAGAGGCAGGAGCTCTACGGATCGACTCAGCTTGGGAGCCTCTTTTGAAACCGGTTCATTTTAAGTTCACACATCGCTCGAGAGTGAACATTAGTTTGAACTTTTGGCCCGCGCGATATCCTGCCCATCTGTAAGTAAACATGTAGTCGGGACAAACAGTTTTCATACAGCTCTTCATTGTGCAGTGATAAGATCTGGGGAAACCTTTTTTTTTTTTTTTCCTAGTTTAGGTTTCTTTATTCAAATATCACACTCAGAAAATTCCCCATCCCACTTTGCCAAGACCTGACATTTGCTCTCTTGTCTGAGAACTTCAATAATTTGGCATTTGCCTCTAGTATATCTTTAAAAAGAATTTTAAATGCTGTGTGGCCACTTCTCAAGATTGCACCACGTGTGCAAATGACTTAGGACAGAAATAAAGAGGAAGGACCCCCGCCTGCCCATACCACACTCCACTCCTTTCCTTCTTCTCTCCCAAGCTGATGCTAGGCGCGAGCTGGCCCTTGCAAACATTGCCATGAAACAACCCTAACCAACGGTCATTATCACCCCATCCCTACTTATTTTTTAAATATGAGGAAACTAAGGTTCAAGGAGTTGCAGTAATTTGCCAAAGTCAACCAGCACCCAAAACAGTAGTCCCACATGCACCTGGCTTTGTAGCCAGTGGCCTCTCCCCGTTTGCTGAGCTAGGTCACCATCTTAAAGACCTTCTCTTGGACTCCCAGAGACCTCGTAAGTGCTCCTAAAATCCGTCACCCAGACCAGTTTTTGTAGGTTGAAGGGCAGCTTTGTAGAACAATAGCTCTACGAAGTCCTACCCTCTGAAGAAAGATTTGAGAGTTGTGGTTGATTCCTTCAAAAGTCTGATTACCAGGCTGAATAATGGCTTGGGTATTTTTCTCCTCTTGAAAAATGGCAAGTAAAACAACACGTGGCTATAGTGTTACCAACCTGGGGATGTGAGCACTAGCCCAGGGGATATTTGACTCTTCCAGAGTATTTTATGTAACAATGCATCACCAAGCCAAATGGCATTAGCGGGTAATCCTCTTTTGCCATGTCATAGAGCAACAATGCCTTCTGCTTTTCTCACACATAGGTAATGAGTGATGGAAAGGAGGAGGTAAGCAAGCTGTAGGCTTGGCTTGCACGTGAGCCTGACTTGGAGTTTAGGACCCTGACCTCAGCCCTCACGGCCTCCCCAGTCCAGAACCCACCGATACTTCTCATAAGAAAAGCTGTCCCCCCCCCCCCCCGCCTGTGGGATTCTAGAAGGGTGGGAGGAGAACTGCAGGCCTCAGAGATCTGTGCCGGAACAGCACCTGTGGCGTGATGAGGACCTGGTCTCTGTGCCCCTGACAGAAAGACAGTCATCACTGGAAGGGGCATAGGAAAGTCTGAGCCAGCGCACGGACGGCTAAGCCCAGGCACCGCGGGCAGCGGATGGGGGAAGGGCCTGCACCTCAGCAGCATCTGGGAAGCTTTTGAGAGCGGGCCCCTGGACTGCCCTGAGTCATCCTGCCTGCCTGGTGAGGCAGAGTATGGAAGACTGGGCTTTTGTTGGTTTTATACAATTCTGTCAGTCACCTGAGTCCTTCAGAACAGCCCTCACCTCCAACCTCTGCTTTGCCTTCCACTAGGTCCTGACACAAACTCTCTCCTGGGCTTTGTTCGCGTTTCTCCAGCCAGGAGGATCCTCAGGCTTTCCCTAGGCTTGTAGTGCTCTTTGTATGGATTCCAGTCCTGCCTCCTGCAGAGGCCTTCCTTATCCAACCCAGCTGACAGGACGAGCTCCAAGTGTTCTGATGTGAGCACGCTCCTTCCCAAGTGCTTACCACATCTTGCCTTGGCAGTTTACCTGAGTTTTTATTCAACTGCACCCTTTCCTTTCAAGGTTGCCAGGTGAGTCCCCTTGTCCCTCTGACCCATCTGCTCCCCTACCCTCTCCTTAGCTCATGCTGCCTCCAACCATGCTGGTCTCCTCACTGCTCTGGAGACATGCCAGGCCCTCCGACCACAGGGCCTTTTCACTGGCTGCCTCCTCTTCCTGGAACACTCCTCCCCCAGTTGTCTGAATGACTCATTCCATTTCCTTCATGGCCCTTCCTACTCTAAGGTCAATTATGAGAGAGAGTTCTGTGACCGTCCCCACCAGACTACCACACACACATACCCTTTCCTAGCACTTCCACTGGCCCCTGCTTCCTCGGTCTTATTTTTATCATCACCTGAAATCACAGATGTAAAAAGTCTATGTATTGCCTTTTGGCCCCTCCACGAATGTGTATTCAATGAGGGCAGAATTTCTAGCTGTTCTGTTCACTGTAGGTCTCCAACACATGAGACAGTGTCTTGCATGGAGGAGACACATGATACATAGGTGCTCAGTGATTATCTGTCATTGCAGCTCATTTGTCTCCATAGGGTGACAGCTCCTGGGTGGAGGCTGCCAGCACTCTCAACTCAAAAGTCCTGACATTAAGGGCATTTCTGATCTTGCTGAGGTAGGGTGAAGGAGACCCTGTTTCAGGAGTAAGGATGACTCCCAGAAGTCCAACCCATGGGGCCCACGCTGCTTCTGAGAATGAGTTCTGTGGTCAAGTCTAGATTTGTGGCCGTTTCCCAGAACTGAGGTCTGCAGAGACCACGCACAGTGTGGCTGCCATGCGGTCTACTGTGAGCAGAAGCTGCCACTGCGCAAGCAGCCCGAGCCTCAGACCTGCCATTGACAAGGAGTCGGGTTGCTGTTTGTTTGTCTTCAACACGCGCATGAAACCGTGCTAGAAATAATAGCACAAATCTTCCCATGGCCCCACAAGTTGGGTCGGGGAAGTCGATTTGCCAAAGGACCCTGTGGTTAGGCAGCAGAGCCTAGGCTGGAGTTCTGGTTTGGGTGCGGTCTAGATGCCCGGCTGCTCGCATGACTGAGCCCACGGCCTCAGACCACTGCCACGATCAAGGGAGGTGAAGGCTGCAGAGTCCAGATGTGCAAAGGAGGTCTGGGGAAAGGCAGCAGCAGTTGGTATTCTTGAGTTTTGATGGACTGTTGAATAGAAATCCACAACGTTTTCAAAACTGAGAGTTGGAAAGGAAGATAGCCTGACCAAGGAGGAGCGTGATACCAGATATGCAGGCACAAGCGCACAGCTCCCTCCATGAGAGAGCAGAGGGAAGGCCCTTATAACTGCCATCATTTATCGACTGTTCACACTGGGTCTATCTCACTACACTCTGTGGGATAGGCGCGGTGCCCATCTAAGGATCACACTGAAATAAGTACTCCAAAAATCGGTACAGACTTACAAGTACCACTAAGGTATCAATACCGAGGAAGTAACTCCCACAGACCACAGCCCTTGACCTTGGGATGCCCCAAGGCACCCTTCGCTTGTTGGCAACATTTCTAGGAGCCTAGTGTTATTTGCCTTCTCCAGCCTGGCTCGGGCCAAGTCCTCACGGCCGGTGGTGGTAGAAGTGGTACCAGATTGTATGGAGCTCTGAGTGATCCTGAACACATACCTTCAGGCTGGAGAGACACCAAGCTCAAGGCTACCCTCAAGGCAGTGGCCCCTCGGTGTTCTGTACATCAGAAATGTCTTCTTTCCCCACATCATCCATGGGAATCCTGCAGTTGTCCAGGCTCAGCTGAAATGCCACTGCCCGTGCCCATGTCTACTTGGCCTTCCCTCTTCTGCCTAGATTCTGTGAAATTTTCACTACTTATTCCATTTCATATTCACTCTTCCTGAAGGTAAGGCTCACATCATTTGGATCTTTTCCAAATCTTCTTGAGCCTAGGACAGTACCGGGTGCTGCACCTGCTAACCGATTCAAAGTCATCTCTCTCCAATAGCAGAGAATGATGCCACTGTTATGTAATGTCTCTTAAAGTGTGGTCATTGAAAAATGCCAGTTCCTGGACCCTGCTGAATCACTATTCTCAGGGGTGGGACCAGCTCCTGGGAGATACTCTCCACACCAGTGTTTGAGAACCTCACCATAAGGGTCAATGCAATAGCAAGCTTAGCAAGAACCACATCCAAGAACCAGTAGAAAGCAACACCAATTGTGTAGCCCAAGGAAACCTTCCAGGCTGGTGGGACTTCTCACAAGCATGCCCAGGGAGGCAGGTGAAGAGTGGTAGTGATTTGACCTCTCTTTTGCCTTCCTAAATGATGATGTGTGTAGTGATGTGTTGTCACTACTGTTGACAAGAGCAATACAACACCATTCTAAGTCCTCTTTTACCCTTCCAGAAATGGCTAATCTTTGTGGAGACTCCATTCTGCCCTCTTGTCACTGTATCATGAGGGGAACCTAGATTGCTACTTCTGCAGTTTCCACACAGGTTACAGAGAAGAGGGTCTCTCTCTCCTCAGTGAATGGCACTAGTCTTAGACACGAAACCTGGACCTGTACAAGTGGCACTCACGATAGCCACCTCCACCCATACTTTCCTGTTCCCAGCGCGTGATGACTTCTTTGACAAACAACTCTTTCACACAGCCCAAAACACTGACACGCTGCAGATGTGGGAGCCTCAGCCGAGACACATGAAGTTTTATGATCTCCAAAAGCACACACCTTGAAAGAGAAACTTTATCCCTGACTAATTAGAGTCACTCTTAATGAGGAAATTATGGAGAGGATTAAAATGTGTTATCCCTTTCCCTCAGTGTCTCGATTAGGCCCTTCTAGAGTTACAGGGCTTTTTGTAAATCACTTCTTGCTCTTGCCAATCTGTTTCCAAGTATCAACACATCATCATTGACTGAGTATTTTTCAGTCTTGCCAATAAAAACTCCCAAGTCATCCCGGAACTCTCTGAGATGACTGAGAAAAATACATGGTACTCTTTAACAGATCACACAACGGGAGGCCAACTGGGGAAGGTTCCGGAAGGCTGGAGGTGAAGAGGTGGCCTAACCACAATGAAAAGCAAGTCCTGCCAGCAAATGCTTGTCCATTTTAGGAGAGGGATGGCGGCTTTCTCAGGCAGGGGCTAGGAGCTGGGGCTCATTTCATGGGTGAAGGCTGCCCTTTCTCCCTTCCCCAAAATGAACATCTCCAGGAAGAAGGGGGATAACCGAGCAGGCCTGAAAAGATCTTTATGAATTATAGGCCCTTGGAGAAAATCCCTTACTTATTGGTGCCTATTTCCTCACCTATTAAAGATAAACCTACCAGCACCGCCCACCTCACAGGCACAACAGAGGCACAGTGAGAAGGTGCTACACAAATGGCTCTGGAAAGCAGTTTAAAAGTTGCGTATGTGCTGCATGCCCGTGCCATGCTGAAGGATGCAGGTGTTACCCCGTTTCTCATGGCCGTCTTTTGAAGGGAAGATTTTTTTTCTACTTTGTCGAGGAGGAAACCAAAGTTTACTAATATCCTAAATATTTTCTGAAAGTTAAAAAACAATAAGTTCCCCGAAAACTAAATGTCTGTTCAAAATGAGACACCCCATGCCTACAGAGCTGTGAGGGGAGTTTATTGTTGTTGTTTTGTTTGTTTGTTTTCTCCGGTACCGGGAACCGAACTCACGACCTTGCGCCTGCCAGGCAGGCGCTTTTGCCGCTGAGCTAAATCCCCAGCCCCAAGTTTAAAAAGCAAGTTTGAATTCTCTTTCATAGGAAACACAAACCATTAGTAGGGGCTGTGAGGAGCGAATGACATATTCGGAATTCGATAGCCACGTGCTGCTAAGAGAAGAAGGATGGTGGGTGAGTAGCAAGAACAGAGCTGCTACATCAGCTGATTGTGATTCCAAAAATTATTCATAGTGGGAGCAATTACATCAGTGTATCACTGCTGCAGGATGCATTTACTGAGCACTTGTTGTGGGTAAGCAGGTTTTAGTACTTTCTTGGGCATGTGTGCATACACGTGCACACAGCCAGTGTAAATGCGATAGAAAGGTGTTATCTGCTTTTGGGTGCTTACAACTGGCTTGGGTAGATAAGACATTGCTACACACCAATCTAACAGTGAGGCATGTTTATGTGCTGGGAAGAGGAATGAATAGATGGTAGGCAGGCTGGGAGGAAGGACGGGTTTCTGAGAGGGGCAGGACGTGAGATGAATGGTGGGAGGTCAGTATAACTTGAGTCGCAGGCTGGACCATCCTAGGTGACAGGAGCAGGAAGCACTTCACATGCTAGCGTTTCTAGAAGGCAGACAGTGAGACTAAAGAGAGCAGGTTGAAACCCAATGAAAGAGAAAGAAGAGATTGATGTTTTATTTTGCTGGCCCTGGGCAGTGCCCAACAATAGTGTAGCAAAAGTAGGCAAGACATTATGTTCTGTTTGTAAAATTCCTATGAGTGATTCACTTCAAACAAAAATCTAAATGGCTAGCCCACGATACCCTGCTGTTGCTGTTACAACCCAAAACAGTATTTAAGAGCCAGGAATCTAGCTCAGTGGCACAGCACCTGGCTTAGCAAGTGCGAGGTCCTGAGTTCAATTACCAGTACCAAAAAAAAAGAAAAGAAAGTATTTAAGGGAAATCCATTTACATAGGCTTCCCTACTCATAAAGAGCTTGCTACCTCATTCACAAGGAAGTTGTTCAAAATCAGAAGTCCGACAGGTAGTGAATGATATTAACAGGGCTGTGCAAGACACACACCCGGAGAAGTTCCCACCAACCATAAAAAGCACACAGAATGCAAACTATTTTCAGGGAAAAGAAATAAGCTTGTTCTGTGGATAACACAGATGGCAAGAATCCTAGACTCTGTGGTGCAGAAAGACAGGAACTATCCCATCATGCAGGACAAGAAGAAGCCAGAGGTGAACTGGGAGTGGGAGCAGGCCAAGTCATTTAGGTGCAGCATTCCCTCTTGTTGGGGCATAATTACAATTCGTTAGGGATTGCATTACCAAAGCAACAATCCTATGAGCTACTCAGTTCAGAGATTCTCGGGGTAGCAGCTTTACTTCTGCACCATGCCTGAGGATTCCATAGCTTTTCAGAAGTAACAGCAGCTGGGGAGAAGGGGCAGCACTTCCCAATCCGCATGGTGGGTGCTGGGTTGGAACAGTCATGTGATTCTGATGGTTTTGTCTTCTGCTCTTCCAGTTCTCCCTCTGCCAAAGGCCGTTGCCTTGAGGTATTCTGGGATGACAGGAAATGCCTAAGCCCAGCGACAGAGCCAGAAAAGCCCTCCAGAGACTCTCCGGGTGGGTTTTAAGAACATGGGCATTAACCAAAGAAAACTGTCTTGGGGAGAAAATGAGCTTGTTTTAGGGCAAGTGTGCTCTAAGTCTGAGTGCGTCTGAGGGCATCCAGAAGCTTTCCCATGCTGGCTTCTCCACGTGCAAGGGGGAGGTCTGCAGCTCTGTCCATGAGTTTAGATGAAGGCAGCAGCTAAGTGCACCGCACCTCCCGGGACCAAGGATCTGGGGCGGTGGGGGTGGGCCGAGGCCTGCGGGGTTGCGGGACAAGGCAAAGAAACATGGTCCCTCTGCAGTTTTGGAAGCCAGAGATTTTCACCATTTCCCAAAGGAAAGTAACTTAAGTTTCTAATAAGTTTACAGAATCCTCGAGCCATGCTTTTTCTTGATTTCCCTCTTTATGTCACAAAGAGGGCATTTCATAAGGTGTACAGTATGGGAAACATTTACTCAGATACCCAGCTTGGGAAGGGAGGCATTATTCGGAGAACCTTCAGTTACGAGGACCCCAGGAAATCCCCTCAAACACCATTTCCTCCACTTCTATTAAGAAAAAGAGAAAGCAAGCAAGTGGCAGGGGTTTAGTATTTTCTGGCAGTTTCCTTTTCCTGGCCCTATACAGGATGATATAGCTGTTTACTTCCAGGCTCAAGAGGCAGCCAGCACTGTACGAAAGCTTTCCCACAGAAGATCCAGAATCAGGCAAACTCCTTCCTATGATGTTTCCGTCATGGGCTGGCCACGAACAAGCTGACTTGTGCGCACTCAGTCCTGTTCCTACCTCCTCTAGCAGAAGCCACTCCCTCTGGCACTGGGGCCATAGTGTGTGTGGTGGGGGGGGGGCGTCAAAGACAATGAACAAATGGAATCTTCACTGTTCCCAACTCCAAGCCACTTTCATGGCTCCCTCTACTCTCCACTCCGTGTACAATGGAGAGTCCTAAGCTCAGTGTAATTATCCATAAAATGAGGGAACAAGAAAACTTTCAGCCAAGCAGAAGAGACTAAATCATACCAACACTGATGTAGTACTTTATCTGAGCACAATACCATGGTGAACACCAGCAAAACAGAAATGAGAGAGCCTTAGTTCAAATCACAGTTCTACGACTTGTTACCTAAGTGACACTGGAGAAGTCATTCTACTTCCTGGTGTCTTCGGGTATCTACCTCCTAGGGCCAGTGTGAGTATTAGTTAATACATGTGAATGTATTAACTAGAAAATGACAGGCACATAGTAAATACTATAAAACTGTCCACACCTCATACTGACAGAAGATATTCTGCAACTACTAGTTGCTATGATGGCAACAAGGAAAACAGTTATTTTCAACAGGCAGCAGGAGTGGGGGAGGAGGTCAGAATATTCTAAGAAGAACACATCTATCTACAGCTGAAAGGTTGATTTGATTTATAAGTTTGTAGGTGAAAACTGGAAGGCTATCTTATGGTTTTCATACTACAGATTACCAGATGAAATTACTGACTGCATCTCCTTACTTATAAGACATGGTTTTAAAAAAATCAGGAAATAGCAAAGTTGTGACAACTAGGGAAGAATCTCCCCCAGTCAGAGCCATGTGCTGTGTGAGGCTGGACTAGGCTGCTCCTTAAGAATCCTCAGCTGTCAAGAGGAGGGTCCCAGGACGGGCTGAAAGCGGCACCCCAGTCTGTAGCTCCATCTTGGTCTGGTCTTGGTGGGGGATGTAGGGCCTGTGCTGGGTTCTTCCAGCTACACAGGCCAAGTGACCAGTCACCACACTGCCTGTCTTTGAGACAGCCCTCACTGCCAAAGATAACAGGAAAATCAAAACTTCAACAGCTACATAAGGGCATGGAGACACTGTCCTCCAGCTCAGCGCTTACTAAACTTAGAATCTCTTTTTGTTGCGGCATGTCATTGATTAAAATGTTAGTGTCTGACAATTTGGAGACCTTTATACTCTTGGTTTCTTCTTCCCTTTATTGTAAAATAAACATAAGAACATGTAAACCATATACTTTTTTAATATATGAGAATATACATATGTATTTAAATAAAACAAAATCCCTTGTAGCTATGACCCACTTTGACAAATAAGACAGGCTGCTGGCCCTTTGCAGTTCTTTCAAACCTCTTTGAAGCCCTCCTCCTTCTATCCCCACCAGTGCTAATCACCACTTGAAATTTCCTGATCATTACTCCACATTTTTCAGTATAGTTTCCCCACCTATATATTTACCTCTAACAAGATGCTTAGTTTTGCCCATTTGAGGACTTGTTATGCATGGAATCGTGCTGTGCATATCTTTCTCAGCTTGCTTCCTTCACTCTACCATTGGTCTCTATATCTTCCTTTTAATTGCTAGCTTTTCTGGCTTAAGGTGTGGTTCGGAGTTTTTTGTTTTGTTTTGTGGTACTGGGGATAGGGTCCAGGGCCTTGTGCATGCTAGGCAAGCACTCTACCACAGAGCTACAGCCCAGCCCAGGTCTCTGCTCCAAAGGGTTTTCTCTTTCTCCTTTAATAACACAATTAAAAAAACATTTCCCAAACCTTCTCCTTAAAATATGACATAGCAAACACGCAATGCATTGTGTTCCCTTGAGTGCAAACTGTCACCTCCAGGGAAGCTGTGGTCAGTTTCTCACCTTTGCCCTCCAAACATTATTTCCATAAGGACATTTTTAGTAGACATACTGATGGAAGAAATGCAGTCAAACCTTCCAAATGATACCATCTTCAGAAAAGGAACTTCTCCGCCAAACACCATTTTCCTAATAGTTTTGTACAGTCTCTCTTTACTCCAGAAGTCTAAACATGTTCCTTTTTATAGAATTGAGATTTTAAGTTTTACATTAACCTATGAATAATTTGCATAGTTTTTCACATAGCTCTTTAACTTTGTATCCTCCCCTGCATAAATGCCCATCTGCTCGGATCTGATGGGATTCTCACTCCCATAATCCTGTGAACCGTTAGTGCCATTTCCCACAGACGAGGAATGGATATCCAAACATCTGCATTTTATGCTAAACTTGGTGTCTGCAAGGTTCAGGAATTAACAGCTCAGGCAGCTAAGCAGAACCCATCCTTCCCAGGACACAGATGCACAAGAATCAGTTTTGGAGCTGGAAGAATCTACCTATTATTTTAAGTTTTCGGAAGGTTCCAATTCATTTTGGTCTATGGTGTTAAGGTTCTGACTTCCAACGCTTACGCAGTGCTAAGGTAGCGGTGCTCTGTGGTTCCCATGGAGATGGAATAATTTCCCCATCACCCACGGATGTGGTTTTTAAGCAGCACAGATCAACACTGGACCAGGCAGCTAGATAGGAGAGTCTGAGCTACATAAACATCTGTCTCCAACTACAGTGTGAGCTACTCCTGCAAAAGTATAAAACAGAGTAAATTAGACTGTGGAAGTATTTCAACATGCATAACCTGTTCCATTTGGTTGCTGTAGCTGTGTTTTTAGATCTAGAAAGTTTTTATAAATCAAAGCTTGAAAAAGGAGGTTAGATTTAAGCCAATACTTGAAAGAGAAGGAAAAGAAAAGCAGCAATGGCAGCAGAAACACTAGAAGCAGGATTATTTTCTTCAACCACTCTGACCCTCAGGCATACCATCCTGTCCCTCACATGCCTCTCCTGGAGGACCAGGGAAGGTTGCAAACCTGCAGTCTGGATTCAGCCTCAGAGCAGCAGCTCAGCTGGAGCCAGAGGCAGCTAATGAGCTCAGTTCCCTAGCAACATGCGCACAATGCTCCTAATAAAATGGATTAGGCGCTGCTGATGAATCCCAAGCTCACCGGATTGACCCAACAAAAGAGCTCATTTGTACCTCTTTAGTGTGTGATGGGGGCAGACTGAGAAAATGTTTTGCCTATGATCCATCCTAGCATTCTCCCTGGAGCATTATGGTATAAATGAAATGCTCAAAGGAGTCAAAAGTAAGCACTTTAACTTCCAGTGTCTTTGCAAGAACACTTTCACAACAGGAAGCAACGGGTCTGCTGTTCTTCCTCTTGCTTTCCCTGTACAACTCAGATTGCCTAAAATACCAGCCCTAAAGAGGTACAGTATTCCAGAGTACCCTGCACAACACACACCAGTAGTCTGGTCACCCCATTATAAGTCAACCATGTGCCATTCTATTTGTACCTTGGTACTTGGGATTTTGGTTTGTATCCATCAATCCTTGGGAGTCCACTCTCCATTGGGCATGAGGAAGTTTCCGGAAGGTAGATAACTGCTATTTCCGGTTATGTGACCTCTCTTTGGGAGGATGTTCCTACTTCATAGAAGTGATGTGAGATTACAGTGAGTTCATACATGTAAAGTATTTGAAACTGAGTCTGGCATATAAGCAATACTATATGTTTCTGCAATTTTTTTTTTTTTTAATTTTTAAGCCAAAGATGATCCTGAAATAGAAGACAATGATTAGCCCACCTAGATGACCCCTCTCTCCTTTTAGACTATCCCAACAGCCCTCAAAGACAAGCCACCAGAGGGCAGTTTGCTCTTTACCACAAGAGGGCAGTTTGTCTTAACTACCCTGACGCTCTTAACTGTAACCAGTAATCATCTCTTCCCGCACTGAGAAGCCAGTCCCACCACGTGACCTCCCTCAGCTAGGAAAAGGAGACTGAATCCCATTGAAATTCACTGGACTCTCAAGGATGAGCAAAAGCCTTCAGAGGACCCAGGAGAAGCCACTGTTCTGGGGACTCACTTGCGCTATCCCCACTGTATGCTACAGGTCAAACAGTCAGAGGAATGAGCTCCCTAACTCCTAGGGATGTACAGTTGAAAGTCTGATCCTCACAGTAACCAGTGACAGATCTCAGTTTATAAACAGATTTTATCATTAACAAAACTGATACACCAAAGCACCATCTTCCAGGTGAGCATGGCTTCCGGGAAGGAGACAGCACTCATTCACTTCTTGCTTGATATCCTCCTTACCATGCATGAGATGATCAGATAGGCCATGCCCACTTATTTTCTTGCTATGAATCTAGCATGACCAGACAGGGGTCAAGTCTGTCCACAGTGGTTCCTCTGTTCTGATGAACAGCTGGCTGACTAGTTAGAACAGGTCACTATTATAGGCAAAGAGAAATAGGACAAAGCTCTTAGCGTAGTTCAGGGCCAATCTACAAACAGCATGCTGAAATTGCTAACTGGGCAAGGCAGAAGCTAAAAGTTTTGCACCCTCTGAGGGCTAGGAACAGTGCTATGTTTTAAGGGGACAACTGAATGGCTTCTGGTAAATCTCTAAGGACCACCAGGTATTGAAAGTGTGTTTGACTATGCAACTCTGATGTGCCTTAGGAACACAAAGGCTTTGATCTGGGCAGGAACATGTGCTGAGTTGAGCTTTGAATGAGGACACTTCATCACTGTCTTCATCTTGTTCTTGCTCTAGGAACATATAAACCTGCAGAGGACTCATGCAAGGTTCCCAGTGAGCTGCATGTTCATAGATTCTTACAGTCAGGTTCTGGGGCATCTTACTCTTCTACCTGGCCCATCCTTAATTATGAATGAGGAAAGCCACACCCTGAGAAATGTTGCAGAGAGACCTTCAGCAGTAGAAGCAGAGTTACAAAGGAGATTCTGGACTCAGTATCTTCTCCCTGTCTCTCTCCCTTTTAACTTGCATGGTACCAAGGACTGAACCAGGGCCTTCACCCTGACCTACATCCTCAGCCTTTTTTTTCATTAGGGTCTCACACTAGGTTGCTAAATTGCCCAGGCTGGTCTCAAACTTCACGGTCTTCCTGCTTCAGCCTCCCAGAGTACTGGGATTACAGGCATGAGCCATCATGCCCGCTTTCATGTGCCCTTTTTAGTGTATCTCCTGTTCCTTAAAAATCCAAATCAATAGGCGCTCATGGACTCAAATAGTGAAATGGGTACACACCACCTGGCAAGATCTTCAAAGTCAGAGCATAAAGGGCCAGTGGGGTTATCTGAAGTATCAGAGACCACTGGAACAAAAAGTTCAGGTTATATGAGGAAAATCTATTGCCTCAGCTGAGTAATTCCAATAGACGAATAGAAGTTTCTCTACAAAAAGCCTCAGGTGACTTACCCTGAGGAAAACATCAGACCACTATCAAAATTCAAATGAATCTAAAAATAGACATACTAAAATAAAGGTAAATCCTGAAATCCAATAGATGGGGGAAATTGGGAGGCCTGACGTCAACCACAAGGAAACTGGCTTTGTTTGGTGAGTGAGTTAGAAACTTGGACCTCTGGTTTTAGATTTCAAGATGAAGCTTTTTATTCAGATTGGATCATTGTGAACCCATTGAACTGTGGGGAAATGACACCTTAGAAGTCTGCAGATCACTTACTGCAAGTGACAGCAATCTAAGGTTTCATTTCTAATCAGCCCAGGCTCACCCAGAGTTTCTACGCATCTCTCGGAGCATGAGGCTGTCTAGCCCGGCAGGCCTGCCTTGCCAGATGCAGAAGGGGAACCAAATGGCCTCTGCAGTCCTCCCACCAGTCCTTCCACACCGCCTCTGGACCCTGGGTTACCAAAGCAGCCTTCTCACGAGGGCCCCTGACTTACCTTCTTTCCTTCCTTCTTTTTCTTGGGGATTGAAGGTTGAAACCAGGGCCTTTGTACTGAGCTACATCCCGTGCCCTAACTTGTGGTCCCCTCCTGCCCTGGTATCCCAGAGTGTTGGGCTTATAGGAATGCATCACCACACTTGGTCGTTCTTCCCTTTCATCCACATGTTACAGAGCTGCCAGGCGGTGCTTTCTACATCATCTTTCCTTACAGCATCTTCAAGGAGCCCCTTCCAGAATAAGTCCAGACTCCTTGCCTAGCATGGCAAAAACTTCACAACTCAGCCAAAATCTCACCACTTTGTCTTTCTCACAGGTCCGCAGCATGTGCCTGATGTTCTAGGACATTCTGCCCTTGGGAGCCCATTCCTGCAAACTTCTTCTTGCCCTGCCCCGAAACTTGCTGCATCTTTCTTTTCCCCTTGCCTCAGCAACAACCCAGAAGACTGCATCGGTCATCCCCCCAGCCCATGGTGGTCCTTCTCTGCCACAGGAGGCAAGGGTGAGGACTGCTGTTCTGGATCCCCGTTGGATCACTTGTCCCTGTGTCGTCCTGACCAGGAGGCTGAGCCTTCCTGAGCCCCAGCTTCCTTGTCTGCCCAAAGAACTGGGGACAATACCCAGGCCCCATCGGACTTGGGAAAGGTTTATGGAATTAACTCTACAAGGTTCACAACCTAGTAGATGCTCAACCGTATCAGACTTCGCTTCCTCTATCAAATAGTGTCTTCACTCCTAGCCACCAGTTAATATATACCATTGCTCCTTGAACACCAGAGTCCACGTCCCAGTTATATCAGTGACACTTGAAAAGGTTCTGGCACAGAGCAGATCCTCACTGTCAACAGAACAGTGCTATATCCCAGTCATATTCTCTCTAGAGCAGCCTCCTATCTGTCAGCAGTGGGCCTGAAGTTCAAACACATGCTCCTACCTACCGGTATGTTGTTCTATTAGGGCTACAACCAAACTAAAGACTAAAGAGCTCATACAGAATATACGAGAACTGCTAGTCCTGAATCTGTTTCCAAAACCCCATCTCCACCCAAACCTCTGGAATGTGCCCATTTTACCAATAGGAGGAGATCTGTAATGCAAACCTTCCAGAAACGATGCCTGCATCAGAACATCAGAGTACACATCATGGCAGGTAAAACCATCCAGACTCACCTGACCATCTCACTGGAAGTTATAAGTTGTTCACTTCACTTTTGAAGTGAAGTCCTTCCTTCCAATACTATCTTGCTTAGACTACTAAGCACCCGAGACTGGGGATTCCTGCAGATGGAGGTGCGTAAAGGTCCCCTGCCATGGCAAGACACACAGGTGCACACACACATACTGCAGCAACATAGGCACCGCCAGAAAAACTCACTTGAAAGCTAGCAGCTTTAGAACAATAAGCAAACAGTCTCAGAGGATGAGTAAATATATTCCTTAGTGATGGAAAACTCCATCAGAAAACACCTATGTATATATTTAATGTGAAAGGCATTTAGCTCTTAGTCTATATTACGTCAAGTCGGGTGGGTTATTTACAATTTGTACTCAAGTTTCCATTATAGAAAGAGCTAAATGTAAATAGAGGAAGCAGCTCTGTTGTTGCACAGACCAATGCCCTCGCCCGGCCACACCGCACAGTGCATTCTGGTCTACTCACTGCCACTGTTACCCTTGGAAGGCATGTGCTGGCTATTTGCAGCACCGAATGGAGAAATTCTCTAGGAGAGGCGCCCGGATATTACAGACCCTTGGAAACCACTTGGTTGAAGATTACTGAGAATGAAGGGGAATCATCACACTATGTTACCAGGTGAAACAGGTTACCATAGAGTACGACACCAACTTTATAAATATATTTGAACAAATACATTATTTTTTTAAAAGTGCAAATATATATGTCGTAATTTTAGTAATAGTCATTTGAAACATTCTTGTATCCTTTTTTGTCCTTTTCTGTATTTTGCCAAATTTCCTCGAATGACTAAATACTCCTGTGACAAAGAATTAAAGATATATGTGAAACTGAGCATAATGGCACATGCCTGTAATTTCAGCACTCAGGAGGCTAAGGCAGGAGGATCGCTGTGAGTTCCAGGCCAGCCTGGAATACATGGCAAGACCCTGTCTTCAAAACTCAACCAAACCAAACCAAACCAGCCAAAAGCCAAACCACTTTTTGAAAGACGAAGCCAAGGATTTCCAAAGGAGAACAAAGCACCGAGTTCTGGACACCAGAGAGAGGCCAGCATTTTTTGAGTTGCAGTGCAATAAATATATTCCTGTGGGGCATCAAGTTGAAGAGGACAGGACACCTGGCTCCTGCTCACAATTAGGTCCTGCAGAGTGGCATCTCATGACACAGCAGAGGACGCTCAACAGTGGCTAAGTAGACAAGCATGAGGGGCCTGTCCTGCTCTGGCTCATTTGGGGCACAATCCCTGCACCCATCCCTTCTCCTCTCATTCATCCTGTCCTTTCAGAACACAGGCATTTCTAGAAAAGGCTGACGGACTGTCTCACCAGCCGAGGAGCACTGACTGTTGTTACATTTCAATCTCACCGAGTCCAAGTAAGACAGCTGTCTCCCTCAGACCCCTTCTCCGTGTGTCAGTAAGGGGCGCCCCAGGAGAGAGGGGATTTGGAGGCGAGGAGAGCTGAGGTTGAGAATTTGGGCAGGAGGGAGGAGACTCAGGCGGAAACAGTGCGAACAGCAAAAGCTGTTGGGGAACCTCAATTCCCGCCTGGCTTCAGCTACAAACACTATAAGGCCTCACTGGGCCTATTTTCTCATCTATAAAGAGGAGGGATGGCTCCTCATCAGGGAAATGTAAATTACAACTCCAAGAAGGGAAATACTCATCAGGATGGTCACTACCCCAAACACCCAGAAAATGATGAGAGCTGGCAGGTAGTGGGGAGACCGGTACCCTTTCACTCTCTTGGTGGGGATGTGAAAAGGTACAGCCACTGTGGAAAACAGTATGGTGGTTCCTCTAACAATTAAACACAGGTCATATGATCCAGGAATCCCATTTCTGGGTATGCATCCAAATGAGCTGAAACCAGAATCTCAAAACAATTTTTTTTTTTTTTTTTTCCGGTACCGGGAATCGAACTCACGACTTTGCTCTTGCCAGGCAGGCACTGTGCCATTGAGCTAAATCCCCGGCCCCAATTTTTTTTTTTTTTTTTTTACCATTGTAGCCTAGGTGGTTTCAAACCACATGGGCACAAGCAATCTTCCTGCCTCCGCATCCCAGAATGCTAGGACTACAGGTGTATACAACTCTGCCCAGCTCAAAATATATTTGTATACCATGTTCACAGCAGCATTCCTCAAAATAGCTAAAATGTGGAAGCAGCCCAAGACCTATCCACAGGTAAGTGGATATACTAAATACTAAATATATAAAAATACTATACTAAATACTACACTATATAAAAATACTATACTATGCTAAATATATAAAAAATAATGGGGTATATTACTCAGCCTTTAAAAAGGAAGAAGATTCTGACATTGAGGACATTATGCTAAGAAAATTGCTGTATGGTTCCACTCATCTGAGGCACTCACAATCACAGACAACAGTACAGTTGTCATATGAGCTGGGGGAAGGGAGACTGAGGAGTTACTGCCCAGTGGGCATATAGTTTCAATTTTACAAGATGAAGAGAGTTATGGAGCATGATGATTGCACATTATCAATGTATTTAACCTACTGAACTGTATAACTTAAAAATAGTTAAGATAGTGTCAGGCATGGTGGCATCCACCTATAATCCCAGCTACTCAGGAGGCTGAGGCAGGGTTGTGAGTTCAAGGCCCGATGGTGCAATTTAACAAGAAGCTCTTTTGAAACCAGCAACAATAACAACAATTTGAGCAGGGCTAGGGGTGCACATCTGTAATCCCTGCACTCAGGAGGCTGAGGCAGGGAGGACTGCTGTGAGTTCGAGGCCAACCTGTGCTACATAGTGAGTTCAAGGCCAGCCTGAACTACATAGTGAGACCCTGCCTCAAAAAGCAAAACAAAACAAAAAGGCAGTAATAATAAACAAACCAGATAAATTAAAAAATAAAAATAATTAACAAAATAGTTAAGACAGTAAATTTTATGTCATGTGTATTCCATAATCAAAAAAAAAAAAAATGGAAAGAGAACAGGGAGTGACCATAGGGAGCTCACAGAAACCTCATCAGGGAGGAGCGAGGGCAATGAGCTAAGTGAGGGCAATTTTGACAGTAGCAGTGCTATTCAAATGCAAGATGTCCCAATAGGCAGGAAGTTACAGGAGGCAAGATGGTGCGGGCCTGAGAATACAGCCCGAAGGTGCGTTTGGAACTCGTGCTAGGTCTCAGACTTCGGTGAAGGCCACCTGCTCTCCTGCTTGGCTATGAAAACTTGCAAACTCATTCTGACCAGCTGGAGCCCTCAGGACCTGTCTACACGTGGGTCCCCTTCTACGCAAGCACGCACACACGCACGCACGTACGTAAGCACGCATGCACGTAAGCACGCATGCACCCACGCCCACGCTCATGCCTTGAGCATACTCCTCTCACTGACTTCTACCGCATTCCTCAGTGAAAGTTCTGCTATGTCTTGCAGGGATCCAGGGGCCCCAGGCACCAAGGCCTCCCTGAGAGGTGCTGGGTGGCTGCGTAGAAGCCACTGCTGCTGGCAAGGACAGTCCATAGCAGCAAGGAGATAGTTTCTCAGGGCCTGGTACCTCGGATAACCAATTCAGCCAACACTAAGCTTGACCCTCCCCCAGAGACTCACTTCACTTAGGGCCGTTATTACCCAGGCTTTTGCTACCCCAAGTCTTTGATTGGCAACCGTATCAATTCCCTGGGGGCTGCCCAATCCCACTCAGGGTTCTGTTTTGGTTTTTTTTTTGGTTTTTTTTCTGGTACCAGGAACCGAACTCACGACCTTGCGCTTGCCAGGCAGGTGCTGTGCCGCTGAGCTAAATCCCCAGCCCCTTCACTCAGGGTTCTGAGAAAGTCCTCCACTCTCGTGACAAACTCACCTGGTCAGAACCCCTCCAACTCCTCTGAAGAAGCTGCTGCTTCAGGCCCTGTGCTGTAGCAGGGAGGAAACCCATACTTCATTCAGTTGCTTTCTTCAGCTCTTTTAGATCTGACATTGTCATCTGTTTAAAAAAAATCTACTAGTGGCCTAATTTTTCACCATGTTGCTGCTTTTTGCTTTAGAGTTTGCTGTTCTTCGGCCTTAACAGTCAACATAAACCCGTGTTAGTGTGGCACACGCCTGTAATCCCAGCACTTTGGGAAGCTGAGGCAGAGGAACCCAATTGCATGGGCAATTTAGCGATTTAAGAGACCCTGTCTCAAAAAGTAAAAAAGGAACTGAGAATGTAGCTCAGTATGAAGGCCCTCAGTTCAATCTCCAGTGCCACAAAAAAAAAAAAAGTAAAAATAAACATTGGAGTTCCTTGAAACTACAAGTTTTCTCCTACATTGTCAACACTCATTCTTAGCGGCCCTCCCCAGCTCAGAGAGATTATTAAATTCAGTTTGAAAAATGTCTCCAGTTGCTTTTTAAGGATTTTCCATGTGGCATTTTCCCCAGGGCAGGCAGGGAGGTTGGCCAAAGGAGATCCTGTAAGAGTTTAGCCCATTTCCTTCACAGCAAAGCCCTCCAGGATTTGGCTTCCCAGGCCTGGCAGGAAATGCCAAAGGGTGGGGGATGGATAGGAGCTTAGACATTTTACAGAGGAAAAAGCAGGGGTGAAATTATTCAAGACAGGTTTTGTGGGATCCAGTTGGAGGGGATGGTTTCGCAATGGGGATCATAAAACACAAATACACAGAATCTAAAAATGCCTGGGAATTTTATTTCCTGTAACTACAAAAACAAATCTACCTCTCAGTGGCGCTCTTATCCCGAGCAGTCAGTGGATGAGTGAGACCCTGGAACAGGCCATTCCTTACATCCCTTCTCCAGTAATCCCTGACCTTGCCGCTGCTCAGCCAATAAAGAGGGCTCCCAGTCCTACCCTGTCCTCTCTCTTCCAAGCAGCAGCTGATTATGCAGGGGCAGGAAGGTCTCTCCTTATTTTCCAAATCCCCTCCCTTTCTTCCACTTCTTCCTTGTTTCATTTACTTTGAAGAAGTCAGACACCCAGCGGTGAGTTCTATCTACCTAGCACTGGAGAAATGATGAAAGTGACATTGGGGATAATTTTCCTCGGTTTCATCGCTGTCTCTTGGCTTCTACCCTCTTTTCTATGCAACCCATGCTTCCGGGTCGAGTTCTGGAGATTCCCTCACTTGGTTCAGGTTACTCTAGCATCCTAAGGGGCACACAGCAGAGTAGGAACACAGGTCAAATGAATGGTTCGAATTAGATTGAAATTATAGTTGTTGGCTCAATTCATTGGCCTGTTGGCCCCATCTCAGTATCCCTGGAAAGCTGGAGTCACGTCATTTGCTTTTTGTCATCACAGGGCCCATGGAATGACCAGAGCCCCTCACCCAAGGGCAGGCAGGCTTAAGACAGAAAAGCCCAAGTGAATCACAGTGACTCGTTCATTCAGTGGGCTTGGGTGACCAGACTTGATTTCATCACATCTGCCATCATGCTTCACGCCAAGTGTTTGCAAAAAGTACACTGATCAGTTGCCATATGGGACATGGGACCCTCGCAGTACATACTTCCAAGTCTTGCAGGCAACCTGTTTGTAGCATGCAGCCTAAAGCTCTGTGTAATCCATCTGGAAGTTTTCAAGGTGATGTTTCCAGAAGAGCTATTTTCCCCTACACACTGAACACTAAGGCTCACCTAAAAATAATTAAACCTGACTTAACAATCTCAGTGCTTTGCACTTTGTAATTAAATAAGAATGAGAGAAATCTTAATAGGATTGCAAATCAGGTCTTCATGTTCCTGATTCATGCATTAGTCTTAGTTAAAAATAAGTTCCTGGCGGCTAAGGAACTGTATTTTCATTTTGAGGAAAAAGTGAAACTCAAGATTGAAGCTCCACTTCCCACCTCAAATCCTTTCCAAATCTTCCCCATCTTTCAAAGCCTGGCTTGAGCACCTTTCCGTCACTGGGAGCCCAAAGAGCACCCATTCCTGAGTCCTCACGGTTTGAGGATGCCAGGCAGAACGCTACTATCCAGTGCCATTTGCTGGGGAAGTTAGGGCTCCCGCACTGAGCAACCCTCTCACTTGTGAGTCAGTTTTCTTACTGCTGATAACTCCTCGCCCAGCACCTACCTCAGTCAGGTGACTAACAGTTATTCTTTAAAACCATGACTTCTGGTCTTCATAGGAAAAGTCATTTTTAAAAATGTTAAACTGGGGGTTTATACAATGATTATTCTTAGGGTTCCTTCTGTCAGTAAGTCAAGGTCCTTCTTTGAGACCAGTATGATTTATTTTAGAAAAATGGGAGTCACATAAAGCAAAGTATTCTCCTAATAGTAGAACACCTAAGTAGGAGCCTGAGAAAGGTGGCACACACTTGCTCTTCTGCCTGTGGTCACCTGACTCTGGCCTGAGGAAAAGATCAGCAAATCTCTAGTCGGCAAATCTCCTCCCATCTTCAGGCTCCAGTCACCTGAAGCCCCAGTTCCACATAAGCTTGAGGATACTCTACCATAAATGAAACCCATGGTGTTGTTCAATACCATTTTTTGTTTCAAAAGATGCTACTCAATGAAGAACCTACAATGTTTAAGGAGGCATTCCTGGCATTGAAGACATGCATTCCCCTCCCTCCCTCATTCACCAAGACGACTTTCAACTGCGGGCTTCCCACATTCACCACACAGTCCTTCTCACCAGACGGGATACTGGGCCTTTTGGCAATACAAGAGACAGAAAATCTTCTCTTGTGTTCCTCCCTTTTAGCTCTTGTTGTTTTTGCTGTTTTCCTCTGCTATGAACTGTTGACCTCTGCCATGTGCCCCTCTGCCTTGGAGCCAGCCGAGTATGCTCAAAGAAAGAATGCCAGTGTGGCTCCCTGTCTAGGCATACCCCCACCTCCCGGCAGCGGGAGATGTATCGCAGGGACAGAGAAGTGGCAGAATTCCCACAGAGAAGACACTGGGCTGGCTTGGGCACAGCGGAGTAGCGCAGGGGTATCAGAGCAGAGGTCCACTGGAGTGGGGGATCGCAGAGGCCAAATGAGATACCAGTGGCCTGACTCTGCCACTGTGGAGTGTCTTGTAGACAAAAGATTTTAACTTCTCTGAAAACCAGTTATCTCACTGGTACATAAAGGACAATAAAAGAGGTAATACAAAAAAAACTTCATCTGAACATTGTGGACATGCCTATAATCTCAGCACTCTGGGAGGCTGAGGCAGAAGGATCACAAATTCTAGCCCAGCCTGGACAACATAGTAATACCCTGTCTCAAAATAAAAATAAATAAAGGAGTGGGGATGTAGCTCAGTGCAATCCCTAATACTAAAACAAAACACATTCTCCAAGCCTCTACTTCTGATAGTGAGCACTTCCCAGGTGTGAGGTTCTATAACAGGTACCATGGAAGATAAGGATAGGATATGATACGTTTCTCATTAATCTAGAACTATTGCTCTAGTGGTGAAGAGAAGAAAGTTGACCCCATTGTTGAGACTCTGCTATCACATTTTGTTGTGGTTTGTGTCTAGATGTCCCCCCAAAGCCTCACACAAACTTCTAGAGTTTGTGATTGATTCATTGTCTAGCGCTGGGATTATGGATGTAGGGTGGATCGCCTGCATACAATATAAGAGACAGAAAATCTTCTCTTGTGCTCCTCCCTTTTAGCTCTTGTTGCTTTTGCTGTTTTCCTCTGCTATGAACTGTTGACCTCTGCCATGTGCCCCTCTGCCTTGGAGCCAGCCAAGTATGGACTGGACCGTCTACCAACTGTGAGCTAAATAAACCTTTCCCTCTTTAATTTGGATTTCAGGCATTTTGTTTCAGCAACAAGAAAAAAATAACCAAGACAACATTGGACTCTACATCTATATACATGCATAACTCATATTAACCTATAAATACTTGCTATTACATAATATACATCAAACATAGGTAAGCCCAGTTCAGAAAGGGATAGATTCTTATTCAGTAGAGGACTCTAAGTTTCATAAGGAAAGACATAAGTATTCCTGAAAGATAAGCAAAATGACTTGGAGATTTTTCAGAATAGACTTGTTATTTGCCTCAGAGATTGGAAAAATAAGAAAAATTCCATTGGATCTGTATTACTCAACTTGGAATAGGTGCTGTGTGTGTGGTGTGGGGGGGGCATGGGATCAATTAAACTGGGAAATAATAGATTAATCAAAGGTAATCTTTTTCATTTTTCACTGCAGGTTTCCCCCAGGGACTTCAATAAACACATGCACATTGAAACAATCCAGGAGAGGTCAAGATTGCAGGGTCCCAAGCTATGGGCCCTGACTTTCATCTTCACAGTGTCTCTAGGACCATAATATATTTTTTCTAAGAAACTGTGAAGTCCCAGATCTTGTTCACCTCTGCCTCTCTAGCCCCTGTCACAGCACCAGGCACATGGGAGAGAGGCAATAAAATAGGAAAAAACTTTACTGAATGTGCAAATGAATAATTGGTAAATTCCAAATGGAAAGACTGGCATTTGTATAAAAATGGTGGCGAGTATCTGCAAAGGGCCAGAAGTCACCACCCAGACTGTCTCTTTCCCGGTCTGCATGCCAGAGGGACACTTGAAGAGTTCTGGGTGAGCTTGTCATTGCTATCTAAAGAAGCCCAATGCTACAAGTCCACGGAACATCCTAATTCCCCATCTCCACGTCAGAAAAGAATAAAATAACAGCTCTGCGAGGAGCGTGTGTATTTCTTTACCAAGAGTAAGTAACAAATCAGGGCTGAGACTCTATAATGTAGTTAGACTATCTTCATTTCTTTACTGCCACCTTCTGGTTCCCAGGCAACCACATGGTAACTTTGAAACTGCCCCCTTGTTTGTATTTCACTGAGGAATCTTAAGCATGTGTTTACATCCTTTACCTCATATGACATTACATACATTAGAAGCGATTAGCGTGTCCTTTACTCCTTTCTGTTTGACCTGAGAACAGCATAGAAGTTGGGTGATCTGCCTAGAGATAGAAAGGTAGCCGCAGAGTAAGGATCAGCCACACCTGTTGGTTTTTCCAAAGCACAAACATTGAGTTTAGCCATCTGGCTTTGCCCAGCTACATTTACTGCCTCATCCCTTCACAAGCATAGCCTTGAATGGAAAATCCCAAGACCTTCACAAAGAAGAAGGTGTTCAAACATACCCTGATCTTTTCAAGGGTAAAATCCACTTTGCTTTCCAAAGTCTTTGAGAGACCAACGCAGAGGGTCTGAAACTGATATTTTATATGACAGCTGAGTACCATGATGTCCTGCCATGCTTTTTGAGACAGAAGACAGCGGTCAGACAGCTCTCTGTAAACATACCTTGGTCTGGAAGCAGCAGTAGAGTTGAGTTAGGTACGGGTGTTTCCGTGCCAGAGCCAAAATCCTCTTCTCCGTCATTGTGCAGTCCACGTCATCATCCTGAAGGATGACGTCCTTCTTTAAGACTTTGACAGCGTACACTTCATCTTTGCCCTTGAGTTCCGCCAACATGACCTGCAATGAACCAAAATTGTCCCCATCATGTGCGTGCATGTGGACTCAAAGGAGGAAACACAATGCCAAGTACTTTGAAAAGTTAACTCCAAATAAATCAACCTAATTTCTAGTTCCTTTTTTCCTTTGATTTTAAGTATTATAGTGGCATTAAAAATGTTTAGGAAAGCTACCCATCCTGATATAATTATTGGAAGTTATTTATGTATTTTTAATCTTTGACACAGTACTCTTTTTTTTTTGGTTTTTCTCCGGTACCGGGAACCGAACTCACGACCTTGCGCTTGCCAGGCAAGCGCTTTTGCTGCTGAGCTAAATCCCCAGCCCCTTTGACACAGTACTCTGACAAAGAAAAAAGTTCAGTGTATCTCTGTTCAATGATTATTCATATGTTCATATGTATTTATTAAACTTGCAACTTGAGTATAGTGGATACAGGTACTTACTTATTTTCTAATTGTATTTCTTTTGGGATAAGTTGTTTATCTCTTTCCTACTTTTTTGCTGTCTTATATTATTTCTTAGAAATCTGTACATGCGATCCTATAAAGAAACTGACTGGCTGCTCTCTGTGAAAGCTTTTTGAATTAGTATTAACTTGTTTTACACTTTTTATTATTTTCTCCTATTGAACAGAATCATTTACCTTCATGTACTTAAATCTGCTCTGTTTTTATTCATGGTTTCTTCTACAGCTATAGAACTAGAAAGCTGAGTCCTTCTCCAGGGGGCTGAATAACAGGTCTATCATTTGACATTTTTTATCATTTTCCCATCGTTCGATATTTCTGTTCTCATTTACCTACAAATGTCATAAGCCATTCTTTTTAAGTAATTAACTTGTAAGTACAGTATTCCACTGTCAGTTGTTAAAGCTAAAGGGCAGCAATTCAGAAACTTAGTAAGGGAATTCGTGATGTTAACTTGAAGATTTTTCACCACCAACATAAAATACAAGTTCTAAACTGGCTCAAACTTTGCGTGCAAATTTCCCTAAGAAACAGCCTAAACCATCCAGAGTCATCTGGCCTATGGCATATGATACCCTGGAAACTCTAAGTGTGCTCATTTGATTCATTTTTTAAAATCTTGCTCAAAATTCAACCAATTCCAGCTCACAAGCCTGAGTCACGCACATAAGAAAGAGGCCTGGGGTCTGTTTGTTATTTAGACAGGCTCTAAAGAATGTGATTGCTTCACCTGCTGCCTCTTCAGTAAAGCCCAGTCACTATCCTGCCAGGTGATATCCGGATGAGATAGGGCAGGGGAGATGGGGACAAAGTAGGCCCAGGGCCCTGGGGATTTCCCAGAGCCCTTCCCTCTGGAGGACAGAAGAATGGACCTGCAGCCAGCCAGCACACTGACCCACAGGACATGTGAGGCCATGTGACTCCACAGCAGCCCTAATCCTCAGAGCAGAGCCTCTGATCTGTGGGATCCCAGAGAGCTGACTCTTACTGACCCCCACCCCCCAGGCATGGCTTTAAGAAGAGCAAGGGGAAATCAAAGAGTCTGACTTGCAATGCTAACCAGCTTCCTGTGCTAACTGGATCTCCATCTTCCTCTAGCTATCAGCATGGGGGCTGACCTGCAAGCACACAGAAAGGCAAAACCCCTCCCTGCAGCAGGAAGCAGGATGTGGAGAATGCCCCCAGGCCAGGGACCCTCATCGAAGAGGAGAGATAGTTAATTGACTCTCTTGTTACATGCAGAGGATAAAGAGAATATCTACTAAGTGCCAGAAACATCAGTTAAATAACATTTAACTTTAAAAGTCCTACATGGCAAGATTTTCTCCAGATCCTAACTTCACTAAGGACAGACTCTAAAGTTCATGCTCAGAGTTTTCATAATGAAATAACAGAATTCAGGCTCATCTCTAAAGGAAGGAAGACGGGTATTGGTACCATTATTGACAGTGGAATGCTGAGTGCATTCTTTTTTTCATACTAGATATAAAGTATTTTGTCCTTGTTCCCACTGTGAATGTAGTGCAAATGTTATCTCAAGGAGGTATAAATGTCCTATTACGTTTAAGAGATCAGGACCATAGAGGAAAAAATACCTAGGGGAATAGGTGTTAGGAAGGAGTAAAAATATGTAAGAGAATCTTTTTCATATATCCAACAGCGTTATAAAGCAACTGGGTCCCAAAGAAAAGACTGCTCTTTTATGAAGTGGGTCTTCTTGAATTCTAAACTTTCACCCCATTTTGCACTGAAGAACATGAATATTCGGTGAGCAGAGCCCATATGTTTTCCTTCTCTCCATATAAGTCTTAGATATATGGACCGATATCTTTGCTTATCTTCAGCTGTGTATTTTGAACAATTTGAATCCATCTCTTTTCGACTGTCAGGTTCTTCATAGGTATTTTTCAGAGTCTTGCCATGTAGTTCAGGCTGGTTTTGAGCTCACTATGTAGCCCAGGCTGGCCTCCAACTTGTTGCGATCTTCCTGCCTCAGCCTCTCAAGTACTGGGATTACAGGCAGGTGCCACCACACCCTGTTGATCCGTCGGAAGTTTCTTCAGCTTCTGGTCTGCATCTTCTTAATTTCCAATAATTAGAAAACTCAAAGATATCATTGTGAATAAAGGCACGTTGTGGGTCTTCCATCTTCGGCTGGTCTGGTGCTTTGCAGCCAGAAATGCACAGCAGCATGTTGAAGGCTCCGCTATCTTCAGGTCATAGGTTTCATCTTTGCAACACGGTATGGCTTGTCTTTATTACCATGAGTCACAGGGGTGAACGTGCAGCTCACGTGTGCCCGGTACAAGGCGGGATTCAACTCCAGAACAGGGCAGTCGCGCCGCGCATCGGTCCACAGCACAGCCTGTGCGCAGCGCACAGCCAGGAGGGCAGCGATGGCTTGGCGAGGAGCAGCCACAGGGATGCGCTTGCGCATGCGCACATGTCCTGCGCAGCTCGGCTGGTCTGCTACGCTCTGCAAAACGCTCGCTGGCTGCACAGGGTCTGCTGCAGAGCGTTTTAAATCCTTCAAAGTGTTCCCTCACCTGCAAGGTACCTCACTCGATTTCAGCCCACTGGACGAATGAGAAAAACTGATTTTGAAGAGGCAACGTAGCTGGGTGTGGTAATCCCAGCTCTGTAGCTGAGGTACAGTTTGGAAGCAAGCCCAGCCTGAGTAACTGAGCAATTCCCCAAGACCCTCGTGTCAGGAGAGAAAAAAAAAAAAAAAGGCTGGGATATAGCTCAGTGAAGGCTCACACCCAATTAGCAATAGAAATGGCTCCTATCTGCTTGGGCTCCGCCCTTTTCTAATGGTTTGTGTCTAGATGTCTCCCCAAGGCCTCTTGTGGACATAGGCTTTCCCCCCGCCCCCCGGAAGTAGCTAAATCTAGAATGTGTTACTGATTCCTAGTGCAGTGCTGGGATTAAGGGTGGATGATTGCTGGATCAGTCCACTGATTGGATTGGCACCATCCTAATCCCGGTAGACTGGACACAACATAGGGACAGGAAGAGACTTGTCTGCTCTCCCTTGTTGCCTTTGCTGTCTTCTGCCACCATGAATGGTTGCCCCTCTTCTATGTGCTACCTTGCCCTGGAGCCTACGGATTACGGACTGAAACCTCCACAAACTGTGAGCTAAATAAACTTTCCCTCCTTTAACTTTGGGTGTTGGGTAATTGGTCTCAGCAATGAGAGAAAAGTAACTAAGACACCGGTCCCACTCAACAAGGAAAGATAAACCCAGACCCATGTGTCTCTCACGATGCACTAAACTAAAATCTAAATGGATCAAAGATCTAAATATTAAAACAGAAATATTAAATCTGCTGGAAGATAGAACAGGTAAAATGCTTGAAGACATAGGTGTAGGAAAAGATTTTATAAAGAAAACTGATCCCACAGGATATACCACAAAGAGTCAACATCTGGGATTTCATCATACTACAAAGCTTCTGCACAGCAAAAGAAGCCACCAACAAAGTGAAGAGACAACCCACAGAATGGGAAAAAGTCTTTACCAGCTATTCCTCAGACAAAAGACTACTATCTAGAATATAAAGAATTCAAAAAAATTACATCCCCCAAATTTAAAGGCCCAATCCAAAAATGGGCACCTGAAATGAATAGACACTTCTCAGATGCAGACGTACAAACAGCAAATAAATATTTTAAAAAATGTTCAACACCACTGGTCATTTGAGAAATGCAAAGTAAAACAATGACATTTCAGCTCACCCCAAAAGGAACAGCTATTGTCAAGAAATTAAGCAATAACAAATGCTGGTGGGGCTGTGGGGGAAACCTTTCCCCACTGTTGGTGGGAATGTAAATTGGTATAACCACTATGGAAATCAGTATGGAGATTCTTCAAAAAACTAAAACTAGAGGTTTCACTTGACCCAGTGATTCCCTTTCTTGGTATCTTCCCAAAAGAGTTAAAAGCATTGTACTACAGCAATATATGCACACCCATGTTTATAGCAACACAATTTGTAATAGCCAAATCTTGGAAACAGTCTGAATGCCCATCAGTGGATGAATGGATAAAGAAAATGTGGCTTTCATATACAGTGAAGTACTACTCTGCCATAAAGAAGGATAAACTTGAGACATTTATAAGTAAATGGATGCACCTTGAGACCATACTTTTAAGTGAAGTCAGACATGCATGTTTAAATATTGCATTCTTCTCGTATGAGAATCCAAAGCCATAAATAAGACCAAAATGAATGACAGACACTGGGAAGTAGAAATAAAATATTCAAATAGGAAGGGGAGCTGGGGAGGGGCATGGATAGAATAGAAGGAAAAAAAAATAGAAACAAACCTTTTATGAATAAGGAGGGGAAGAAGGGATGGAGGCAGGGGAGGGGAATGAGGAAAGAAGATGAATCAAGGTACATCATGTACAGGTACAAATCCCCTTCAGCAAATGTGGTCATTATATATGTCAAAAGTACACCAATAAAATTAATTTTTAAAAAAGGAAGGAAAAGACCAGGCTGAGATGTTCCTCACTGACCAAACAGAAGAGGCAATGCCACAGGGTACAGAAAATAAGCAGGGCTCCCCACGACTGCCACAGACCTTGCCAAAGCTGCCTTTGCCCAACACCTTGATGAAGTTGAACTCATCTAGGCCTAAGCGCTTGGCCTGGCCTTGCCGGACTTCACCATTCTCGCCAGGGCTGGACAGGTGGCCGTCAGTGGACGATGCCCGGTGCTCTTCTCCTCGGTTGTCAAATGACAAGGCCTTCCGGATGTTGTTTTCAAGCTCTTTTAATTCTAGGGCCAAAGGGTAATGAGACACAGTACTACGTTAGTGCACATCCCACGAGCCCTCCTCCTGGGGACCCTCTTGGAGCCCTCTCTCAGCTCTGCACAGCAACCAACTGAAGGTGGCATCCAAGCAACCCAGGAACTTTGTGAGAACACCCATGCTCCAGCCCCTCATGCACAATGGGGGCCTTAGTACAGAGGGGAAGACAAGAGTCCCTGCCCTTCAGGTGTTCCTTGTCAGCGGACTCCTTCAGACTGCACCAGAGCCCGCCCCCTCTGGCAGCCCCCTCCAGCGAGCAGCCTAGTCCATAGTTCTAGGTGCAGCGTAATAAGCCAGGTGTCTCAGGAACTCTGCAGCGTCACCAGGGCAACTGCCCTTCAAGTCCCCTTTGAAGAGTAAAACAACAGCTAACCAAGAACAACTGTCACAGCCAAATTGATGTAATTATCTCATCAATAGGTTCTAAAGGTCTTCACTTGGTCTGATGCTAGGTTTACTCTAAAAACCGGTACTTAATCTCAAACAAGCTATGGCAAAATGGCAATGGGCTTTTAATTAATAAAAGAATCGCTTCCCACATGGACTGACACCTTAACTTTTTCTATTTGAAGAAACTTTATAGTTGGCTGTTCATTCACCAACACATGCACTCAGGTGTGTAGAAATAGGAATCTTAAGCATAACCCCATTCTTAAAGAGACTCATAACTTGGATTACAGAGAGTACCAGAGACTATTTACCCCTGGAAATCTGAATTGGGTGTGAGTGACCCAGTATCTCTTGACAGAGAGATTATAAGCTTCTTTTCCAAAGAACTGAGGCCTGTAGCAGCTCATCCTAGGATTTTGGAGAGCTTTCTAGATATGGAGTGAGCTCCCCTGCCCTGGGTTGGGGTAGTTGTGTTGGGAGGGGAGAGGAGACAGCCTCTGTGTCTACAGACACCCCACATACAGACCCAGCAATGTACTCAGTCTTCACTAAGTCTGACAGTAGTCTTACCACAGAGCTAAAAATCTGTTATTAAATTGCTTTCGGAAGGCAGAATCTAGACTTTCAGGATGCCAAAGCTTGAAGAAATTGTCTATGTTCTCATAGGGGAAGAAAGAGGAAAAATAGCTCACTTCTGTTTGGTGATAAAGCCACACCTTGTGGAAAGGGCTATCCCATCCACCAGCGCTCACGTCCCTGCTGGGACATCCCGGCCTCTCGCATGCTCAGACACACCCTGAGAGGCACTGGGTCTTGCTGAGCCAGGTGGCGGGCAGGCTAGGCAGGAGCAAGGCCTGAACACCAGGGCCCTTGCCCCTCACCTGGGTCTCCTTCCATCCACCCTGTCTCCTTGAAGCTCCCAGAGGATGGCTCAGTACTGACAAGGGCAGAATGAAGATATAAGAGCTACAATTCATGAATGGGTCAAATCTCTCGGACATAAAGAGACAGAAAGTGAACTGAAGCAACATGAAGAACAATTGAGACCAATTATTTTGTAGCCTTGGGATCCGGACGTGGTCCCTGAGGCTGTTTTTCTCTTTCCTGGGTAAGAAGGGCCGGGTCACAAGTGATGATCTCCAGGTGGGACTTGATAGCACAAGCCCACCCTTATCACCACCTTGGTACTTGATCTTGGGATAAAGCTTTCAACCCCTGGCCGCTCCCGTCTTACCCTGTAACCTGGGGGCAGTAACCAAGCATCCGCCATGGAGTTAGGAACAGAAATGCAGAGGAGTTACCGAATATCCGGGAACTACACCATTAGGAAGCTCGTCCTTCCTCCTCCGCAGAGGTTTGGTGCTGGGCGTCAGAGCAGAAGGCTTTACACGTGAGAGTCCCTGGTCAGCCCCAGCATTCTTTTGCAATAACTCTGCAAAGTTATTACTTTTGTGCATATTTTGCCTGTAGAACTTCCTACTTTGAGCATATTCAGATGGAAAGAGAGGTCCAGAGCTGAGCTGAAGCGGAGGACTGGATCCTCCTCATTTCTCTGTTTCTTTTACGACTCCATCTTTCTATTCCTACCCACAGACTGGGACACGAAATGTCCTCTCCCATCCGTCTTCCAGCTCAATCCGATGTCAGGTTCTGGGTGTGATGAATGGGGCAAGGGGTGGGGCTAAAACATCCATAGCCAGACACTGGGGCCAGTGGTGAGGGGAGGAGCTGCACTCCTCTTCCTGCCTGCCCTTGGAGCCCGGGAGAGCAGCAGGGAAAGTAAAGGACCTTGACATCACCTGCACTGGCTCTCTCTCACCCTGGCCTGGAAGGAATTTAAGGAAAGCATTGCCTTCTAGTGCCCAGCCCTCAGAGAGTGTTGCAGAGTGGAAGAAGAGTTGAACCAGCAGGGAGAGAGTGTGCAAGGACCACTGCCAAGGCCACACCCCTGGCGGATCGGCTCCATCCTCCTTGGTCCTTCCACTGAAGGGCTCTGGGGGAAGGAGAGGTCTGAGGGTCTCACCCTGGTCACAAGGGGAGGTGGGTGCTGACTTGGATCGATCTTCCTCAGATGGGGAGCTTCCAGAAGCAGGCTGGGGGGACTCGGCACCAGCAACGAGCTAGAGAGAGCAGGAAACGGAGAGGCATCAGAAGGGAAGGTTGTGAGTTTCCCCCAGGTCAAGGGCAGGAGGTTCTCTGCACCCAGAGTTGTTAGGGGTGCTCTGTGTCGCACTACTTGCTGGCTGGATACCCCGAGAGCAGACTCAGGGTTCCACTCACCAATGAAAGGGAAGTGACTAAGAGACCGGTTTGTTCAATTTTTATTCTCTCCAAATACAACTGACCTTTCCATGCAAAGCTCGCCTGACCTCTTTGGTGCAAGCCTCCCTCTGCTTATCCAGGCAAGGCGGGTCTCTCACCCAAAGCTGGCCATGTCTCTACTTGTTTGACACTTACTACCTTATCCAGCTTCCTATCCTTAACCTCATCTGTGGGTGTACACTGTGTGGGGTTCTCTACCCAAGCAGACCACAGTCTTCAAAGATAAGACTACCTGGCATTTCTGCTGTCCCCAGAGATGTGCACTAAGCAATACCCATAACAGGCACTCAATAAATACTTTCTGATGTATGGATGTCTGTTGGCAGCTTTGGACAAAATATCCCCAGCTGGGATGAGTTTCCTGGCTGAGTGTGGTCATATCCTCTTCAAGTCACCCTGCAGGGAGCGGTGGACTGAGAGATCCCAAGTTTCCCTGCTCCTGTGTGCGCGCCCGACCCTCAGTGCACACTTGCCCTTTCTGAGACAAGGAGGGAAGCAAAGCTCCAGCACGTCTGACACTCCTGCCCGCAGACCTAGCTTCTGACCAAGGGGATGCTACTCCTGTCCTTCACACTAACTCAAGCTACCATTTGGCTTTTTTTCCAGCTTTCGCATCAGAAGCACCAAAGCAATGAAAATATCAGGACTGTGATCCCTTAGCTTTTAGTCTTGTCCCTTCCTGAATTTCTCTACATTGGCTTCTTCCTATCAGGTTCCCCAATCCACCACTTGGGGGGTCCTGGGCACTTGGGTACTGGTGTCTGCTTGTGACTCCAGTGCCAGAGGTCAGCAGCTGAAGCCAGATTTCTGCCCATGGAATTTCAGAACTGAGAAGAGACGCCCAAAACACAAGAGGTCCAGGCTAAGCAGGGAAGCTGGACACAGTCCAACCTTCCCATCAGGAGAAAAAGAGCTCTCCTGGTGACAGCAGGGAGAAGACACAAGCAGGTTCTAAAAGAAGAAGCCTAGAAAACGCAGGGCACCTCAGAGGCATTTCAGGGCAGAATTTAGGGAGCCAAGACCATAGAGGTCCCTAGCATCAGATCTGCTTTTGTACTAAAGCAGTTGGAAATGCCTGATGCTGGGCAGTGAGGGCTGCACTTAGCCCACCCACAGTGTGTGTGTGTGTGTGTGTGTGTGTGTGTGTGTGTGCATGTGTGTGACCAGAATTCAGCCCAGGAGTGCTCTACCACTAAGCTACATCCCCAGACTCCTGACTTTATTATTTTATTTGATTGATTTTATTTTGAGACAGGATCTCACTGAATTGTCCAAGCCAACTCAAACTCCAGCTCTTCCTGCCTCGGCCTCCTACATAGCTGAGATTACAGGTGTGGCCTACCACGTCAACTTGCTCTTTCAATCCTAGGAGTCAGGTTAAAGAACAGCCTGACACAGACCCTTTCGTTCTATTTATACCTGTGGGCCTGGATTTACTAAAATAACATTTATGCGAACAGCTCCACGGCTGACAGTCAGAATGTCACATGGATAGAGATAGGGATTTGGTCTCCAAAGAAAGGCCCTGACGTTCCATGCAGGAGGGTCTTCACAGTATTCCCGAGGCAGCTCAGCGCTGGTGCCACGCAGATCTTGGCTTCTCCTAGAGCAGAAGGTGGCTCCAGCTTTGTGTCCTTCTATCCTCGTGACACCACCACCAAAGGGAAGCTCAGACCTTTGGCCTTGTTTGAGTAGACACAGCCCCAAAGGCAGCCAAGTCTGCGGCTCTGTCTACCAGGTTACAGTGTGTCTAGGCGGACTCCCACAGGCCACATCTTAAACCTTCTATTTCTCTGACAAATGCTAACTGCGAAGGCTTCCTTCTCTGTCACCCCCTTGTCAGCAGCTGTAGAAGACTTTTCATCTTATTTGCCTGGCCTTCTCCTCCTCTTTCCTTCCCTTCCCTCCTTTCCACCTCTTCTCTTCCTTTCTCCCTGGAGAATGAATGCAGGAAGCACTGAGCTACAACCCCAACCTGTCTGTCTGATTTTACTTTGACACAGGGCATTAAACTTATGATCCTCCTGCTTCAGCCTTCTGATTACAGGTATACAGCACCATGCCTGGATTTTTTTCTCTGTAGGCACACGCTGCTTTGAGTAACATGTCTCAGACCCAGAGCACTCTCAGTAAGCCAGCACAGAGATCCGGCCCAGGGACAGGTCCAGAAATGCCACCAAATAGCCAATTACCTTTTTCCTCCTCTGGCCGCTGTTGGTAATCTTGTCCGGAGTGACTCCCAGGTCGGCCAGCACCTTGGCAATCCCTCTGGCGTCCACTCCGCAGTTGGGTGCCACATTGGTCTCACATCGACGGTGAACGTTCATTTTGCAGACTGTAAAGAGACACGTTCAAATGTTCACAGCCTAACACGTCACTTTTCTGTTTAAACTGTAAAATACATGATAGATTTCGGAAAATGCAAGACAATAAAGAAGCATAAAAAGTAAAGACCGCCATTCATTCCATCCCACAGAACTATAATCGCCCATCCAGCCACCTTGCAGAGATAACCAGTTTCTAGTTCTTTCTTTCCAGGCACTTTGAACATATGAAATAAGGATGAACCAATAAACATCACATTTAAGGTTCCTTTTGGGGAACAAATACTGACTCAAGAAGAATTTAATTGACTTCTCTGGAAAAAATTTTCAGTTAGATTCTGGATCCAAACAGGTCCCAGGGAGACAGGCTGATCTCCCTCACCACAAGTCCCACGCACACAGCGGCTCTTGGGTAATTATAGGAGGAGCATCTCTGCATTCTCCCCAGAGGGCAAGGGAAACTAACCATTTTGAAACAGGCTAGACCATTCTGTGCTTCTTATTATGGCCTGCCCCAAGGAGAAGGTATTTCAGCAGAGTTTGAACTGCTGGGTCTTATCAGCTCCTCAGTGACCCAGGGGAAAGGAAACATCTAACTGCAGCCCAGTCCAGCCATCTTGCTCCCCCTGAGGCCAGGGGATGACCACGCCACCCTGCGAAGTTCACAGTCCGAGACAAGGCTCACCTCCGCACAGGACTGCAAAACGCTTCCCTGCACCCTCAGCGGACGTGACCCTGATTCCTTTACCCAGCGCATCGTGTCTAGCTATTAAGATAAAGCCACAAGGCACCGGAAAAGGAAAAACATAGTTTAAGGAGATAGAGCATTAGAGCTAGACTCAGATATGGCAGGGATACTGAAATTGTCAAACTGGGAATTTAAAACAATTATGATTAATATGCTTTAAGAGGCCACACTTCTTAAAGATTTCTACCACCTTCTAATTGCACTAAACTCAAGACCTTTTAACACACGGGTTCAAAGAAAGGATTTAAAAGCAAAACTGTAACCCATGGTATCATAGTGCTTATATTCAAGTACCCTTATTTTACTTAACAATGGCCCCAAAGTATAAAAGTAGTGATGCTGGTAATTTTATTGGATTATATTGTTTTGACTGCTCTATTTTATTATTAGTTATTACTGTTAATCTCCTACTGTGCCTAATTTATAAATTAAACTTTATCACAGGTATATGTATATATAGGAGAAAGCACAGCATATATAGCGTTTGGTAGTTTGGTAGTATCCTCCAGCTATTGGGGATCTTGAACATATCCCCTGCGGAGAGGAGGGGATTCTACTGTATATTAATTTCAGACACAGAAAATTTCAGAGGGAGGGGCTCATCCGATTTGATGAGGGCGTTACATGATGATAAATGGGTAGACTCTCCACGGTGACATTACCCTTAGTGTGTCTGCACCTAACAGGAGAAGCTTAAGCTATGTTAAGCAAAAACTGAAAAACAAATGATTCCTCTTAAACCTGGAGACATCGATATCCCTCCAAGCGAGATAAACAGTCAGCACACAGAACTTGAACTCCACAGCAACACTAACCAGCGGGATATAATTATATCCACTGACTGCTTCATCCAACAACAGCAGAACGCACAACCTCTTCACGCTCACAGGGAGTATCTACTAGATGCACCACATTTTGGACCCTAAAACACACCAGCAATTTAAAAGAGTAGGAAGATGTGATATTGTGGCCTGGCTTGTGCTACATCAGGAGACATGGCAACCCTGGTGACAGCTGGACCCAAGCAATGCAGCTTGGGGGACTGCTCTCCCCAGAGCAGGGGTGGCCCCAGAGCCACACGTTCCCCTAAGTCCCAGCTCCTAGGGGCTGCTGGGCTGGTCTGTACCACAGCTGCAGACTATACTGCTCCAACTACATGGAAATCTGCAAAAGGCAAAGCTATGGAAACAGTAAAAGGATCAATGACTGGCATAGGTTAGGAGGGAGAGGTGAAGAGGCAGAACACGGAGGATTTTTAGGGCAGTGGCAGTATTGTGTATGACCCTATAATGGCAGACATGTCATTACACCTTTGTCCAAGCTTGTGGATTACAAATGCCAAGAGAAAGCCCTCATGTAACCAAGGACTTTTGGATGGTGAGTGTGGACATGCTAAGTTCATCCCCAGGTAACACACCCGGGCCTGTTGGAGGACCTGGTGGCAGGCGAGGCCAGCCTAGGTGCACATGGGGCCAGGGGAAAGGGACATCTCTGGACTCTGCTCAAGTTTGCTGTGTACCTACAACTGCTCTAAAACATAAACTCTAGGAGAAAAAGTTAAAATCAAACAAATAAATAAAACTGCCTCCAGAAGGAAAGCAGAAGGGCTGCTTGCCCTACATTGCGGAGTCACTGGCCTGGAAGGAGAGAACACACAGGGTCCCAGCCCTGCTTTGGAGGGCTCAGCTAAGCTGCTGAGAGGAAGACGAATAAGGGTGTGGGGGCGGGGGAGGGGGAGGGGCAGCCGAGCCAGGGCAGTGGCTGAGGACTGCATGAACACCCTCGAACTGATCATACACTCCAGGCTACAGCACTCTGGTGGAATTCTCTATCTATTGTTATCAACAGCTACCCTTTGACGCCTGCTCTTCCCCCCATGAAAGCGTTTATCCATCTCACACACTCCTGTAATAATACAAGTTACTTGGGCTGGGCATGGTGGTGCACGCCAGTAATCTCACCACTCAGGAGGCTGAGGCAGGAGAATCGCCAAGAGTTAGAGGCCAACCTGGGCTACACAGTGAGCTCAAGACCAGCCTGAATTACATAGTGAGACCCTGTCTCAAAACAAACAAACAAACACAAAAAGGTACCAACTACCTAGGAGCCTGAAGCAGTATGATCAGAAGTTCAAGTTTAGCCTGGGTAATTTAGTAAGACCCTGTCTCAAACAAGAGCTGGAGTGCAGCTCAGTGGTAGAGTGCTTGCCTAGCACAGTACCAACAAGAGAAGAATGAAGGGGCCAGCTGAAGAGAATTTCTTGGCAAGGGCAACTTGTCCACATAATTTAACCACTGGCGCCCTCTGGTGCCCAAATGCCACACTAGTCCATCCTGACCACTTGGGTTTGCAAAGTAAAAATGTTTTTAGAGGACTTTGCTTTTTATTTGTAAAAGTTCTGTTCCTTCCCTAGGGGAGCTACGTGCTTGTCTTCATATGTTTTTAAAATCCCCAATCACATGTCAGTTAGATTGGACAACATGAGGCAGCGGCAGCGCTTTGAAAAGTCCGGACTGCTAAGGGCAAAGCTGGCTGAGGACAAAGGGCTCAAGATGATCCAGAAAGCAAAGGGATTGGGGTGACACCAGGAGGTGGGGTAAGTGACCCGAAGAGGGCCTGGGCCTGCCAGCTGGAACCTAAAGAAACTTGGGGTGCATTCACAGAATGTGGTCAAACTGGTCGTCTCTGTCGCCCTCCTCTATTCTGCTAGAGAAGACCAAAGCCAAAGGCCATGAGCCTGGGGCTGCCCTGGAAGGCGTTTTCCCCTGGTAGTGCGCATGCGCAAGGGTTTTACCCGGTTGAAGTTGTGTGAAGAAGAAATCAGCCGCTTTGCTGGACAGAGCCTTTAGAAAAGAAACATCGCTATTGCACCCCTGCCCAGCTGGGTGTTCGCTGAGCAGCTACTGTGTGCTGAGGGTGCTACAGCTGCAGCAGTCTCAGGTCAGCTTGGGGATGCACGCACTGACCTTCATCCTCTCTACTGAATGTTCTACCATCCTCTGGGGAGACTCTTTCCACGTTCCTACCCTCTGATGAGATTACCGTGATGACTGCAGTGAGGAGGGTCGGGCTAGCAGGAATTCTAAAGCAAGGGGACTTTCTGTGGACAAGGGCAAAGCCATTCCTAGGCGGGCACCTGTGTGACTATGCTCCAGAAGTTCTTTAGGCTGAGGTAACTTAGCCCTTGAAGGGGAGCCAGGGCAACGGTTTGATTTCCTCACACGTTACCATGCGCTGTGCTATGCTCAGAGGCCAAGCAGGCGGCGGTAACCAGGAAATGCTGCACCTGTGCAGGGGAAGTTGGCAGGGGTGGGGGAGACTGGCTGCAGAGCGCCAGGCGGAAGAGGAGAAAGCCAGGCCAGAGGGGTGTTGCCCTGGGGGGAGGCCAGGCCAGACAACCCCTGAAGTCGTGATCTCATTGGAACCATCACACAATGCTCTCCGGAGGCCACTGTGGGCCAGATGCCTGCCGCTCGGCATTTCTCATCCAAAAACTGACTAGGTCTCTGCCAGCCCTCCGTGTAGAATGGGGTGGGTCGCTCGGGCTCCCTGGACACTGTCCAAAACCGCTGGGAAAGGTTCCGGATCAGCCCAGAACCTCCCGAGGCGGCAGTGCTGAGCACTGACCCACTCTCCTCCCGTCTTCTGCCACGAGCTCCTCCCCACACCTTTCCAAGCCTGTGCCCTCCCTGCAGGGCAGCTCAAGCCCCTTTCCTCTGAGGCCTTTCCTGACCATCCCAGCCGCGTCGGCCTCTCCTGCCCGTGAACTATGCACACTTATTTTTTTTGTTGCTTTTTTTTTTGGTACCAGGAATCGAACTCACAACCTTGCGCTTGCCAGGCAGGTGCTGTGCCGCTGAACTAAATCCCCAGCCCCCTGCACACTTATTTTCGATTCATGGTTTTAATTATTACTGCTACTAAACTTATTGTAGCCCAAGTAGAGCTTGTGTCATCTTTGAGTTCCCCGTGATGTCCCGCACAAAGCCAGATGCCGTGCTTTTTCAGTGCATTCCCACTCTGTGTAACATGGCAGTGTGCACTTGGGCAGCAGAAACAACCCCTCTCACACCGGAGCCTGGCAGGGAACAGGTGACTGAAATTACGAGACAGGCTTCGCTGACCATGCAAAAGTAAATTCCAATGCAACAGAGGCATAGTCAGCTCATATGGTTGTTTTAAAACAGACACGACGTAAGAGCAAAAATGCTCTTACGTTATGGCTTCCTCACCTAATTCAAACACAAAAAGGAGGGGATAGGCGTTGAAAATATGCCTGCCAGGAGCCTTTCTTCCATAATTTTTTGTGCATGTGGGTGAAGATGTGTACGAGGATGCTTGTGATAGCATTAATTAAAACAGTGACAACACAGAAACAGGAAACGTCCCCCAGGAAGGCAATGGAGTGAAACCTCCATAATGGGGACTATAAGGTGTCACTAAAAAAGCAGAATACACAGTCATATGCACTGTCTTGGAAGTACGTTGAAACATACTCTACAAAAAGTAAATTACAGGGCCGGGGATATAGCTCAGCGGCACAGTGCCTGCCTGGCAAGCACAAGGTCCTGAGTTTGATTGTCGGTAGCAAAAAGATTAAAAAAAAGAAAGAAAGAAAAGTAAATTACAGAACACTTTTTTTTTTTGTCTTTTCTTCCAGTACCAGGAATTGAACTCACGACCTTGCGCTTACTAGGCAAGTGCTTTGCCGCTGAGCTAAATCCCCAACCCCTAAATTACAGAACATTTAATTAACACATATCTGTTGAGTACTAATGTGCCTGGTACTTTCTAGATGCTGGAGAAACAGCAGAGAACATACAGACAGACAGACACACACACACACACAGAAATCTCTGCCTTCATGAGGCTAATAGTTAGATGGAGAGAGAAATACACAAAGTAACTTGTAAGTAATATCGAATATTGGAAGGTGGTGAGTGCAGTGAAAAGGCACTGGAAGAAGATGAAGAGATGACAGCATCGTGTCTTTGTCTACTTCCCCTCTCCAGGACTGGAGACTGAACAGAGGGCCTTTGCACTGAGCTACGCCCCACAGCCTTTTGCAGTTTTATATTTTGAGACAGGGTCTTACCTAGTCACTAATTTTCCCAGGTTGGGAATGAACTTGTGATCCTCCTGCCTCAGCCTCCCAGAGTGCTAGATCTCAGGCATGCACCACGACAATGGACTGATAACATCAGTTTTTAAAAGGCTGGTCAGGGCTGACCTCACAAACAGTGATCATACTCTCAGGTGGTGGGGATGTGTGTCTGGGTACAGCGCGCAGCCCCGCAGAGGGTTCTAACGCCCTGACTCGAGTTCACGCTCTCCCACGGAGTGTGGGCTGGACCTAGGGATTCTCCTCCGAGGACAGAAAATGCCGGAAGTGATAGGATGTCTCTTCTGAGGTTGGGTCTGTCCTTTGGGCATCCTCGGTTGCTTGCTCTGCAGGAAGGCAGCCACCACGCTGCAAGCTGCCCTCTGGAGAGGCCCAGCTGGCGCGGCAGGGACCCCAGGCCGCCACGGGCCACAGGAGCGAGCTTAAAGTGTCTGCTCTTCCCGCCAAGCTCCCGCAGCTCGCCACAGCCTCTCAATGGACCCCGTACCCTAAACTGCCCCTCATCTCTCAGCCACAGATACTCAGAAAGTAAATATCGGTTGTTTCACACCGGTAAATTTTGGGATAACTTGTTACGCAGCAATAGATACTAACGTTTTGTTTGCAAATATCCATGCCTCAAATGTACCCAAAAAGGCTTGAAAGGACCTATGAAATTCTTAGTAGCAGTTAAGTCTGGAAATGGAAATAGAAAAAGAATATAAAAATACACTCCTTCAAGTGTGGCTTGAGTTTTTACAGCGAGAATGAAGCTCTATGTTACTGGCGCTCTTTTAATTCTAAAAATATAAATAAAAGTTGAAATTATGATAAGAGGCCTCGCTTTAAAAACAGTATGGGACATTTTGAAAAATGGTGACATAGCGTCTTTAATAAACGGTGCTGGAAAAGCTGGCTGTTTACGCGGTGAATACTAAAACTAGACCCATGTCTCTCGCCACGCACCAAAGTAAAACTAAAATCAAAACAGATCAAAGATCTAAATGTTAAAACAGAAGCACTGAATCTACTGGAAGAGAAAGTAGGGAGAGATCTTGAAGACACTGGTGCAGGTGGGAGACTTCATGAACAAAACTCAGGTTGCACAAGAAGCACTGCAAAGAATCAACAATGGGGATCTCATCTTACTAAAAACCTTCTGCATGTCAAAAGAAATCACGAACGGCGTGAAAAGACAACCCACAGAGTGGGAAAAAATTTTAGCCACTTGTCCCTCAGACAAAAGATTTGTATCTAGTACATATAAAAAAATTGAAAAAAAATCAGTCACTCCACATTCAAAGACCCAATCCAAAAACGGGCATCTGAGATAAATACACACTTCTCAGATGAAGAAATACAAATGGCAAATAAATATATGAAGAAAATGTTCAACATCACTGGTCATTTGAGAGATGCAAACGAAAACAACACTGAGATTCCATCTCACCCCAGAAAGAACGGCCATCAGCAAGAAATCAACCAGTAACAAATGTTGGAGGGGCTGTGGGGGAAATAGGAACCCTTCTCCACTGTTGGTGGGAGTGTAGACTGGTACAGTCACTGTGGGAATCAGTGTGAAGAGTCCTCAAAAGTCCTAGTTTTCCTCAAAAAACTAGGATTAGAGGTCCATTCAACCCAACTACTCCCCTTCTGGGTATCTTCCCAGAAATAAAAATCATACCACAGGGATATATGTGCACCTATGTTTATAGCAGCACAATTTGTAATAGCTAAATCTTAGAAAAAACCCAAATGCCCATCAATCAAGGGATGGATAAAAAGATGTGGTATTTTTACACAATGGAGTACTACTCAGCCATCAAAAAGGATAAACTGGAGACTTTTATAGGTAAATGGATGCAATTTGAGATCATACTCATAAGTGTAATAAAGCAGACTCACATGTGTAAAAATCATATTGCCTTCCCAGTGTGAGAAACTGAAAGAGTAAAACAAGAAAAATGACAATAAAAATCCTGTTTTGTGTTTTTTAAATACCTAAATACTTCCACTCTCTCTGTCTCTGTCTCTCACTTTCTGTGTGTGTGTGTGTCTCTGTCTGTCTCTGTCTCTGTCTCTCTCTCTGGTACTGGGGATTAAATCTGGGACACTCTTCCACTGAGCCACATCCTAGCTCCTTAGACAAGGTCTCACTAAATTGTTCAGATTAGGCTTGAACTTGCACGTATTTTTTTAGAGGAAGAAAGGGAAGAAGGAAGGAAGGACAGAAAGAAGGGGAAGAGGGAGAGAGGGAGGCAGGGAGGCAGGGAGGGAGGAAGATCCTTGTTTATGGCCCCACACAGCCACCCCTGAGGTACGCAGCCAAGGTTACAGTGTTTACGTTCTTATTCCTTTCATCTCTGTATTCAGAAGCAGGAGGCCAGTTCGGATGAACGGCATAGGGTCCTCTGACCAGGCAGGAACCCAACCAGGCAGGGACAGCTCCTCCGCCGCCTAGTTTACGACCTCACAGGAATTCTGCCATCCTTCATAGCTTCATGGAGAGCAGGCAACGCCCCAACCTTTGTCCACGAAAGCAGCCCCGGCGCAGAGCATTTCCAAAGACAGATCTCAGAGAGAGGCAAGAGTCAGGAAGGAATTTCAGGCCTTCCCTAAATGCGTGCTCTCCCCACCTCGTGCAGAAACGCAGTCTACACAGAGGGCCACACTGGACAGGGTGACACAAAACAGGGCTTCCACGGGGCAGGCAGCGAGCTGTGTGCGAAGATCTGGCTTTCCTGAGAAACTATCCCCTGGGCCCCGAAGGCTTCGGGGCGGCTGTGCTGATGTACGTATGGGAGCATGGACAAAACACAAATGAGGGTAGGGTGCGCCGGGTCCCCTGTGATAACTCCCTGTCTGCTTTCCTTGCATGCTGGTGGGGTGCAGCGTTCCTGGAGGTACTGCAATACCAGGTCGATGCAGACAGTAGGGAGCAGGCTTCTGTTCCACCTCCTCGCTCCCCAAATCCATTTCCTACAGTGCCCTCAAAGAGAAGACAAATCAGATATTAATCTAGGAAGATACTCCACTTGACCTTAGCCAAAGGGCCGATACGCTATCTCATATCTTTTTTAGAGAAGGAAATGACAATCAGAAGGTGCAGGCGTCTCTCCCTCCAGTGGCACCAACTCCCAGTGTCAGCTGAGAAACATAACCCAGGGGGAAACAGGTCCCACAGAACTCACCGCGCGAGTGGCAGCACGGCGCAGAGGCCAGGGCTGCGTAAGGGAAGGACGCAAGGGGCTCAGGTGCCCCAGAAACTTGTGATGCAAACATGGAAACCCTGGAGCCCGGTTTCTAGACGGTTAACTGCGGCTCAGGTGCTCAGACACACCCTGGGGTGGGCCTGGCGAGGCTCAGACAGGGCAGGCGCTGGGATTACAGACAAGAGGCAAGAACAAGGCATTCTTCCTGCTCTCCCGGTGCCAGAGCTCAGTTATCCCACAGCGGTGTGAGCCCTGTCCCAGGGCCTGGCCCCTCGATGGCTGAGGGCAGGGAAAGGGTAACTCTGAGGACAAAGGCCAGGCCCACACAGGTCAATACGAATGATAAAACACTGTCTCGAAGTGACACCCAGGCAATATTCTTGCCCAATCTGGAGTCTATTCTGTCGTCAGGCTGGACCGGCTCATAAAATTGGACCCTGGGCCGGGAATATAGCTCAGTGGTGCAGCGCCTGCCTGGCAAGCACAAGGTCTTAAGTTCAATTCCCGGTACACACGCAAAAAAACAAAAAACCCCAACTGGACCCTTTATTAAAGCCCAGTCTGTCCCCACATTGTCCACACGGTGTGCTGCTGCCAGGAGGGGATCGGGAGGGAGGCAGGGAGGAAGATCTTTCTTTACGGCTCCACACAGCCACCCCTGAGGTACGCAGCTAAAGTTACCGATTTTACAGCACACGCAGCACAGCAGACAGGCTACGCACGGGAGAGGAGGAGCAGAGGAAGGAACCTGCGGCTCCAGGACCAAGGCTCAAGCCTCCCTTCTATTAATGAACTGTGTGATGTGTGCAGCTGACTTCACCTCTGAGCCTCAGTTTCCTCCCCGGGGACAGAGAGACACTATCGCCCATGCCACAGCCCAGGAAAGACCAGAAAGCCATCTAAGGAGACAGCATGCTAGCACGGGCTCCTTCCCCAGAGCGAGCTCGGCACGCTGGGTCACGGGAGAAAAGCCCCAGTTTGCATCTACTGCTTACTTCACAGCCTAACTCCCAAAATATTTCTTCCTTTCTACTCCAGCGTGTCTTTTGCTAACCTAGATATTTCTAAACTTTTGTAGATTCATTTCGTGTCCCCGCTTTTTAACAATCATTATTTTAAATTTTCATTTTAAAGAAAAAGAAACAAAAAACAAAGAAAAATGGTTAACTATCTTAAAACATGGCCCCTACCTTCTTCTGTTTCTCTCTGTACTGTCAGGGTCATGGGTGATCTCTGCCCAGAGTTTTGTTTTTGTTTTTGTTTTTTGTTTCTGAGGTCAGATCTCAGTATATAGTCCAGGCCAGTTTGAACTTGCTGTATAGGTAGGCTGGCCTCAAACTCCACATCCTCCTGCCTCAGCCTCCCCAGTGCTCAGATCCCAGGCAAGCACTGCCAGCCTGGCTTGCCCAGAGTTCTTAATAGATGTTTGCAGTAAGAAACAAGAGATTAACAAGGGCTTGTGCTCTAGCCAATTCTGGAACTCACTTTCTGGGTTGTGAAAACAGACTGAGATTTGTCGCAAAGAAAGAATAAAGGAGCGTGCAGGTGGGGGGGGGGGGCAACTCACCTTTACACTGCAAGCCCTGCCGCAGGAGGCCCCACAGCAAGGAACCACAGTGGTCACAGAAGGTGGGGACCTTGTAGTTGTGGATCCCAAATTTGTGTGGCATGTTGACGCTGAACCGCTGGGAGCCCACCTGCGGGGAAGGAAGACAGCATCAGCACCCATCCAGCTCCTCCTCGCCTGAGGCCTGGTGCCCGTGCCTGCTTCAGAGCCTGCTTCAGAGCCTGCTTCAGAGCCTCCTTCTCGGAAGCTGTGAGTCACTGGAGGCCCCGGCCTGGCTCTGAAGGCCGCCTGGGAAACAGAGTGAACGCACCTTCCTCCCAGCCAAGCTCTCACTCCCAAGGCGCCTAACTCGTGGCCTGGAGCACTGAATGCAAGGCAGGCCACGCCTGGCCCTGCTACGCCCCTTCCAGGACTCCAGGCAACCTCAGTCGCAACGCTCAGCCCGGAGTGTGCACCTAGCACTTGGGCCACACATGGGACATGACCACATGTGACGTACATGGAGGTGTACATGGAGGTGTACATGGAGGTGTACATGGAGGTGTACATGGAGGGCTCAGCTGGGCAGAGGGGCCTTCGCAGCGCAGGAGACTGGGAAGCGGCATGGGCCAGGCGAGGTGTATGGAGGTGTACATGGAGGGCTCAGCTGGGCAGAGGGGCCTTCGCAGCGCAGGAGACTGGGAAGCGGCATGGGCCAGGCGAGGTGTTGTAGAGACTGGTTGTCAGATAGAGACGGCTGAGAGGGTGGCGCCTGAGGGACGCGGAGGCACCCGTGCTCCTCACACGACAAGACCATCGCCTCAAACCCTCACACACGTTGTGGGCCAGGGCACGGGCACCTGCATGAACGGGCTGGGAAGGAGGCTGCCCTCGGACTCTGGGACTAGGGGAGGAAGCTGCTCCCTGGCTCCTGTCTGGTGGAGAATGGAAAGTCCCGTGGGTGTAAGAGGGGAGAGATGAGCGCTGGACAGGGACACAAGTACGAACAGGGTGCATACTCTGGAGCTCCGGCCTGCATCATCAGAGCCTGTCACACATCCCAGGAGTGATCGCCCCTCCACCAATCCTGCTCAGTACTGTCCTGCCTGGGTACCAGGTGTCCAGGTTTCCCGACAACAACTGTAGCCACCGCACATTAGCTTGGCATGAGTACCTCTGCCTTTCTGACCCCTTAGGAGCGCTGAGGTCAGTGCCCCCACTCCAGCCCTACAGTCTGGAAGACGTGAACAGAAGCAGATCTCCTAGGAACAGCCCCAGAGCAAGGTGAACGACAGCCTGAGGCGAAGCTGTCCCAGGTTACCAGAAGTTCAGTGTGGAGCTAGGGACTGCCATGCAACCATTGGCGGAAGTACTAAGGACTCTGAAGTATCAGAACAGAAAGCCTGTGACAGAGCCAGGTGGATGGAGAAGACCACACACACACACACACACACACACACACACACACACAGAGCAGGCAGCCGCGCATGCGCACACACTCCGGGGGAGGAAGACGCAGACATGAAGGGTGAGTGGGGCTCTCGGGGGAAAACGCAGAGAGGACCGAGGGGAGAAAGAGAATTGTCAGACTCAAAAACAAGAACGAAAAGAGGGTGATGCGGAGGTGGAATGTCCCTTGGCCACCACACCTAGAAGCGTAGGTAGGGATGCGAGTCCTCGGTGTCACACACAGACCCAAGACAGAGCTGGCAGGCGGTCAAGCGCTCGAGATGGGAAAGGTCCAGCGAGCGCAGTGGTGGAACACCCTTGACAGGATGGAGGGCATCAGAAGCTTGGTGTTCGGAGCTGGAGGTGTTTGTGCTTTGCACGTAGATGCATGTGAGCATGTGTGTCATGCTGAAGGAGGCCGCACAGGGAGTGAACTGGGTTTTGGAAGCCAGCAGGGCAGCTCCTGGCAGAAGGCACACCCATCACCATGATGGGCCTCAGGCAGCATAAGATAGTGGCATGCAGGGAACACGAGGACAGGGAATCAGCTCCACCAAGCCAAGACACCCAAGCCCTCTCCCTCAGCGCATGGCTTTTTGTCCCTTGGGACACACACCAAGTTTGAAAACACACTTCACTGGAGACTCTTCTCTCTTCAGTCTTCCAGGAAAGACAAGAAGTAGGTCACAGATTAAGAGGGTGCTACGCAGTTCCCACCTGAGCCCTGTAGTGGGCATGACACCGACTCTGGTGGGACTTTTCCCTCCAAGAAAGTCAGGACAAGCTTTAGAAGCCTGCAGAGGCTCCCAGGTGACCAGACCTGAGAGATCCTTGCAGACGGGACCCACGTGTTCTTTGCTTCTGTGGGTTACGGCACAATGCTTGCTGTACAGAAGATGCCCCGTTAATAGTTAATGTCCATGGGCAGGAAGTTCAGACAGCAAGCAGATGGTCTCTTCCCTTTATTCTCTTGTGAAAGTAGTAAAGTAGGGAGATCAGATGTTTGCCCGCACTTTTAACCAAGACGGCAGACCTCCTGCAAACAACCCTCCAGGAGCACCAAAAGCTCAGTCTAAGCTTAAACCTTCGCTCCTTCCCAGAGATGGTATGAAAGTAAAAGGAGATAAAAGATGAGAAATGTTTTAGATGCCAAGATGCTACGTGGTTAAATTACTTTGAAGAAGTGGGTACGAGGTCACTTCTTTTGGAAGCCAAATTATAAACCCACTTGTTTCTAAACCCAGCTGGTTATAACCCACCCAGCCTTGCCGTTCTAGTAGCCTATGATTATACAGTAGTCTTCAAATATCAAATTTAAAGTAAGCCTTTGAAATCATCTGTTCTTCCACAGATAACACTGCAATTATACCTGCCATCTCGCTGGAAAAGCTTTTCCAATCTATCAGTAATACCATCATTCTTCCAATGCCTCCATCAGGAAAAACCTGTTTCCCTGGTTGAACTTTCATACTTTCTTCTCCCCAGCAACCTCCCTGCAGCCATCTTCATACTAGTTTCTAAGACTGAGAGACAGTGTAGTGCAGTGGTCAGGGGCCCAAACTCTAGGGCATACCACCTGGGTTTGTGGTGATTTTTTTGACTTTTTGAGACAGGGTCTTGCTGTGTAGTCCAGGCCAGCCCTGAACCCACTACGTCACCCAGGCCTTGAACTTGGCAGTACTGTCTCATCCTTCTGAGTTCTGGCATTACAGATGTGCAGACCACCTGGGTTCGAATGTGGTTCTTTCATATAGTAGCTGAGTGAGTCGGTATGAATTAATTTGACTTTTCTGTGCTTATGATCTCTCTGTTCTAAGATGAAGGTGATAATAACACATATCTCATTAAAGTGGGTGTGGGATTAAATAATGTACATTAAGTGTTCAGGGCAAGGCAAGGTAAGTGCCCAGTGAATGCTGCCTATTACCAGTGGGGTTACTGCTCCCTCTGGAGCTTTCCTTGGGTTGTCCATTTTACTCCACTTCCCCAACACCTTAAGGACAAAGTTCCCACCTGTGTGTTGTCTTGGTCTCTGCCTATTACCTGCATGAACCATAGACACATCCCAAAGCTGCTTCTGGGGTCAGATAAGCACCCATGAAGTAAAACAACTCACACTTTTCTTGTGGGCTTTGCCTCTGGAACCCAAGTGTTCCAGAAACAATATTCACAGGGGCAACACATGGCCTGTGCCCGAAGACCATGCACAATTACCTTCATTTTTTTTTTTTTTTTTTGGTACCTGGAATCGAACTCAGGACCTTGCGCTTGCCAGGCAGGCGCTTGTGCCACTGAGCTATATCCCCCGCCCTACCTTCAGTTTTGATCAGCACAATAAAGATAGTGTTGGGATAGCCAATGAGAAGTTTTCTTGGGGACCACATCAGAGGCAGGGAGGGAGGAACTGGGGAAAGGAAGCACAGTGCTGCAGATATTTACCTCGTCAGGGGTCTCCTGCTTCTTCAGTCCGGCACACTTCGTGATGATGAGCTCATGGCACCGCTTGTGGACGACACAAGTGCAAACTGCAAGCAGCAAGAAACCTGACGGTGAGTGACAAGTGCAGAGAGAAAGCTTTCACCCCAAGGCGTGGTCGGGTGTCAGTGGAGGAGGGAAGGGAATCCACGTCCCTTCTGCCACTGAGTTGGAACTTCAGACCTCCTTAGAGTCCTTTAAGCAGGTATTTCCAAGTCTGCCTCCAGTGCCCCGAGGGTTCCCCACACAAGCTGCAGAGGAATGAAGCGGTATGTGCAAAGGCCCTGGCGGGTCTCTCTAGTTCTGAGTGCACCAATCACCCGGCTGGCTGTCACCTGCTTCCCTGCCAGGAAGCTCTCTCTAAGAAGATGTCATGTTGCCCCTGTTGTCCCGAGTCACCACAGACCGGCTGATGGGTGAGGGAGAAATGACCTAGATGACCCTGAAGTTCTTAGAGTTTTCTTTTTTTAATCATGCTAACCTTTAAAATTTTCCACTTTAATATGTCCACAAAAAGTGGCCTGTGGGATCAGGGGGCAAGATGGGCAACTGGCGGCTAAAGAGGTGAGTGCTCTGCATGGCCGCACGCCGCGCCAAGTCACAGCAACTGCCCACAGAGACACCCTGGCTCTCCCAAGGGTGAGACAGTGCTGGCCAAGGAGACAGCCAGCCTCCCTGCTGTCACCGTACAGAGCCTCAGTGTGACCACCTCACATTTCTATCCTCCAGTTCTGAACAACTCACCCTTGAATTGGAAAAAACATCAATACCTTCAAGGGAGCCTTTACTATGACTATGATTACTACTATTATTATTACTTTGTAGTATGGACGTTTGAACGTAGGGGTGTTTTAGCACTGAGCTACATTCCCAGACCTTTTATTTATTTATGTATGTATGTATGTATGTATGTATGTATGTATTTATTTAATTTTGAGATGGTCTCACTAAGTTGGCCAGGCAGGGATTGCACTTGCAATCCTCCTGCTTCAGCTTCCCTAAGTGCTGCAATTAACAGTGTGTCACCACACCTGGCTGAGCTTGAAATTTTTTCAGAGCTAACTATTCCACAGTAGCAATTTAAAAAAAAACAAACCAAAAACAGAGTGGACAAGATCTGTTCAGTGACCCTGACTAAAACAAGCAGGTGAGAGAACCTGAGGGAGCTGACAGGGCACAGACCTGCGCGGCATGAAACAAACTTCCAAAGAAGCCGTGTTCAGCCTCCCTAAGAGAGAGCAAAGGGCTACCTGCTCCTGCTGTGCCAAAACGCTGGAACGCTGCAGGGACCAGGAGCTTCCTGTCTGCAAGGCACCTCCAAAGCACATACATGGAGTAACACAGTCAGGGGCAAAGCAAGCAGGGCTCCCTTTCTCGGAGAGAGAGGGTAAACACGCCAACCTTAGAGGGCAGCAGTCCCCAACCTTAGAGGGCAGCAGTCCCCAACCTTTTGGCACATGGCACCAGGCACCAGTTCTGCGGAAGACAATTCGTCCATGGGCGGGGTGGGGTGGGGTGGGGTGGTGGTGGGGTTTCCGGATTAGAGTCTTCTAAGGAGCATGCAACCTAGAACCCTCCCATGGGTACTGTATAGGAGAGTTCACGCTCCTGAGAGAATCCCGTGCTCTCCGGATCTGGCAGGAGGTGGAGTTCAGGTGGAGCCACCATAGGGAATAGCCTTAAATACAGATGGAGCTTCGCTCACTGCCCGCGGCTCTCCTCCTGCTGTGCAGACGGTTCCTAACAGGCCCCGGATTGGTACTGGGACAGGCCTTAGGGTTGGGGACCCCTGGTACAGAGCCTCTAAAGAGCACCAGACCCAGCACTCCTTCCCCAAGCAAGAGGGATCTGAATCTAACCATGGGTTTCCAAAGTCTCGGTTCACAAAGCACCTCTTACCTTGACATTGGTATCCCTGCTTTCCTATGACCCCCCTGAAAAGAAGAACACAATCCTTTAAGAAAAAGAAACACCAAGCCACTCCGTTCTCCCCACCCACTTGCTGTACTGAGCCCAGAGAGCCTGTCGGGGAGTGCAGACGCCTCCCTCGCAAGGTGCCTCAAGATGCCTCCTCCCAGAAGGCCATGGGGGGCAGCCATGCCAGCAGGGCGGCAGTGTACTGCCAAGCTACCCACGAGCCTGCCTGCTCTGAACAGGCCCTGAGCAGCTCAACATTCCTGTCCTCCTGGATGAAACAGCTCCCACTTGTCTCCAGCACCCGGATGCATTCTGTGAGCTCTGTGACCGTGAGGAAGGTCTGTGGCTGGCAGACATATTCCCTGGGCATCCTAAAGACTGCTAAGAAGTCTGTGGTCAGGACTGGGCAGGGGGAGGGGGAGGACTGTTTGAGTAAAGGGAAACATTATGGATTCCTTCCACGGCCAGGGCAGAGTCCTTGGGGCAGGGCTCGAAGGCGGCATGGAAACGGATCAGGCCCACCTACCCTTGTGCCTGTCCTCAGTGTCCCAGTGAAAGCAGGGTGGGACAAACCCAGTGGGACGAGCTGGAAGTGATGGGGCCACACCCCAGGAAACCTAGGGCTCAGTGGTATTCAGCATAGGCTTAGAGGAGCCCTCGTAAGACCAACTACTCAAATCACAGCCAAAATGCGGACAGTGGGGGTCAGGCCATGAGGACGTACTGGGAATGATGCACCTCTGAGTGGGCGGGGAGCAGGGGCTCTTTCTGCTTCAGCTGGGTTCTCCCTCAGCTGAGTCAGCTCAGATGTCCATGCCAACCTCAGTGACTTACGTCGTTACATCACAAGCGTAAGGCAAAAGACTCAGGAGCCCAGGGGGCCGCAGAGCCCCATTCACATGTCCCCTGGCTGGGTCCACGGTGAAACCTGGCCTCACTTGCCCTCCCCTGCTGGACCCAATGTATGGGCCACTTCTACACTGGCATCAAAGAGCCCAAGGGTACTGGCCAGAAAGGCCGATGTCGGGCAAAGCATGAGGTTTAAAGTCCGACTAAGCTGAGGTGGAATCACGCCTCTAACATCTCCCGGCTAGAGGACAGCGGGCTGGTCTCTTTCTATTTCTGAACACTGGCCTTGTTAGTGGGATGGAGCTCATACTACCTAGTTCACAGGACAATGGGAGGACTGAATTAGGTATTTTTGATATTTAAGATAGAACCTGGCATACGGTAATATCCATTAAAATCCCTCCCCAAGTATAAGACCAGTGTCCCGTATCTTCTGCACTACTCAGAGGCCTAGCACACCTCACTCTATCAAAATCCTCATCAAGAGAAATGTCACCTTCTCCAGGGAGCCTCCCAGACCATTCTAGAACCTGAGAACCCAGCATCCAGGCAGAGCACAGTTAGAATGCTTACTGAGAACTCCTTTGTACTCCAGATACCTGCAGCCCAGTATTTTTCACTTTGCTATGGAAAAGTTCAAATATATACTGGAGTGACAAACCCAACAGACCCTGATGAGCCCACCATCCAGCTCTACCTATCCATGAATGGCCAGCCCCATATCATCCCCACCCTGAGCCTGTCTCCCCCCTGCCAGAATTATTTTTATCAAACTCTAAGTATCATAGCTCATTTGTAAATATTTCAACTCATCTTTCTAAAAGGAAAGGGTTTTTTCCAAAAACACAATTACACTATCACCATTGGCGATAGATTCTTCATTCCTTAAAGTGACCCCTGTTCCTTCTTTGTCTTTGTCTCCTGCGCACCTCACACACACACTTAACCCCGCTGGAAAAGTCTTCTGCAATCCGGAGGAACAAAGCACATTAGTGCTTACTTCCTATATTTATTTCTTTCAACATACACAGTGAAATTTATTTTCATGTGAAATTTATTACTTTTCAATTCTGGCAAAAGTTTTAAAATCTGAGAAACCACTCTACAATCTGTTTTATTAAAAACACCCTGGCTGTCATTATCAAATTCTTCAAGGCTTTTGCCAGCTCTGTAAGGCAGGTAATGCTCTTTCCTTATTAAAATATGTCTTCCAAACCTTAGAATCAGAATACTAAAAATATATCAAAATTATCCTCGGAACCACCCTCTAAAGCTCATACTTAATATACATCATACTTAGGATTTAATTAGAGAAATCTCACCTTCATTTCGAATTGAAATGTGATGATTTTGTCTGGAAGAAACTCATACCTCACCCGTTATTATCATTCACAATGAAATACCTTCTTTTATTTACCCCAGCCCCTTTTAACACATTCACACAGGGCCATAATTTCAGTGTCTCACTGCCAGTCAGCTTGGACCACCGGTAGTACATGTGTGACTGTCCCATCAGGTGGCTTTTTATTAATCTTCTTAGTACAAAGACCAATAAAAGTGATTAGACCTGTTTGTACCACCAGTGGTCCAAGCTGCCCATTTGGACAGTCATGCATGTGCCACTGAGATTCAAGCAAGCAGGACCATGTTAAGTGAATTCATCATTGCCCCCTTCCCCCCTCCTGACCTTTGTGGCACAAAGAAGTCCCAACCAGAGGTTCCCGGGGAGGAGGGGCTTACCAGATGAAATCTCTGCAGTGGGAGCAGTAGGTGGGCTGCCGAAGGTAAGTGGCCATGAATTTGTGGCCATTGACCTGGTGGACCCTGCGCCTGACGGCCCCTTGCCTCTTCCTCGGTCGCATGCGCTCCCTAAACACACGCTCTTCATTGTCTTTAGGGGCTGGGGAAAGACAGAGCAAAGAAGAAACAGAGCGGGTTAGTGCACCTGAACAATGACTTCCCGCCGCTGGCCACCGTACCCCACGGTGAGGGAAGGTGGAAGGCAGCTCTCAGGTCCTTAGAGGTCATACCAATCTGTATTCTGCTGCCCGCAAAGTGGCCCATCCTGCTCCACACCAGCTTCATGTTCAAGAGGATAGAAGTCAAATGCTCAAGGTTCAAGGAAGGAAAGAAGGAAGCAAGGAAGTCTGGGTAGTGTGACCCTGGGGACACGATGTTCCTCACCCTCAGCCTCTGCAGGCTTCTCCCTCAGTAGACAGGGACTACACTGCTTCCCAGTCCCCTACAGAAGAGATGGGGGACCCCCACCCCCACTTGCCTAATTGCCTGGCACAGAGCAGAAGCTGTCTAACATACTGCCTTCTACCTCTTTCTCGGGCCCAGACATGGACAACCAAGAACTTTTTGCTAAAGGTCAAAAGAAGAAGGAAACGTAACACTGTGAAAGCAGACAGCCTCCCAACACCAGACCCACCACCCGCTAGAAATGGAAGAGCCTTATTTTTTCCCTCCCTTCCACCTCTGAGATTGCCCCAAACCTAAGATCACCTTGCAAGGGGACCGGAAGATGACCACAAAAATATTAGTGATCATTGTTAGGGGCCGTGGGTTTGTGTGTACCCTGGATTCATATGTCAGCTCCTTAGCCCCATGGTGATGGCTATCTGGATATGGGAGATAGTTAGATAAGGTGAGGTCACAATGGTGAGCCTCTCGTGGTGGACAAAGCATCCCTATATGCAGAGGAAGAGACCCAGGCAAGTAGCCCTCAGTCACAGGAGCACACAGTGAGAAGGTGACCTTTTCCAAGGCAGGAGGAGGGGCCTCAGGACCATGCTGGCCCCCTGGTATCGGGCCTCTGGCCTGTAGAGCTGAGGGGATACACATCTGTGTTTGCGGCTGCCCGGGCTGTGGGATTTTGCTCTGGCAGCTGGAGTCAAGACAGTGCAGTGGGGACCACAGCACAAGTTTCCTGCAGCAGGTGCTACGCTGTGTGCATCACCTGTGGTGACTCAGTGACTCTTCACATCCGCCGCAGAGTCCTGGCACCTCCACTGCATGGAAAGGGAGCCTAACGGGTCTATTCCTGACAATGCGGAGACACAGGGATGCGCGCAGAGACTAGCGCAGAGCACAGGGGAGCAGCCAGCACCCCACTGTCCACGCAGTGCTCAAGGGACACCAAACCCCACCCAGCAAGCCCCCAGGCTCTAAGCTGAGTGGTGTCTTTATGGGAAGTGGTACTGCCTGTGGCTTCACTGAGGACAGGTGTGGACAGGCCCTGGTGCCCTGCCGAGCTCTAGGCATCTTCAAGAGGCCCTGGAGGGGTCCTTACACTGCGCAGCTTTAAATGCACCAAGAAGCCTCGGTAACCCCCAACACCTGCTGTACCGGCCAGTGACTGACACTCCATCAAAGTGGTGCCCGCAGTGGAAGGAGAAGCCTTGCTCCCTCCTGGACTTCTTGAGTACAAGATTCCCTACTGAGGTCACATGTGTGACCCAAACAGCTCTTCAATCTAAGAGCATTTTGCAAGGGCAGAGGACAACTGAAGGAGGAAAAGGGAGGGAATGGGGACCAAATGTCCAGGTGTGCTCCAGGACAGCAGCATCCTCTAGGCGGGCAGGTAGTCAGCCCCGCGGCTCCCTGTCTTGGCTCCTCCCCTGCTGTGTTGCTTCCCGCCCTCCCCCTCCTTTCTTTCCTCCCCTCCTTCTCATCCTCTCCTTCCTTCCTTCCTTCCTTCCTTCCTTCCTTCCTTCCTTCCTTCCTTCCTTCCTTCCTTCCTCTCTCCTTCTCCCTCTCTTCTCTCTCTCCTTCCCTCCTTCCCTCCTTCCTTCCTTCCCTCTCTTTTCTCTTTCAGGAACTAGGGATTGAATACAGGCTCCTGCATGTTAGGCAAGCACTCTACCACTGAGCTACATCCTCAACCTTTTTTATTTTTTTAAGATAAAGTCTGAGTTGGACAGGCTGCCACGTGTTCTTCCTGCTCTAGCCTCCTTAGTAACTGGGGTTATAGCCTGCCTGGGTTTTCATTTTTAACTGGTACTTACTGTTTCAAAAGTCTCAGATACCAACTATCTTTTGGAAAGAGAAAACACCCTATTACCTGTCTTACCACAACCTAGGGGCCCTGACTCACTGACCTAATGCTCACAGGAAAACCCCAGGTGATATAACACAGAGACTTCTACGCACACACACACACACACACACACACACACACACACTACAGAAGCATGGCAATCACCACTTGGTTCTGCAATTGTAGGTAATTTTTATTTCCCTATCATGTTTTCACCATATTTAGAATGTTCCATTTTTATGATCAAGAAAAAGATATAACTAAAAATCAGATCTGTTCAGTAACCCTTACTTGCTACAAACATCAACTACAAAAATTAATCCCCAAAAGCACAGTGTCGGGCATTGTATGTTAGGGAATGGGGATCTGTTTTGTAAAAAGCATCCTTCCCTTTTTTACAGAGCTTACCACAGAATACATTTACACAGCAAGTCAGCTCCTAATGCATTTAAGATGCAATCTGATTTAGAAATTTACTAGTTATTTGGATCCTGGAACACTCTATTTTCAGTTAAAATAGTGGTGGTGAGTCCCATCTAATTCTAAGGAAAGCTGCCGTAATGGTGAATGGTCTTCTCTGAGAGCATTTTTTTTTAATACTGAGGACTGAACCCAAGGCTTTCCCATGGAGCTACATCCCAGCACCACCACCCAACCACCTTTTTTTAAGTTTTTGAGACAGGGTCTTACTAGGTCACTAATTTGCCCAGGCTGGGCTTACACTTGCAATCCTCCTGCCTCAGCCTCTAGGAATGCTAGATTTACAGCCTTGCACCACCATACCGAGCTCTTTTTTCTCAAGTTTTACAGAAATCAGCACTGAAATCAAATGCTCTAAGGGTATGTACACCGATTGAAGAGGGCAATATGGCAAACAAAGAATTGAACTGCATTCTTGTCCAGACCTCTTGGTGGGAGCTGACACCTGGAGGGAAGCTGTGTAAAGGGGTGAGGCAGCACCTCCTGTGGTTAGGCAGAGAGCCAAGGCCAACTCCCCTAAGAGCGGGACTCCGCCAGTGCCCTCTTCCTCCTGCCACAGAGCACATCTGCATTCCTTCTAAGCCAAAGACACGGGAAAGGAAACAGATGGTAACAGAAGCAGAAAGACACAGGTCAACTTTATGCTTCAAGTGAGTCCATATGGGAAGCTACATGCAGGAAACAGGAGAAAGAGCTGGTGGAAACACCCCAATTCCACATTCCTCTGGACGAGGGGCCAAGCGTCAGGCTGGAGCACCCTCTGCCCTGTCACCCACAGGCAGGGAAAGAAGCAGCCTATGTAACACACCCATGAAGAGAGAAGCCACATGACTGCTCTGCTGTCTCCTCCCCAGGACCTGCCTGTTAGGCCTGAAATCCACCAGAAATGGATCTCTGCAGCACTTCCAACTGCTGTGAAGGGCGATTTTCAAAACGCAGCTCCCCACATATGTGTAGGCCTATTTCTGGGCTTTCTACTTTGACCCGTAAGTCTGTATATCTGTTTTTATGCCAGAGCCGTATAGTTTTAATCACTGAGCCTTTGTTATATATTTTAAAATCAGAAAGCGTGATGTCTCCACTTCTTGTTCTTCTTGATCAAAATTACTTTGGTATTCAGACTTTTGTGGTTCTATATGAATTTCAGGATTGTTTTTTCTGTTTCTCCGGGGGAAAAATTCTGCTGGCATTTTGATAGGAGTCACACTAAATCTGAAGATCACTGCAGGAAATATGGGCATTTTAACAACATTCATTCTTCTAAACCATGAAAAGTCAACTGATGCCAGGCATGGTGGCACATGTCTGTAGTCCCAGTACTTAGGAGGCTGAGGCAGGAGGACTGTGAGTTCCAGGCCAGCCTGGGTGACACAGTGAGCTCAAAACTAGCTGGAAACCAAACCAAACCAAACCAAACCAAACCAAACCAAACCAAACCAAACCAAACCAAAAAAAACCAAACCAAACCAAACCACGCCAACCCAAGCCAAGCCAAACCAAACCAACAAAAAAACCTGATACAAACTTACAATGAGGAAATGACAGTCTCTTTAATAAACAGTACTGGGGAAACTGAATATCTACATGCAAAAAAGTAAAATTGGACATCAATCTTATGCTATGCACAAATATCAATTCAAAATGACTAAAGACTTAAAGTAATATCTAAAATCATAAAGCTTCTAGAAGATGAACTTCTAGGGAAAACAAACTTCTGGGGAAAAGCTTCTTGGCATTGGCCTTGACAATGATTTATTGGATCTGACACCAAAAAACTAACAAAAGCAAAAAACAGACAATAGGAGCTATATCAAACTAAACATCTTTTGCATGGCCAAGGAAACCACCAACAGGATGAAAAGCAATACATGGAATGGGAGAAAACATTTGCAAACAGTATATATGACCAAGGATTAATATCCAAAGTGTATAAAGAGCTTTTAGAAAATAACAAAGAAATTATCCAATTCACAAACATATAGAACTGAAAAGACATTTCCACACAAGACATACAGTGGACAGGTAGTATATGAAAAGATGTCCAACATCACTAATTATCAGAGAAATACATAGAAACTACAACGAGATCTCACTTTAGACCTGTTAGGTTGGCTCCCACACAAAGAAACAGAAGTTCAGTGTTAGCAAGGAGAAGGATAAAGGGGAACACTTAGTGCTGTTGGTGCGACTGGAAATTGAACCAGCTACTGTGGAAAGTATGGAGGGCCCTCAAAAAATTAAAAATAGAACTACTATATGATCTAACACCCCAGCTTCTGGATACATGTCTAAAGGAACTGAAATCAGATGTCTGCTATATCAAACTAAACATCTTTTGCATGGCCAAGGAAACCAGCAACAGGATTCTGTCTAAAGGAACTGAATGCAGATGTCTGCATTCTCCTGTTCTTTGCAGCATTATTCACAATAGCCAAGACACAGAAACAATCCAAATGTGCACTGATGGATGAGCGGATAAAAGGAAGTGTAGATACATAAGTAGAGTGTTGTTTAGCCAAAAAAGAAGGAAATGCTGCCACTTGGCACAATGAACATGAACCCAGAGGACCCCGTGCTAAGTAAAAAAGCCAGTAACAGGACAGACACTGCACAATACTACTTATATGGGAGTTCTAAGATAGCAGAACTCAAAAAAGCAGAGGATAAGACAGTAGCTGCCAGAGCTTGGAGGTAATGCAAGTGAGGGTGGTACTTGTCAAAGGATACAAAGTTCTGGTTATGCAAGGTGAATTAATTCATCCTAGAGATCTACTATATAGCATAGTCCCTATAATTCACTGTATTATATACCTGAAAATTTGCTAAGAGAGTGGATATCAAGTGTTACCATAAAAACAAATGAATTAGATGAAAATACAGTGCAGCTCTCATGGTAGTGATAACATTGTATGTATATAATGTAAGCACGAGAAAACAGGAATATGAATGTGTGTATATACACATGCACACATGCATTACACTACACATCAAATATATAATTTATATAGTACTATATGCTGATCCATCATACAACGTATTTCTTTAGAATAGGTTTTGCTTTTTTTTTTTTTTTACAATCTGTGATATATTTGTGAAGAACCCAGGGGGCTGTCTTACAGAATATTCCACCACTTGAGTTTGTTTGTTTTCTCCCAATTAGTTTCAGATCAGATGGGAAGAATACACTGAGGCCTGTGCATCAACCCATTCAAAAACACCCATCAAGGTCTTTATGGATAACCGAAAATGATGTGAACATAAACTTTACAGAAAGAGAAACACAAAATATTCACTCTTATTAGGGATTTTCAGAATGCAAAGCAGAGAAGTCCTGACATACCATTTAACACCTAACAAGGCAACACATTTCTTTTAAAATGACATTATCAAATTTTGGCAAGTTATTAGGAAACTGACTTATCCCTTCATTGCTACAGACAATGCCAGTTGACGTACATTTTCAGATAGCAATATTACAAAACATAGCAAACATCACAAAGAGATTCATATCCTTTGATTTGGAGTTGGCATATTACAATACATTGCAAACACTGCAATGAGATTCCCACACTTTGATCTGGCAACTCCTTAGGAATTAAACCTAAATTAATCATTACACAGAGACTAAAAGCTATATATTCATAACTTCGAGATATCCTCCAATGCATACCCATATTAGCCAACAAATAGAAATAACTGCTCTAACATTCATGAGACCAGTCTGATGGCATAATTATATCTGTAACAACTTTTAAAACTGTGAGAAAAGACAAGAGCAATGGGGGAGGTGCATTATAATACTGTGAAGACAGACTGTACAACGTTAAAAGTAACGTAAGAGTAAGAATTATGCTGTTGTGGTTTGTGTCTAGATGTCCCCCTAAAATCTCATGTGGTCATAGGTGGGGCCTTTCAGAGGTGGCTGGATCTGGAGTGTGTGATGCTGGGATCAGGGTGTGTGATTACTACATTAGTTTGAAGCAATGGTTTGGCATAGTTGTGGGTAGGATTAAGGGTGACCCACTCTGGGTGTGAGTGCTGTCCATCCTAAGGGCGGGTAGGCTGGCTAAGATATAAGGGATAGAAAGAGGGGTTCTGGTTGCGTGTTGCTTGCTGCCTTCCACTTGCCACAAACTGCTTCTCCTCTGTGATGCCCCTCTGCCATGCCACACTGCCTTGGAGACAGCTGACTATGGACTGAAACATCTACAACCACTGAGCCAAAATAAACCTGTCCTCCTTCAACTTTGGGTGTTGGGTATTTTGTCTCAGCAATGAGAAAGGTAACTAAAACATATGCTATATTAGAATGATGTGATTATGTTTTTTAATATTCCAAATACATTCTTTCATGTTCTTTTGTAACTTCTTAAAGCTTGGTCTCTACCTAAAGCATTAGGTAACAGGAGGCTCATGCTGTGGGAGCGAGGGTCTTCCTGGCTGGCACAGAAGAAGCACCAGAGGTTGTTCTGTGGAACGGGACAGATGACAAATTTCATCAGCTTCCTAACTGCCTGTGGAGTGGAACGGAGTCAGTGCCCGGTTCTCTGGGCAGCCAGAGTCTCCTGCACCTTGGACTTGCGCTGAAGGCTGCTCCTGTTTGTCATTGGATGCACCCAGCTATGCACAGCTAGTAAGACTGTTCATGTGCCTTGGCCTTTGAAGCAAACCAAAGTTAGATGCCCTTTCATGGGACCTAAGAGCCCCCCTTTTTTTTTTTGTACCGGGAATCAAACTCACAACCTCAGGCTTGCCAGGCAAGTGCTTATGCTGCTGAGCTACATCCCCGGCTAGAGCCCTTATTTTATGGAAGCACCTGGCACATAACAAAAAAGGCTACCACCAAGCTCTATCTCTTCTGTGAAACTTTCTGTGGAGATGTAAATCCTGCTTGGCCGGATAAGATGATAAGAATTCACAAAAGGCCTAAGGCTGAGGAGAAATGTTCTCTGACGCAGCTACCAGCTACTGGGTCTGCAGTGAGCCCAACCTCCCACAGCATTCCAGACATGGTTCCTACTTCCTCCAATTAGTCTGTAAATGTCAAACTCCTAAGAGCTTTTACATCAATGGGTGTTTAACAGTCCCGCCATGTACAAGAAACTGACAGGTTGCAGGCAGGTGGTGGGAACAGCAAAAAGGAACTTGTGCTACGTAGTTATTATTCTGTTTATCTAACCTCCCTTGGTCCCTTTTGTTTAGGAGTGAGACTTCTCAGCTTAGACCAGAAGAACACTCAAAAATGCCAGCAGAGGCTGCCCCTGGCACCAGATTCTACATCCTTCTCAGGCCAGTCTGGTTATTTAAGGTCTCAGTGCTCCACTGTGCTCTCCTTACCAGTGACATATCTTCCTGCAAAAAGTGAGTTGAAAGAAGTAAACACTGCCCCCACAAGAGGTCAAAGGTACCCTCAACCTAGGCCTTCTCAGGATACCTTTAAGTTCTGAAAACCTAGTGGGGAATTTCTCATAGTCTCAAGTGCCTGCACCCCTGGACACTAGCACTTTCCTCCAGGGTACACGTGCCAAGTTAAGAGTCAACTCTGCCTGCTCCATGCCTGGACTAATAGGCATGGATGTCCCTTTGTGGGCACCAGTGTCACTTACCATCACAGGATGGTCACTCGCTCTCAGGATTCAGGGCACACAGGGGCCTCTCCATAGCGGGTATGCTGTAGGGTCTTCTGCTTTCTGAGCTCTCCCTCTTTGGACTCCTCTTGTTGAACCAGGTGTTGGGAGACATTTGCCTCAGACTTGATTTATGTCTTTGAACAAGTCATTTGATCTCTCTTTGGGCATTCAGCTTCTTATTTACCAAGACTGGGGAACGCAACAGCGTATCTGCACCCAAGCTGGTATTAGCTCCAAGCTGTCTCACAGCTGGACTTCCGGGGAGTTTAATTTTGCCTCTTAATTCTCTAGTTTGATGTTATGAACTTCTCGGTAAAAAAAAAATAAAAAAATAAAAAAAAATGCAAGATCAATATAAGGAAAGGAAAACAAAACAAGATACTAAAAATCAAAGTGGCGGTGCCTTTATGTTTTTATTCTCTATGAGGAAAATACGTTATATTTTCAAGTGAAATAAATGCCTCATGACAGTGGATTTTAAGTAAATATTTATGTGTCGCCAGCGAGTATGTCCTACATGTTGTACTCACACAATGCATTACAAAAAATTCATGTTCAAAACAGGAAAGAGGAAACAGCAGTTAATTCCTTCAGAGAGATGGCTCCAGGCTATCTATATCTTCTCAGAGCCACACAGTGTACATCAGAGCATCTGAGAGGGAGGCCTGGATTGTCCCCATGTTTTATTCTGCGTATAATCTAATCAGGAGAGCACTGGTGGCATTTCAAGATTAGCATCTCAAATTTAATATAAACGGCTTTTTTCTCCCTCTTCTTCCCTTTCTGAATGACCTTTGCTATATTCTTGGCAAAGCTTATACTCTGTCCAGCTACAGAAATCGTGGACAGAGTATAAGCGTGGTGAGCCCATGCTTTATAGGAAAAAACCCAACACCATGTGAAGCCCCTGCACAGGCATAGGGCAGAGAAGGCAGCACTGGCGCATGCCAAGGGGACCCATGTGACTGTGGTAAGGAGCCCCCATTTCCACCAGCCTAAGGGAAAAGCGCTGAAGAGAAGGGTTCCAACCAAGCAGGAAGTCTGCCTGCCTCTACACACATGCATTCATTCTCTCCTTTAGACCATCAGTTACATGTTGGGGTCACAGCAGAGGAAGAGTCACCACCCCTAGGAAGAAACCAGAGAAAAACGGCCTTCAGGCAGACCTCCTAAAAGTTTGGAGAAGGCTCCTAGCCTGGGAAATCAGCCAAGTGGGGCACCAGCCAAGGGAGGAGCCCGAGGCCCTATGGTGCCAGTGATGTCCAGGATGAATCACAGGAAACTGAGCTATTGCTGAATTCTTGGGCACCTGAGCACTATGGAGCTTATGGTCATGAGGTCAGCTCTTGTCCACTGTTTATGTTTGGTATTAGCACCTGTCGAGGATCACAGTGCCAGAAAGCTTAGCTAGGCATCTTTGGGCTCTCAGGGGCTAGGGGGTGGTTGTAGGGAAAGGTAGGTGTCAATGCCAAGTGAGGTCCGGGCCTCCGTCCCCACCCTAGTAAGTAACAAACCCTTTAATGTCAGGCACTGCAGACAAACGGTTACAGATCTATTTATTGAGAAGCCCACGCCCTTCCAACACTGTTTATACCAGCTATTCCAATCATCCAAGCAGCAGTAATTCAGTGAGCTAAACATCCTAGCCTCAAATGCTTCATTAGGGGCTTCACAGAGCTTCTCAAAATTAAGCACCTGACCATTGCCCCAGATTCCACAACGAACTACCCACCCCCGGAAGCGCTTCTGCTAAGGTACTTCTGATGTCTCCTTAGTTCAAATTAAAAAAGAAAACTCATGACCTCTCCCAAGGAGATCTGGAGTCCTGGGCAGGGTTTCTATGAAGCCGGTGGAGTCGATCTTTCTTTTAAGACTACTTACAAGGAAGGAGAACCGAAAGGAGTTACAGGATTAAAAAAATAAATAAATAAAAATAGAAAGGAATGGAAGAAAACAAAGGAGATAAAAATAAAGAAGATGAAAAGAAGATGATTGCTAAATTATTAAATCCAAGGTGTTAATTCATTAAATGAACCCTGTAACTTTCCAGAAAGCAGATGCATTTGTTTTACGTAGCACAATCTACTTGCCCTGGTCCTTGAGTTTCTCTGATGAGGACATAAGCTTTATTCCTTCCAGCCCCCCTCCCAATCATCACGATTCTCAGGCTCTCCTTTGCTGGTCATAATACAAAATGGTGCTGCCAGTTTGGAAAAGTTTCTAAGAAAATCAAATGCACACTCATACAACCTAGCAATCCCAGTCCCATGTATTTGCTCAAATAAAATGAAAACTTATGTTCATACAAAAACTTACACGTAAATATTTATAGAAGCTTTATTTATACATCACCCAAAACTGAAAACAAACCAAATGTCCCTCTAGCAGAGGATGGATAAACAAGCTGCCATACATTCACACAGTGCAGTTCTGCTCTGCAACAGAAAGGAATGAGTTCTGGATCCAAGCGATGGCATGGGTGAATCTCCAGTGTGTCACGCTAAGTCGAGGTGAGACCTCAGACTCAGAAGGCTACATTCAGACTATATGGTTCCACTTCAATGACATTCTGAAAAAAGCAATTACAGGTATTGAAGGGAGATGTGTAGTCACCAGAGGCTGAGGGTGGGAACGTGTCTGGCTACGAAAGCAAAAAGATAAAGGGAGAATCTGGGTGCTAAAACTAGGTCATGTTTTTTGTTGTTGTTACATTACATATTTTTATCCTCATCAAAGCTGGTCAGATTACCAGATGTAAGAATGCAAGATTAAGCAGACTATTAAAGGGAGTAAAAAATAAAAACAAAAAAATTATAAACAATACAGAGTTTCACCAAACAAGATGATAGGAATTCAATAATGGTTGTTATGTTGCATATTGTTGTCTTCAAATTAGTTGTTCAGATTACCAGATATAAGCATGCAAAATTGGCCAAAAGAAAGGAAGAAAAATGGTTTATTGCTCCTTTCAAGAAACCATCAGACATCAGCAGTACAGTTATCCCAGCTATCCTTCTGTATACGTAGATAGATAGAGAGATAGATAGATGATAGATTTTTCTTCTTCTTCTTCTTTCTTTCTTTATCTCCTTCCCCTAATTCCACTTATTTCCTCTTCTGAGCAATTTCTTTCCCTTTCCCAACATCTATTGTACGTTTTGGGTTCCACTTACTCTTTCATGTTCTTACACTAGGGAGACAACGTGATGTCTACACGTGTGGGTCTGGTTTATTTCACTTACGAGTATGTCCTGTGGTTATCTGGTTGCATGTATTTGTCAAAAGTAGCAGAATGGTACTGCGAAGGGTTCATTTGACTAAATGTAAACTGAATCTTAACTTAAAACACAAGAAAAAATATGGAAGGGCAGACCAGCTGCATCTTGGGCCGTGTGTCAGAAACGAATGACAACCGAGGGCAGCAGGTGAGAAGGAACATCTGTCTGCCTGCAGCATTTAAATAGGCTGTGAGAAGGCTGCCCCCCAGCATAGTAGCCTGCGCTGTGAGCGCAGAGGAAGCCACTGGACGTGACACAAACTGGCTCCTCTCCATTGCCTGGCTCCACTTCCATCTGTGGGCTTTCTGTTCTTGTCCCTGCCGTCTCGCCACCCAGCTGGGTGGGTCTCCTGAGCCCCTGTCCTTCCTCAAATTCCTTCCTCTAAGCTTCTCATCACACCAACCTTCCTTCTTCCTACACATCAGCCTTTCTCCTCTCTCCTAGCCAAAATCTTCCCCAGCCTTTAGATCTCATTCTTCCATGAAAATTTCCCTTACCAGAGCAGTCCACAGGGATCTCCTCTTTGAACTACCATGGTCCTTGGAGTCTTTACTATTCAATTTGACATTCACCCATTAAACATTTAATTATACACTTTCAGTGTGCTTGATACGGTGTTCCTATCGTTTTCTCTGCAAGATTGCTAGTTACTTTACGAAAAGAAGTCTTTAAGATTATTTTGCACCCTTCTCCCCATCCTCACCCCAACACCCTCACCGCTAGTTCCAATCACTGTTAATTGAATGAAATACCAAAGTATTGACAATAATAGGTGAGAGCAGCAATGTGGCACCAAACACATCGCAATACATCCACTTATAGCTCAAAATTGCCGTGTAGTTTTGTCCTTGCCTACAGCGTGACTAAAACCTCTTTTCACAAAATGAAAGCCGTCCTTAGCGCTAAACAATTTAACAGTTCATAAAGGACTCACAGTAGCACAGTAAATAACTACACTTCTTGACATGTAATTGTTTCTATTTATAAAATTTCTTTCATATTATAGCACATTGAAATGAGGGTTCCTACTCCCTCCTTTTAAAAAATACTCATCTAATTCTATATATTTCTTTCTTTTCTAGAAGTCTGCGGCCAAGGATCTTGAGTTAAAATGCACCCTCTACTGATGCTTCCCATTTTCATGCATCTTATGTTTAAGTTAGATAGGCCAATCTAATTAGTCTTTTAATCCTGCAGAACAGAGAGGGAAGGAGAGTATCACGCTGGGTTAATGCCATTAGACTTGGAGTCCCATGTTATATTTCATTAGATGTTCTTTGGTATCTTAACAGTAAAGGACAAATGGACAATGCCAGATTAATAAGTTATCTGGTTTCAGGAATTTATCTTTTCTTCACAAAAATGTTCTAACTGGCGTGTAATGTTGTTTGTCTCAGCATTGAGTATTCAGTGATATGGATATCGTCAGTCCTCCACTGGTTTGGCTATACTCATCCATTCCATCATATCACGGAGCCAGGCGTGTGGTAGAAGGAGTTTGAGAACTGTTTCCTTTGCTGCTCAGCACTGTGGGACCCACAAAGCTCCCTTCCGCGGGGGAGAGTAGTACTGAAAAGACTTGGAAGTTTGAGATCATTGCCCAGATTGACAGCTTCATCAAGGCCAGTCCTTTCTATTTACATCCTAAATGTGTGGGCTGAGGTACATTCCGGTAGACAAAAGCAGCTTGCAGATGAGACCACAGCAGCACGCTCTAGATCAGTGGTTCTCAGACGGGGCATATCCAAATCGCATGCCCTCCCCTCGCTTATTACAGTAGGCTTCTGGGTCCCCCCCCCCTCCGAGTTTCTATTTAGCAGGTCTAACAGCTCCTTGTGGAGGTTGCCAGGGCTGGAACCAATGCCTAGGTTGTCTGTCCTTCTCTGGGTCTTCAGAATTATTGGAGATCTCTGTGCTGAGATGGGAAGTAGCCCCAGATTATCCTTCAGCACCTAAGCCGGCCCCGAGGTCAGGAAAACACCCAGCTTGCTGTATGCTGCTGTGCAGCAGAGCTGGGGGTAGGAAGGTGACACGCCCTCAGGAACACAGCAAGGGCCTGAGTGAAGGGCCAAGGACAAAAGGGGTACAGTGCCACCGAGCAGGAAACCACCTAGATTCCACTCCCACCCCTGCACAGGGCACCTGCTCTGTACCCAGAATACAGCAGAGCCCCAAGAGGGTTTGAGGGAGGGGGATGCGGCATCCCAGGTAAAGAGGCTGCAGGCCTGGGGACCTTGCCCCCTAGCACCTCATCTCTTCTGCGGTCATCTGTGCCCCTCCCTGAAAGGAAGAAGCCTTTAAGATTAGCTTCTTCCTGTGTCCTCCCCGTGAGACTATCATAGGGCCCTTACAGGGAGACCTCCTCCCTATAAAACACATCCATGCTTCGGAGACCTCCTCCCTATAAAACACATCCATGCTTCGGAGACCTCCATCTCGATGGTCTGAGAACAGCCCTTGGGACTCACACAGGGATTTTTAAAGGCTTCCCAGGCGATTCAAACGCAAAAACACTGAGAACCAGATCTGTGCTTCTTGGGCCCCAAGACGCTTGTGCTGTTCTCCTTCACCATCCCCGCCCTTCGCCTGGGGAGAAGAATGGGTTTACAGCAAGGACATTTGTTTTGTTCCAGAAACCAAGCGAGCCAGAGGGATGGCGTTTAAATTCATCTCTTTCAACCTAAGAAGCAAAGGTACCAGGTAAGATTGCTGGGAAGAGGCGGCACAGCCTCCATGACTTCAAAAGCTTCTGCGAATCCATTCACCTCCGAGAAGCCAAACTCCTCTCAGCTTCGCCCACATCGCCCGGCAAACTAAGTTTAGCAGGTACACAAGCTAATTAAAACTAGTATTGCATGACACTGGCTCCCAACCCAGTACACAGTACACCTACCTGGGGACACGGTGATAAACCTGTGCCTGGGTCCTGGTGCAGCCGACTGAGTCACAGTCCCTGGAGCCAGGCAGTGGGGTTGTCTGATAGCTCACAAGGGGACTCTAATGTGCAGAGGCCGTCAGGAAGCGCTAACAGAGTGGGTGGTGGTGCCATCCAACTCGGGAGAGGCATCGAGGGACAAGAGCACTGATCAAGCATCTGACTCAGCAGCTGCTAGTGACGCTGAACAAGTGTTTTGGTTCAATGTCATTTTTTTCTTTTCACTTTATGGGCGCTGCTCAGTCGAGGATTCCAGGAGGTCACCTAGCAGGAGAAAAGGTCCGCGTGCAGGGAGGAGAGGAAGGTAAGCAGTGGAAGAAAAAGAACGAGGGGACGGGAGCTCCTTCTGTCCAAACGGAGACGCACATGAAAGGTATACTCGCTGGGCGTCCCACCTGTCATGCAGGAGAAAGCCTTGGCTCGGGCGCTAATCAGCTACGTGACCTTAGTGAAGGTCGTTTACCTTGCCTTGCCCTTCCCAAGACTGAATGACAAGGGACAGCGCTGGGTCTCCCGTGGGGTGCTGAGATTCTGCAGGTGTGCGCCATCATAACCACCAGGGTGTTCATGTGTGTTTGCCCCAAATCTATGACAAAAGAGGAGGGGCTTCAGAACTGAGCACTGCAAATGCAGGAGTCTGAGAATAACCAAGAATAACAGGCCTGGGCTCAGGGCAGAGCTACCATCATTTGAGAATTTCATTGTCTTAAACTCTGCTCAGTGACTTCCAGAAATGCAACTGGCTTGCCCTTTTTGCCCTTGAAAAGAGCTGTCAGGGTGAACTCAGCCTACCGTGTAAAAAACATTCTCCTCCTGTCACCTACGGCTTTATTTGACTTGCTGTGCTTCATCCTGATATTTTATATGCTCCTTGAAAACAGCAGCTGGTCGTCTAACAGGATCTTGGTGTTCTGTGACACAATATGACTCTCAGCCTCCTTTTTTCTATAGAAGTTGTGTTCCTGGAAAGCTGCGCATCAGTGGACTTTCCATCCATCAAGCCTAATTGCAATTGTACACTGTGTGCTCCATACGGGTACCCTGTGGTGAGTGCTATTGAAGAATGACTAAATGTTTTAGTAATGCTAATAATTATACCTTAATTCAACTGTTTGGTAAATCTAAATTTTAACATGGTGATTTCATGATTTCAGTGTAAAAGAGAGGTTGCTTTTTGTTTTCTTTTCTTTTTTTTTTTTTAATTTGAGCTTGTACCAAAGGGGGCCTGGGGTATTTGCTCCTTTACACTGAATACTTTCAGCAAAAGGAAAAGGAAGGGTATCTTATTGGTTTAAACCTCAGGGTGCTTTCTTGTGTTGACCCAATGAGAGAGAGAGAAGAGGGAGAGAGACAGACAGAGAGAGAGAGACAGAGACATAGAGAGACAGAGACAGACAGTCAGAGAGACAGAGACACAGAGAGAAAGACAGGCAAACAAAGAGAGAGAGAGAGAGAGAGGGGCTGGGGATTTAGCTCAGCGGCACAGTGCCTGCCTGGCAAGCATAAGGTCGTAAGTTCGATCTCCGGTACCGAAAGAAAAAAAAAGACAGAGAGAGAGAGAATAATGATGATTTGTATATGCTTACAAGGTAGCATGATACTGTGAAATGAGCACAATCCTTATGAGTTGGGGACCCAACTTCCTAGCTCTGTGCCTTTGGGTGAGTTCATTTCTTTCTCTAGGCTTTACTTTGTTAGCCTCTGCGAAGAAAATACAAGAATAAGTGATTTCTAAGTTCTTTTCAGCTCTGATATCCTAGGACTTCGGGTTCTTTGGACAGTCTGGAACATCTGAGGTTGTCAAGTTTTACAGTCCAAGAACCACTCTGTTAATGCTTTGACTAAGCTTGGCACAAACTCGGAGGATGTGGTATAGGAAAGCAAACTCACCACATACGGTTGTACAGGCTGTGCACTGCACACCATCCTACAGCCTTTGATATATTTGCTTCCTGCCCAGGGCTGCACTGGTTCAGGTGGGGCCACCATTTTGCTACATGTTTCATGGCCTAGCGGGACCCTAGTAAGAGCATGACCTTTCAGCCTAGTGGCAGCAGCGCACGAATATATGGCTAACATCTACATGTTGCCCGATGTCCAAAGGGCCTGCCTTCTGGGTCCCAGGACACCTTGGCTTGGGCCAGGGACACATCACATAATATGCCTGATTTCAATGAGGAAATCAGGGTTAAGCTGGAATGATGGATGTCCACAGACCTGCAAGGCAGAGAACACATGGGAAATGACTGTCACTGGAAGCATGACTTCCTGAACCGTCTTGATAAAGCTGCTCCTTGGATGACCCGATTCCTCCCCTAGGCTAACGCTGTCTAGCACAGTGGTTCTCAGTCCTGGTCACTTGTCAGAGTAACCTGAGAAGCTGACGCAAGCACAGTGCCCAAAACTGCTCTCCAAAGCCACCAAGTGAGGCTTGAACCTGTCTTGTTAACCTTCTGTGGTATCTAGGACAGCTGCAGGCACTAATGCAGTATCTGACCGGCATAGTCCAGAATAACACTCTGGGCACTAGGTACGAAGCCATAGGGGGGTCCAGAGAGTGACTCACAATCATGATCAAGGACAGACAACCCCAGGGGATATGAAAGGACACCACTGGGCTCTAGCTAAAGCGAACATGGTCCTGCGCTGAAAATCTCAAAACCACTAGAGGGACAGCAAAGGCACGGGCCTGGTAATTGGATCACACTTAGTGAGAGGAGGCAGGGGTTATTCAGAGTTATTCAGGAAGCAGCCAATCCTCACCCTGTCCGCCAGCCACTGCTTCCCGTCCTCAGACACATCTCTTCAAGAGAAGCACAAATAAGATGTTCCAGGCAGGCGCAGGGCTGGCTTGCACGCACTCCAGCCCCTCAACAGCTCATGCACTTGAGGGAATCTTTCTCTTCCAGGGCTCATTAGACACACAGCCTGGAATACCATCAAACCAGGGATCTGGTAGTGCCTGGGGAAACTGGGGCAGAGTCATGAATAGACCCTGGTAATGACCTTGACAGCTATTTTCTCCTCACCCAGCCAGAGCTCCTCATGCAAATGCACCGTGACATCTTTATCAACTATCCTCAAAATTAGAATGTGAGAAGGAGAAATAAATTAGCTCTCAGTGAGTGTAACTGAAAGTCTGCCAGCGAACTTCAAGATAAAGCTCTTCCTAATAAAAAGTGAAGATCAAACGCACTTGGCCAACAACCAGAGAGTGGCCAGTGTTCACTGCGGGGTAATAAATTACCTGATTTATAAAGAGGATCTGTTTTTACTTCTTCTTTTAAAACTAACCATTAGATTTTGGAAAATATAATGATTTCATTAAAGGCAAAGAAAAATTAAAGCAAGAAAAATAATAACAGCTGAAGACAGTTTCAGCCTCGTTCAAAATTTCATTTTGCAGAAAACAATTTAGTTGGGTTTCCCAGGATACCAGCGAGAGACACACTTTCTAAGGATTTATTTTAAGCAAGTGTTTTGCTTCATTCAACTCAGGAAGAAATTAAAATGTGAGTAGATCTATAACTATTTAAAAAATCAATAGTTCAAAAATTAACGTATTTCCAGTTTAAAGCCCAAAAGGTTTTTTTTTCAGAATCAGAGAAGCTGATCTTGAAAGTCACAGAAGAAAAATGGCAAAGAATATAAAAAATGTTGACAAACAAGAGCAAATAATGGGATCTATCTTCCCACTAAAGCAATTAAAATGGTATAAATTGGCTCAGGGGACTACATAGACAAAAGGAATAAAACAGATCAGAAACAGGAGGTTCAGTAGAAAACAGGGATTGATCATAACATGAACCTAAGTCCACAAGTTGTCAAATTGCAGGAAAAGTTGAATCAGGACCAAGTGTAAGAAGCCAACACAATTATTTTAAAGAAAAATAGGGAACCATGTGAATTTAGAGAGCACATCAAGCAGAATCATACTGAAATGCAAAGTGTCTATGGAGCAAAAGACACCACAAATGAATTATAATAAAAAAGTCACAAACACCCAGAGAAGATATTTACAATAAATAACAGACTCCGATTTAGTTAGTTAGTTTAGTTAGGTTCAGTATACATAAAACTCCTACCTTTAATAAGAAAAAGATAGCTAAAAAGAAAAATAAGCAAAAGATGGTAGCAAGTTTTCCTTGGAGGATATAAAATTGTCATTAATTCTAAAAGGAGACTTAACCTTACAAGAAACCAGAGAAATACAAATTAAAGCAATAATGACATGCTATGTTATACTAACAAATGGGCTAAAATTAAAATCTGGCATTACTAGGTGCTGGTGGGGATATAAACAAATTCTTATATACTGATGGTAGTGGATGTAAACTATTATAACCAGGTTGAAGAACAATTTAGCAAGAAAGCAATGAGGCACATATTCTACAAGCCAGTAGGTGTGGGCAAAAGTGGCAAACATATACACAATGAGAGAAAGATGCCCACTGGAATACTGTTTATGGTAGTGAAAACTGAGAACAATTTCATGTCCACCAGAAAATCAAAGGATTAAAAGTGGGATATTGTCATAAGAGGAATTTCATACAGCAGCTAAAATGAAGGAACAAAGTCTACAACATCAACATAGATAAATCTTTAGAACCTAATGTATCCTTTAAAAAGCAAATAACACAAGACAATGTACAGTGTATTATATAAAGACAAACTCACAACAAAAACATTTATGGACACATATGTGTTTGCTTTTTTTTTAAAGTGCACCCATAAGAACAGGCTAAACACCAACATCAGCTCAAGGGTTACCTCTGGAAGGGAAAAGAGCTAGAAACCTCACAAAAGGTGTACTTCAATTGTACCTAATGTTTTGTTTCTTTTTTTTTCAGTATTGGGAATCAAACTCAGGACCTTGCCCTTGCTAGGCAGGCACTTGTGCTGCTGAGCTATATCCCCAGGCCAAATTCTTATTTTATTTTATTTTATTTTATTTTATTTTATTTTATTTTATTTTATTTTATTTTGGTTTTTTAGGCGGGGATATGATCTCTCCATGTAGGCCAGGATGGCTTCAAACTCATGGTGACCCTCCTGCCTTAGTCTCCTAAGTGCTGGGATTACAAGCATGCACCACC
>NW_004955441.1:12784005-12932980 GCF_000276665.1 Chinchilla lanigera | reverse complement strand
AAACGAAAAATATCCCAAGCAAATGTTAAGTACTTTGTGTTTGTGAACCATGAGTAATGGGTAATTACATTGTTACTAAATTATTCTTGCTTTTTCATCCCCGTTTGAAATATTTCCAACACTTTTGAAGGTTCTGTGTGGCCACGTGTTGATGAGAACTGGCTTTGAAGGTGCGTGGTGAGGATTTAACCTCTGGGTGGAGTTTGAAGGTGTGACTCCTGAGCGCTAATATATGACTGTCTCATACAGTACAACTTTAAAGCAGGTGGAATTTATGGATTTAGTAACTGTTCCTCACAGCTATAGTTATTAGGCTGTGGCTGACATTTAGATAGAATATGTTTACACAGCTGAGCAATGCCTCAGTTTGTCTAGGCTGAGATAAGGGAAGGAATTTAATTACTATACGAAGATACAAAGTATAATTAACTTGACTTAACAGGCCCATGGTTCTCCATCTTATTCCTGAATCTCATTCACTTTTGAACTGCCAAACTTTACTGGGGGATATGGGTTAGAAAGGAAATCATACATCTTTGGGGACATAGGGGGTTTAATCCAGGGCCTTCACACTGAGCTACATCCGCAGCTCTGTTACGTTTTTATTCTGAGGTCATCTCCCTAGTTTGCTAAATTAGGCTTAAATTTGAGGTACTCTTGCCTCATCCTCCCAGATTGCTGGGATTACAGGCATGCACCATCACGTCCAACTAGGGACATAAATTTCACATGAAATTTTGACTTCATCATTTCACTCCCAAGAACTCAACCTAACTAAGTTTTTTAGTTCTACAGAAATGCTGTCTAGAGTAATAACCATCACTGCAACAAATCTGGAACCCTGAATGCCTACAAATTAGAAGATAATTAAGCAAAACAGCAAACGGGTAGAATACAAATGATAAGTATAAAAGCCATGTGACAAAATGGACAAACATATGCTAAAAAGAAAACTTTTGAGAAGCACACTATGATTCGAACCACATAGGATGATGTCTGCAAGTTGCCAAAGATCAGAAAATGTATAAAAATAGTTGTGTTAGTGTAGTATTATCGACATGATTCCAATTTTTTAATGTGCACCATTTATTTCTTCAGTCTCTTTTTTGGGGGGGATAATGATTTATTGACATAATTCATGTACCATACAATTTATGGTACCACACACTGAAAGTGCCATTGACAGTCACGCAGCCACCCTTGTAGTTAATCTTAGAACATCTTCATCATCCCCACCCCCACCCCTGCAAAAGAAGCATCATACCTTTAGCAGGCAGCTCCACTCTCCCAGAGCCCTACCCCTGGCAGTCATTAATTTCTGTCTCTATGTCATTTTCTGTGACTGGCTTCTTTCCCTTGGCATAGTATTTTCAAGGTTTGTTCATGCTGTAGCATGTATCGTTACTTTATTTCCTTTTATTGCTAAATACTATTTCATTGCATAGACATACATCATACTTTACATGATATTGTTTTACTATAAAAATCAATAAACTGGGTAAAACTCCTAGAGTTTCCTGTCTACCCTATTCTCATGTGACTTACTTAGAGCAGATAAGAGATGCTAGAGCCCAACATCTCAGAGACTTGTTTGTTCTCCTGGGTTTGCAAGGAATCTATATCAGAAGGAGGCTCTTGGAACCGGCTGCTGCAAGCCACCATGAGGTCACACTACATATGCCTGGTACACAGGAATTGAGACTCTTCCAAGGGGTGGTGATGACTAAGGTCTGGGCTACTCTGCAGCATCCCAAACTGTGCCAGAACATGTTCACACTCACCATTATTCATACTTTCTTCCCACAAAAAAACCAGGAGGCAGGCAAGGAGGTGTGAACCTGGAGAGTCACTTTGGGATCCTTATCACAATCTGGTTCAACTGACCTTTAATTCATCTCCTCTGTGCCACTCTACCAAGGACATCTTCCAAATGGCTGTTTCCCAGGGCACCCAAATGGATCTTACCAAGACCAGGGGCTAGTCACTGGCAGGGTGTCCCTCACCATCTTTGACCTTCTTTGCATAAGAGCTGAAGGGCTTGTGCTGTGGGATTAGACAGATCCATCCTCCAGGCTCTCACCTCCTCTCCCTTCAAATGGGTAGATGCTTCAGCCATACTTGCTTTCCCTACAAACCCTGGGAACCACTAACCCAGCATGTTCCAAGATTCTGACTGGAGGCATTTATAACCCACTTCATTTCCAACAGTTTAAATGGTTGCAAGAGAAGTAAGCCAGAAAACCAATGGGAAACCAAAGAGGCCAAAAGGCCTTCTTGCATTTAGTCCCAGATGACGGGTATAACTCACAGTCACCAAAGAGCTTGTTAAGGGTTCTGCAGCAGTCCCAGACTCTGGTGGTGGGAGGGATTTACAAGATGCAGGGCTCCTTCTGCTCCTTTATGGAGTGGTTCTGCCACTTCTGGTCACCTTGGTTGTTATTCAGCCATAGGCAACTATGAGTATTGACTCGGATAATCCGTGGAAAATCCTAAGTATAATGTCCGGCACAAAGTTGATGCTCAGTAAATGATGGCTGTGGCTGGGGTTATTGTGCAGTATCACCCTCCTTCGGTCTACTCTAAGACTTACATTCTCCCAGAACCCATCCAGTCTCAGGGCGTTGGTGTGCCAACCACCTCTGTGCTAATGGGAAGAAGACCCAGGGGCACCCAAAGCCTGGGGGAGGGGCTGGAAGAGAAGCAGGAAGTGGGAGTGCCACTGTGAAGAAAGGAAGGATATGGGGATGATGACAAGCGTCCCTACTTAACTGCAGGCCGCCTCTGTAACCACTGCAAAAGCATCTTGCCAGGAATTCAATAAAGTAAATGTCCAAGGTTCTACAAATAAGGTCACTTGAATGAGGTTGTTTTGTTTAGATGGAGGTTAATTTACATAAAGTGGAATGCACAGATCTTAAACTTATAAATTGATGAATTCTGGCAAGCGGATAAAGTAGTGTAGCCATACTCTAATCTGAACTGCTTTGATGGACCTGGCAAGGGCCTCATCGGTCAGAAACACCAGCTAGCGAGGTTCAACAGACGGCAGCCCCGCAGCCCCAGAAGCCTGAGGCTATCCACATGCACAACGAAAGTGGCATCGAAAAGCCCCAGTACAGCATGGAGGTATAGTAGAAAAGCAGAATGGAGAGCATAACTGAGTCATAAATGAGTGATTCAGCCCTAAGAGGCTTTGGAGGTCAATGAATCCAGGAATTCAGGGGTATGCATGGACTGCCCAGTACCCGTGCCGTGGGCTCAACACAGAACAACCTGATTCTTTCCACGACTGACTCAGCCACCCATCGGCCCTCTGTCTTTGAACAGATTACAACACAGCTCAGTACCTCAGTTTCCACGCTACAAAAACACTGAACGGGCAGAAGGCATTTTTATGTCTTCTGGCTCTGGCAACTTAATCCTGTGTTGATTTTCTAGACAGGGCGTTTCACGGCATTGTGACTCCAAATTCTCTTTTGTTTACTTCGCACAGATGCAGCCTGTGCTACAGCTGTCTGCTGCTCTCTGCAAACTTGGAGGCCCCCTAGTAAGAGGGCAAGTGGGAGGGGAGGTTCCGTTTACTCTCGGACAGCATCACTTAGTGACATGTTTTTTTTAAATATCTTGGCCTCTGTTGAGAACTTTGTAATCCTGTGCCCTCTTTAAAGGCACCGGAGCAGTCGTACTGGGAAAACATTTAAGCCGGAGAAAGGTTCCGGGTAGAAGAAATTCTGACCTGTCTGATCTCAATCATTTTGATCCTCTATAGAAAACCCAGTCCTCATCCTGTACATCCAAATTCTAATGAATCTGAGCTGCTGCCCCCTCCAAGCACTTCCTAAGTTCCTGCTACAGGAGTTCCTGTCGCAGCCCTGTGGTTCCACACCTGTACCCCTCTTGCGGCACACAGCCTTGACTCTGGTATCTGCAGGGAACTCCCCCTCCTGGCTGAGACGCTGTGGTCCTTTAATCTTTCATAGGCTGGGTAAGTGCTCTACACATGGCAAGTGCAAAATCATTTTTTAATGGAGGAATAAATGAATAAATCTTAGTCTGGCTTAGAGTAAATTTAATGGTGTCTTTTAACAAAGGAATTTGCCTCCTCCAATGTTCTAAAGCAGAAAATTACCAAACCTGAGCTGTGAACGCCATGCGAGTCTTTGCTTCAAAGCCCTAGCCCAAGATGCAATCATTCTCTTCGACTAAAATGCTTTAATGATTTATAAAAAGCCACTAAGCTTGAAATATCATCTAAGATAAATAATACTGGCCACGTGTACTTGTGTAACAGTTTAAGGTACAGAGCAGAACAGCAGCTGTAGCTGCCTTGGAGAGCCTGGGAGTAAGAGTTACGGAGGCTGGTGACTTTTATTTTTACATTTCAAGCACTCTTGAATAATGTTAAATGTATTACTATAAAAATATATGGCTTTTACTCCTTAAAACGATGTTTAAGAGTGAATTTCACAGAAACTTTTTATATACACACATTTATTTAATTATATTATGTACCATAACACATCATAATGTATTTTATTGAAAAAACTGAATCTCAAGAAGTTAAGTGATTTTCCCAGAAGTTAACTGCAGAATCAGAAAATAGACTATACTTATATAGCAAAGCACAGGAAAGGGGGGAATTTGTATTCAATCCAGGTTCTAATCCTTCCTATGGGGACCCCATCATTAATCTATTATTAAGTAGAGGTACATGTCCTGGGCCAGTCCACACTCCCCTGAGACCTTCATTGTGGCTGGATGTTCTTCATAAAATGACATGTCACATATAATACAAAGAATCGATATTGGTTATAATGAAATGTACAAGAGATGTACTCATTTCTATCGTCTAAAGAGATTTGAGGGGGGAGCCTGTTGCCTATACCTTATTTTTTCTCACTCACACAATTTAGAAATCAGGAATCAAATGACAGTATGAGGTTCATTTCTTATCCCGTCTGCCCATTTTTTGAGGCATCTTAATGTGCATACAGATAAACACTATCTTTGACCACAAACGTTAAAAAAAAAGTATTTTTCCATTTAACTAACACAATGATTCATTCGCCAACATTTCACAGGCTGAACCAGAATCAGTGCCCGTTAGGAATTGTGCCAGATGAACATGAAAAGTAGAACACGTTTGTTCTGAATGTCTAGACTCTGTACATCTCTCTCTAAGCAAGAGTGCTCACATTCCAAAGGCCACGTCAGGTACTGTACCTCAGAAAGAGGTAACAAACTCAGCCCAGCAATTAGCATTGGTCTCTAGAAGTTTGTATGGCAAATCTTGGGAAAGATGGAGCTGACGCAGATTAAACTTCAGCTACCTGCAGCAGGCTCTTGCCTGGCTCTCCTATTTTAATCTGAGTAGAACCCTGTTGAACAGCCTCCCCATAATCAGTGAATTTTTCACCTGCTAGGAAGTGCCAGCCAGGAAAGGTTGTCATGTCATAAAACCCCAGGGCCCAAGTCCACCTTCAAGGTTGTCTCGTCAATAACTTTCAATCCCTTGAAGTCGCTCCTTGGCTCCTCTAGTACATTCTTGAATTGCCCAGTGGTCAAGGCACAAAGCCAGGAGAAGTGACTTCAGATCAGTGGGTCTTCAGTCCCTCAACAGCTGGAACTTGCTGGCTAAGTCTCCCCATCATTTTTCTTTTTAATTCAATTCTCCATCCTTCCCAAGATCCACAAGGGTGCTGTCTTTCTCAGTCTTCCACTAACCCATCGTTTGCACCCTTCTTCTTTCCTCTGAGCTGCATAGTCCGGCCCTTCAAAAATATCCACCAGTGCCAAGTCATAGGTCCGGATTATCTGCCAATCCATGTACTAGGTTTCCTAAGCAGAAGACCATGACTTTGCCTCTCACTTGCCCTCAAAGAACCTCTCCTGAGGGATGAAAATATTGGTGGTGCCCGCCCGATGCCGGTTGACTGTATAGAAAAGATCTTGGCGTTGAGATCCACTCAATGTGCATGGGCCAGGTGCTGGATGCCCCAGTCTGAGTCCACCCATCAGGACGAGTGAAGCCAATCAGTGGGGGGCTACTGAGTGCTTCCTCAAGGGCTGACTATGCTACTGTATCTCCTTCCAGTCCCCGGAGCAAGTGTCCCCCCTTTTGGTTAAATCAGAAATCATTCGTTCAGTGGGGAGCAAGTGTCTATTAAGTTTTGAAACACTGTGGGTTATTAAGCAAAGGTATAAGTACATTTTTAAAGGTGTATATTTTGAGAGAGAGAGAGAGAACAAGCATGTGTGACATGGTGTGCGAGCGTGGGGTGTGTATCAGTACCAGGATGTGATACGAAGCCAGAGTGTAGCAGTGCGCACTGTGCATAGAATGCCCAAAGATACTTGTACGAGTACGTGTGCACACTTCCAGCTGACACACTCCCCGCTTTTGCCATTTTCCAGTCCTACTTGCATTCATGAAGCCAGAAGCCTCCAACTATATTTTATTTCCTCTATCAGCAAAAACTTTTATATGTTGTTTCTTATAAATTATAAACATGTACTCCTGGCAACCCATACATCAAATATTAAAGCCAAGTCATTTCTTGTTTCTCCAATGGGAACATGAATATAGACGGAAGGTCTGTTGTTTCCCACATCCCACTAGCTCTTCTTGCCTACCCTGAGCCGGATACAAATTCCGTTTTGTAGGATACTCCTTGCAAGCCACAACTGCCTCCATCTGATCTTTTACCAGACTCCTAGACACACATACAAGGCGTGACCAAAAAACACAGTGTATGCTACTGTTGCGTCTCACCCGATGGAAGACAGGATGTAAAAGCATTAGCGTGTGTTCTCACGGACCTTATTCACCGGATATGGCACTGTGTACCTTCTGGCTCTTCCTCAAAGTCAAAATGACCATGAAAGGTAAACATTTTGAGTTAATCCAGAATATCAGGGCAACTAGGACAGGGCAGTGAAAGACACATGTCCTGCTGTAGGGATGATGGTGTGTAATAGAAGCAAATATCACGTTGTGATGAACTGGAAGTGAAGTCTGTGTCCTTTTGTTTTATGTTGCTTTTCTTGGTACCGGGAATTGAACTCGAGACCTTGCGCTTGCCAGGCAGACGCTTGTGCCGCTGAGCTATATCCCTAGCCCCAAGTCTGTGTCCTTTTACACAAGAGAAAAACCCACAGTCTGCATTGCAGACCCCAATTTCTAGGAGCCAGAAAATGAGGGGGGGAAGGAGAAGGCAGGACGATGCTGAGAAGTATTCTAAAGCATCAAGGCAGATGAGCAAGGTGAGTCTGGGAGGCAAAATGAGGTGGGGGGAGTGCTTCTGTGTTTTTCGAATGCTCACTGCCAGCCCGGTGAGGTGCAGGGACAGGTGACACCACCCTCTCAGCAATGACAGCAGACTCCCACAGCACTGAGTAGCACGGATGCCTAAAAAGTGCATTAGCTAACTGCCACTGAAGTCACTTCGGGACAACCTGCTTTAAAAATTCATTGCATTGCTCTCAGTGACATGGCCTTAAAAATGTGTCTGAAAAATCTTAGAAATGCAGTCACAGAGAGGGGCGCAGATGGCGCTCTCCAGAAAGATGTATAAAATAGGAAGAAAGCAGCAGATGGAAACAAGGTCAGTGGCAAGTTCACGCCACTTGACACTGTGACTTCCGGGAGAAGGAAGTGCATCCTAGAGGAAGTGGTGGGGCTGGCTGTGTAGCAGCTGGTCTCTTGGCTGTCACTGCTGGGGAGCCACCAGGACCCACCCTGGAGACCCTAATACCATCCCACACTTGTATCAAATGTCTTTCCCTAAACACACCCCTCTCCGTTGTTTCCAGAAAGCCTCCCAGTGACCCCGAGAGTGAGACTGAGCGGCGGGTAATGCACAGGGGTCTGTTCTCTGTGGGTTTTGTTCGTTTCTACGTTTTCCAGGAGAAGAAACAGCAGGGAGAGTTACAGTCCAGCACCTCCTCCACCCTGGCAGGACTTCAGCAGGGCACTGGGGTTGGATGAGGTCAAAGCCAGTGCAGAATCAGCCTACTGCACCGGATTCCTGAGAGGTGACTCAGCCACACAACTCCACAAGGGCAGGGAACCCGGAGAGTGCCCGTGAGTTACCGAACTGGTAACCCTGGGTGAGAAGACCCAGCCTTCATCCTCAGGGCTTTATAGTCTAATGCAGTGGGAAAGGGACAATGTTTAGGGACTTATAAACCAGCAAAAGACCAAACAAGCATAAGTTACTAAGTTTCTTCAGTATAAGCAAATCTATACATTTGATTAGTTTGTTCTGCAAATTGGTGAAGGCGTGGTGTGAGTTTATAGTCTAACAACCAGGAAAGGGCGGCATTTAGGCGAAGAGAAGAAATCCATAAACTAGGAAGGGTTGCAAATAGGAGGCCAGAGAATGGGAATAAATAGCTACTAACTAAATAGTAGCTGCTGCCAGGAACAGTGGGGGTGATCCCTGAGATGCACAGAGGACCCCCAAAATCTCTCATGGGTACCCACAGTGTCAGTGGGAAGTATGAAGTCCCCATTCACCCAGGACAGTCCTAGCTCACCCTGTTTTCTCAGTCCTTGTGAACAGTGCCCTTTTCACTATTATCCACGCCCTTTTCTTTGAGGCTAAACTCCACAGTCACCCTAGTACTTTAAAACCCACAAGGTGCACTGGATTGCCAGACAAAAGCCCTCCAGCCAGGCTGTGTACACTGGCCTCTGTGTACACTCCCCTCTCCAAGGGCCTGAACAGCACCCCATCCACCCTGCGCTGAGGCAGAGAGTAATCTTGCCTGCTCCAGAATAAAGGGTTACCTGTGAAGGGGGACAGTCTCACATTCTTCATTTCTGAGGCCGCTCAGCCTCCTAAGAGTACAAGAGAACAGAGGGAGAAGAAAAAGGAGAGGTGGAGGAGGAGCGAGACTGACGCTTGGCAGGTGGGCTCCTGGGAGCGACATGAGTGGCACGTAGAACACAGGTTTCCCTCACGGCACAGAAGTCATCACAGCGGCCAAGACTGACAGACCTTGGTTCCAGTAAGACTTCAATTCCGCTCCTAGGTTCCCATGGTCACTTGCTCTGCCTCAGTTCCCTCACATAAACTACCTTCCAGAGTACAGGTGACATTTATAATGTTATAAAGCACCAGACACATAGTAGGGCAGACACTCAGTAACAGTAGCTGCTATTAGAGCAAATACATATATATATATATATATTTTTTCTGGACAACCTGCAATGAGAAGCCTATCAGGTTTGGCCCCCACCTCCATAACACTGTGGCTTAGGTCACCCTCAGAGAAATAGGGGGTCACTGAATTGTGTTGGTGACCCCTGTGGCAGTCCAAAAGACAGAGCTATGGTTGGGGCACCAACAGCATCAACTACTTGAACAGGTATCTTCTTAAAAATACAATGGTGAAACTGTAAGCAAGGGAAAATACGTCTCTTTTTTTTCTCAATTATTTCGGAGTATACCTTTGCACTACACAGTAATACATTCATCAGGGGGAACCTGGTCCATATACACATGTACATATCTTGACCCTTTCCACTTCCCCCACCCGGTCTCTCACCCATCCCCAGGACCCCTTCTCTACCTTTCGATGAACCAACTCTGATTCACCGGCATGTGTACTGTTTTCAGTCTCAATGTCATTCATCTCTGATCTTTCTAAGTCCTTTTCTTCTGTTGCTTTCAGATGGTACTGTTCGTGAGTTGCATCACTGGGTTATTTAGAATCACTACTTTTTTATGTGTGCATTTACAGCTATAAACTTCCCTCTTACAGCTGCTTTCCTTGTGTCCCATAGGTGTTTTCCCTCCATTGTTATTTGATTCTAAGGACCTTTTTGTTACTTTTCTAATTTCTTTCATGATCCACTGATTATGCAATAACGTATTATTCAATCTCCAAGTGTTTGTATAGTTTCTGTGGCTTTTTTTGCTGTTTATTTCTAGCTTCATTCTGCTATTACCTGATAGTATGCAAGGGATTATTTCAATTCTTCTGTATTTAGTTAACATGCTTTATGGTCTACGATGTGGTCTATTTTGGAAAAAGTTTCATGTGCTGTTGAGAAAAATATACATTCTGTTGTTGGATGAAACCTTAAAGTATCTAAGAGGTCCATTTGTTCAGTGATGTGGTTTAACTCTAACGTTTCTTCCTTGATTTGTTGGTAAGGTTGACCCGTCTAATTATAAGAGGTGGGTACTGAGGTCCCCTACTGTGATCATGTTGTGTCTATCTGTCCTTTGAAATCCAGGAGTTTTTGTTTTATGAAGCTGGGTGTGCCGACATTCACAGGCATTTACAATTGCTATCTCTTCCTGAACTGTTCCCTGCACCCATATGTAGTGACCATTCCTGTCTCTGCTGATCAGTTTTGGCTTGAAGTCTGCCGTGTCCTGAGGTCTGCTTGTTTTCGGCCTCCAATGAAATGCAGTACCGTTTACCACCCTCTTATTTTCAGTCTTAAACTTCCCTTTGGACGGGCGTGTCTCCTATAGGTAATATATAGCTGCATTTTGTAGTTTTTAATTCCATCTGCCTCTGATATTGCGACTTTTTTGGTAAAGTGTTTACTGATGCTGGGGAGTCCACTCTGCTGCCTTGGCAGGGGTTTGGTAAATGCCTGTAGGCTGATCAAAAGTGTAGGAGGGACAGGTTTTTGTCCTCACCCCATTTAATAAGAAGGACCTGTAAGAAACTGTGGGTTGGACTCATTCTCTTTGAACTGGGAGCGGGTATTCCCTACACCAGAGGAAAATCCATGGGACCCCCAATACCATGCTTTAAAACGCAAGTGAAGCATAGCCTTGGGATGCTTGCCTGTCAAGAAATTGGAACAAAAAATAAAATACTGTGCAAAAAAAGAGTAGATTCTGGGGCTGCCGGCTGCATGCGTCGCTCTCAGGCCTCGGTGCGCGCAAGGTCCAGAAATCTGGCCTCATTTCCAGAGCCCATCCAGCCTGGCCACACGGGGGCGCACGATTCAACGCCTTAGCGCTGGGGCCTCCTTCCAGCTTCCTCTCTAGCAAGAGGACATAAGGTCAGAGGCACAGCTGGATGAGCCCTCCCTTAGCGCCAGCCTCCTAGGCAGTGACTCAGGCAGACTGTCCTTGGGTATTTCAAAACTGCATAGGTGTCCGCCCGCTTTCCCTCACTTTCTAAGCACTTTCCCAGCAATGCCTTGGACACAGGTTCCTGCGTTATTTCAAGGGGGCAGGGAGGAGAGTCACATAACAAAACCTCCTAATCTGACACCAGCAGAGCACGTGAATAACTCGCTAGAAGGCCTTTGACAGACAGCAGGCAGGGGCAGGTGGGTGCAGAGCAAGGGGCTGTGCTTCACTGGGTCACCACCATGTCCTGGGCCCCCTTGCCTACCGCCCCAAGGTAAAGAGCCAGCCTCAGAAGGAGGGCAGCAGGCTGTCTCCCAAACAGCACTAAGCAGGACCCCCCCCAATACCCATGGAGCTGTGTCCTTACCAGCACATACAGGACCCCAGAGGGACAGATCAGGGGACAACCCAGGCACCACAAGGAATTAACAAGGTTAGCCCATTTTAAAGTGCACCAGGGATCCAAATGCACTTTGCAGAGGCTGTTTACATTCCAACTTCTACCACAGAATAACTCAGGTAAGATTTGGAAAAGAAACTTGTCTTGATAAATATGAAGTAGAAAGCAGATTTTAAAGTACTTTTTTTGGGTTTGTTTTTACATGAAATAGTACTTCAAAGAAGTTCTTAGCTTAAGGGCAGCTCAGAGATTCCTTCCCCTTTGCCCCTCTTACTTGTAGTAAGTAGAACAATGTTTGGTTAATGAATAATTAAAGCAGAGAATCATAAAAGAAATCAGACGTATGTATTTTAAATATTTTATCTGGCAATATACTTTCAAACTTATAATACTTATCTGAAAATAAACACATCTGTACACTCATGTGCCAATAACTGGAGACCAAGGTCTTAAAGGCATGATTCCTGTTCTGAGTTTTACACCATCTCCCATGCAGAGGTAATGGATTATCTATGATTTCTAAATTCAATGTCTTTCTAGCAGAGCAAAACAATACTGATGAATAAATCTGAATTCGGAATCTTTTTAGCACTTTATTATCCACACTTCCAGCATTTTATTGTTCTTTCTCTCACCCATAATCCAACAGAAATGTTATTAGCAATTTATCTTTGACTCTTTCTATCACAGTCAACTTAGTTTTCATAGAACTGTTTGCTTTTCACTGACATTTTTATAAAATAAGCTTTACTCAAAATTAATGTAATTATAGTAAGAACAATAAACATGAGTGACTTTTGATAAATATAATATTAAAACAATGGGCCAGAGTTCACCATGAAAGCAGAGTGCAGGCTGCTCTACTGTAGCCAAGAGCTTTTAAGGGTACCTGGAGCACCTGTGGTGGGGGATGGGAGGCAGAGTCAATTTAGCAAGTTAAAGCAGACACCGGTTAGGAAAATATTTCCTAAATCTGGATGGAGATGTCTGAAAAGTCAGAGGCTCAGTGTTTATAATATAGCCAAACCTGTTAGCTATCATTTACATGCAACTCTTCAACAGGATCAAGCAAAACTGATACCTTAAGCAAGGAACGCCTGAACCTGTGTACACTTCCGCAATGCCCTGATCTGGTTACCACTGACCAACGTTAACAAGAGCTCACCAGGGTGCTGCCCAAATCTTTTCATGCTGTGAGCAACTCTGGCATAAAAAAAAACTAAAAAGGCAGTCAGCCAGGTGAAAGGTAAAATAATAAAGCTTTTGGAAGAAATCATAAGTGGATTGCTAATGACTTTAGGTAGGCAGCACTTTAAGTAGAACATAAAAAGTACAAGCCATAAAGGGAAAAGTTGGTAAAATGGACATTAGTAGGGAAATTGTGCTTATCAAAATAGTACATTTCTAAAGCGGGAAAAGATAAGGCACAGACTAAAAGAAGGTACCTGCAATTCATTCCTTCCACAGACTCATACCCAGAATCTATAAAGGCTTCCTACAAATCAGTCAGAAAAAAGCCAGTAACCAAATAGAAAAATGGGTAAAGGACTTGGCAAATACTTCTAAAAGAAGATATCCAAGTACCCATACACATATAAAAAGCGCTCAAGAGAAATGCAACACAAACCTGTCAAGAAAATGAAATTGAAGTCAGAATGAAGTCAAAAGATGACTAAACCAAATGTGGCACAGAGAGAGAGATGTGAGATTTGGATATTTCAACAGCAATGTCCATAGCAGCACTGTTCACAATAGCCAAAGGTAGAAACAACTTAAATGCCTATCAGTAGATGAATAGGGCTGGGGATTTAGCTCAGCGGCACAGCGCCTGCCTGGCAAGTGCAAGGTCATTAGTTCGATTCCCGGTACCAGAAAAAAACCAACCAAATAAACAAACAGACAAAAAATAGATGAATAGACAGACAGTGCGCTCTATACATACAATGGAAGAGCTCTACCTTGGGAAAAAAGAAAACTGACACACACTACAGCGTGGATGAGTCCTGAAGACTTTATGTTAAAAGAAAGAAGCTAGTCACAGAAAAACAAATGCTGCATGAGTCCATCTAGACAGGTCAAATTCATACAGACCAAGTAGAACCCTGGCTGGCAGGGGGTAGGGGAGAATTAGTATTGAACAGCAAGGCAGTTTCCATTTGGGAAGACAAAACAAAGTTCTGGAGGTGGGTGGCGGAAATGGCTGCTTAACAATAAGAATACGTTAAATGCCACTCTAAAAAATGGTTGAAATGGCAAATTTCATGCTATATATATTTTACAATAAAAAACACTGAGATAGATCCATCAGAAAAGCTAATGATGGAGAAAAAAGAGCAGTGCTGGTGGGGACACGGAGCCACTGCAACCCTCAGCCGCGGTTGGTGAGAGTGGAAACCAGTACCATCGCTTTGGAAGAGAGTAACTACTGAGACTGAGTCACCACCACCATGGAACTCAGCAATCCTGTTCCCAAGTACACACTCAGCACCAATGTGTACATCTGGTCACCAGGTAGAACCCTCCCTGTAGCAGTACTTTTCCTACCCTTAAACCGGAAGCCACCACATGCCGTCAACTGAATGGATAGATATAGTCTCACCATGGGCTACCCTCCCACAGTGACAGCCGAGGATGAAGCTCAGAAACATAACACTGAATGAAAGAAAGCAGATACAAAGAAGCATAAACTGCATGGGTCCATTTGTTTAAAGTTTAAAAGCTATCCCCTGTTCTTGGACATTTTTAAGGAAGGACAGGGCAGGAAGTGGCAGGGAGTACGAGGGCGCTGGTTAGGTTCCCCTTCTTCATGTGGACACTGAGCGTGTGGCATCTTCACTCAGTGGAAATTTACCAGGCTGGACCCTTGTGAGCTATGCATTCTTCTACGTCTATGTTACTTGAATAAAAAAGTGAACAAAGCTGGTCCTCTGTGGCACTGCATACAATGACGTGTTCAATTACAGAATGCTTAGGACAGGAGAGCCAAAGAAGTGAGGCCATAATGGAACAACAGTGAAGCCAGACATCGCACGTGGCTTCAACTAAAGTGTAAGTCACCCTCAGGGAGCTGTTTAAGAGTGAGGAAATGTAGGTCAGTGAGCTAATGCCACTATAAGTGTTGTCAGACCATTTAGCCCTCTCTCATTCACCCTGGCTTCTAACTGTACAGAGCCTGTTTGGAATGTCTGATGCACATTCACCTCAACTATAAGCTCTCTGAGGGCAGGAATTCTAGGTGATTTTTCTAGGACAAATCATAAGTCCTAGCACAGAGCCAGGTATCTCACAGCTATCAAAGCTGTTTGTTTAACATCAACATACTATAACACTAGCACTACATGGTAGTGACATGATAAATTAAATGTCTTACCAGTGAATGCAGGAACTTGCAGAGAGATATAAAAATATCAACCTAGCCAGACACACAGTACACACTACTATAGTCCCAGCTACTCAGGCAGCTGAGGCAGAAGGATCACTGGAGTCCAGGAGTTTAGGGGAAGTCTGGGCAACAGAGAAAGATGTCCATCTCCAGTTTTTAAAAATCAATCCAGGGGCAACATGACTGTAAACCAAAAGCTCCATCTTAAAGCATACCAAATCTTGCACAAGTCATATTCCTAGCCTCTGCTTTGTGACCTTAAAAAGGGAACAGTGGTGACCTCCCAAGGTCAAAGGATGTGATGATGAGATAAGTTCCATGAAGTACAACCGGGAGGGGGAAATGGGAGAAAGGACACAATTATGTGCCCAGTGGTACCCACACAAGAATGGTAAGTTGCCTTGCTGTGATGGTTTGTGTCTGGATGTCCCCCCAAAGCCTCATGCAGTCATGGAGTGGGCTTCTAGAGTTTATGATTGATCCATGGTCCAATGCTGGGATTATGGGTGTGAGTGCTACACCTGCCCTGGGGCAGGTAGTTTGCATACAAATAAGGAAGGGAGAGAGGCTTGCTCTTCCTACTGCTGCTCCTCTTTTTTGCTCTTGCTGTGTTTGAACTGTTGCCCTCTGCCATGTGCCACCCTGCTTTGGAGCCAGCCAAGTATGGACTGAAACCTCCACAAACAATGAGCTAAATAAACCTTTCCTTCCCTAATTCTGGGTGTCAGGTATCTTGTCTCAGTAACAAGAGAAAAGTAACCAAGATGATTCCCCTCCCTTAGAGGAGAGGGAGGAAGACAACTGTGGAGCTTTAGCATCTCAAATCTTCCTGTACTTGGCTCCCAGGAAGGGGACTGAACATCACACATTTCTGATCTGTCACCTGGAAGTTCTTTTGCAACCACAAATTTTTGAGTCTAATAAAACCTACTAAACAACAGATGTAACACATGGATTCTAGGTGCCATAAATCTTGCAAGTGACAGTGATCTCCTCCCAACCATGAAGCCACAGAGTTCACTGCAAGTAACCGCACCTGCCATGTCCACCGCAGACCAAACAGCCATTCAAATAGGCAGGCGGATGGCAAAAGCCTTCCTCAGAGGTGCCTGGGTGTGGGAGGGCTGCCCGCCTCTCGGATCAGTGGATTTTCTCCTTATTACTAGTCTAGAGCAGGGTGGAGTCAAGGCAGGGCTGGATTCTGGAATCGGGCCCTACATTTGTAAGATTCCCTGAGCACCCAGCATGAGCCACCAGGCACTATTCTGGATCTGTCACTAACCAACCATGTAATTTTGGTCACATTTTTTAAACACCCTAGGCTTTCACTTCATTTTTAACTGGTAAGTAGTACCAGGTCACTTCCAAATCTCTTATCAGTGTCTGATCCTCTAACCCATGTGCTTTTCCAAACATCCAAGTTAACCTTCTTCTAATTCGCCGCATGACATCTTGTCCTGCTATCTTTAGAGTCCTGTGTCCTCACTTGCAAGGTGTCATGTCACACAGCACAGTAACCAGGTGACTGATGAGCCAGATGCAAGTGTCATCTATCTGCCAATGTCAGACTTGAATAAGAATCAGGCTCATTTCTCACGCTCTATTTTTCAGAAACATTACCATGCTACCTTTGCCTTGTCTCTTCATTGATTTACTGCATGAGTCAGCTATTCAGCAAGCAAGTATTGGGGGCCATCTCGGCCCAGGCACTGTACTGGGCATCCTGTAAACCAGGGTTTCTGAGGCGCTGCCTTCAAGGTGCTCACAGTCAACAGAACTGCACCCACTGCATGCAGATCTCCCATCCGAGGGCACGGTGAGGGAGGGTCCAGTGAGGGAGGGCAGGACACGTGTGGGAAAAGGCAGCGAGCCAGGAGGCGAAGACGACAGGTGCACGGGAAAGAGATAATTGGTGGAGTGAGGTCTGGGGTGGGGGACAGATGGGGATGGAACTGGAAGAAAACAGCGTTCCCTGCCATCTTAGAAAAATCGCTAACGGTGACCCATTTCCAGGGTAGAAAGAACCCTTGGATAATTTGCATTTTCTCGGTGTTTGGCTTGGGAAGCAGTCGGAGTGAAGGCTTTATTTAACATTTTAACACCTGCCCACCCAGAGAGACTCAGCCTCCTTCTGCCCTGAAGGGGCAGCATCCCTCGCATCTTTGCTTTGATGCTCCCTGGTTTCTGCTGCCCAAACTCGGTCTCCTGTGGGTTTGGGGGGGTGGTGGGAAGTGGGGTGAGTGGAAATTGAACATGGTTTAAGAGCTACAAAATGGAAAGTACGCGCAAGAGTAAAATTATTTATATATGGGCAGTTTCTCTTCGCTGGGAGAAACTGCTCCTCTATCACTCAGACTAAGACTACAGCAAACTCATTTTTCGCTTTTCCATTCCAATTAGCTGCATATTTTTAGCACGTGTTACATAAGGCTCATCTGCCCAAATTTGTTGGCTTGGGGCCTTCCCTTTCATTTCACTGGTTGATTGACCCGCATGGTAGGATGACGAGCAGATCACGGCACGTCTGTAAATAGCCTGCCCAAGGAGAGGTGGACGGAAAGAGCTCTCAAGATGAAGTGAGGGTTTGTATTTAGTGTGCCAGGGCTAAATCCATCCCTTCTAAAAGGGGAAAGCAGAGAGAATGCACAATTCCAAATCAAACTGCAGCATGTGGGGAAGGCTGTTCTGCTTACGACAAGCACACAAGGACAGAAGCACAGCTCAGACAGGTGCAGCGAAGTGCTGAGAGTAAAGCCCCCAGGCTTCCACAGAGGTGGCCAGCCCTGAGTGCAAAATGCTCCGGGGGCTCCAGCCGCTGCAGAATTGTCGGCTGCAGAATCATCTAATTCTGGGTGTGCGTGTACGCTATTCACGAGCTGCAGGCCTTCCTAGGAAAAAACAGGCATTTGTTTCGGTGAGAAGCAAGAAAACACATGGAGGAGGACACTTTGCCCCAGCCCCTCTCCATCATGGGCTTTCACCCTTCCAGGAAGAACACTTCCCCTCTCTCAAGATCTGCAGCCTTGTGCTAAAAATATCTACCATCACTTCTATACACAGGGTTAGGGAGGACGAAAATGAGACAAGGAATGTGTCAAGAAAAGTATAACATTATATTCAAATGGAAAGTATGATTTTCATGAATCTGAACTGTACCCATGATCACAGACCCCCGAGTCAAAGTTGTAGAGGTCACTGCCGCTAGGCCACCTCCTCCAGGGGTCACACGATTGCATGAGTTACTTACTGGTCAAGGAACTTAGTGCTACGAGTGCTACCTTACAGCCCAAAGGATACCCTGAAGCCAGAAACCTGTTCCCAGGCCCTCGGTGCATTGGAAGACAAGTATCCACACACCGGGACCATCAGCACCGCCCAGGACCCCTCCTCCTTGGCCTCTCAGCCTGAGAAAGTTATGTAAGGGGTGGGTAACAGAGAGACACAACTTCTGAAGCCTCAGATGTCTCCAGGACCATTTGAAGTCACTATGGCCAAGTCCTTCTAGAGCAAATGAAAACTGAAGCTATATGTTTCTCAGCATACATCAATGGCCTGCAATTTTGTGTCTGCCTATTTAACGAGATGAGTAACATTCTAATCCATTGCTAGAGTGGGAACTGCTCTATGGGTGAGATCTGACTTCCTGCAGATCAGTAGCTCTGGAGACCAAATCTCTCCAGGATCCTTGGGCCAGAGGCACAGGACTGAGCCCCGCTGCCAGGCAGTCCATGCACGAAGCAGCAGGTATGAACTAGGGTGTTGGCGACAGTTACAGCGCTCAGGGGTCAGACAGACCTGGATCTCTATGCCTTTCCCACATGACCTTGAGGGTGGTTGTTACTCTGCTCATGCAACAGTTTTCAACTGTATGAAATGTGCTGCTTCACAAGTAAGTGGTATTAAATGAGATGGTGTATACAGAAGTGCTTAGTGCAGAGCCTGACTCGATGAGGGAGAAGATTCCTTTCCTTCTCTAGCCTTCAATTCCAGGGAAATCTAAGTAAATCTGTTAATTCACAAATTAACTCTTAATCTCTCTTTTTCTCTGAACACCCCTGAGCATGTACATACATTCCATATTGTTCAGAATCCCATGTGCTCTTTTCAGCTTAAACTTCCAAGATCAAATTCTATTTCTCGAAATACTATTTGCTGCCTCTGGCATGTGGGAGTGTCTGTCTGCGTGTCTGTCTGTGTGTCTGTCTGAAGATTTCCAGCTGTGGCTATCCAGGTCACTCCTTTAACAATGACAAGAGACATCCTGGTAAAAAGGAAAGAAGAAAAAGTGCTTGCTTACAAATTTTTCTCCATTTCAACCTCTGTCTTTCAAAGGGAGATAACACCTGCTGTCCTCCTCATGCTTTCGCTTTCTGATCAAATAAGAGGATCAGCATGGGAGAGCTACGTCATCTGCCAATACTGCATAGTACACGGCCTCCTCTGCATCACTATCACTGCCACCGCCATTATTGCAGACACTGCCACCATCACCGTGATAGCTAACACTGCTACCATCAACGTCATCACGATGACCGCCACCCTAATCACCATCCTGACTCCCGCCACCACCTCAAAGATTGCTGCCACCATCACTGCAATTACTACTGCCACCATCAAAATCATCACAATGACTGCCCTCATTTATTACTGGCGTCATCATCCCTACCCCATCACCACTACCACTACTGCTACCGTCACACCAGAGCATCCTTATCGTGTGGGCACTCACATAAAGCACTGATTTTACTAGCTCCTCCCCGCCCTGTGCAGTGAGATAGTATGGCAGTCCTTTCTTTGAAGAAAATGGTTATGTAGAGTGATTGCCCTGAATCCCAAATTGTGGATCCCTCCACCCACCACCAATTCCCTTCCCTACAACCCTGACCAGGGCCCTGCAGGAAGGAGAATTCAAATTTCGCCAGCCAAGTTCCCATGCATATCCTTGCAAGCCTCAGCAGTCAGCTGCTGAGCAGCAGACTGAAAATTCATGCCTGCCAAACTTGTCATTTCTCAAAATTTTTGAGTTATTTATACTGCACAAGTCTGTGAGATGCGTCTCCAGATTCCTGGGCCAGAGAAGAAATTGGAACAATATTCTTCTAGAAACTCCCAACCAAAAGCGGATGGTACTATATGCAGGTATGCAAATGTCACAAAGAAACCCATCATTTTGTTCAATTAGTATGTTTTATTATAACAAAAAAAATCCTCACAAAAATGATGGCACTGAGGCTTCCAATATTCTGTACCACAGAATTCTTACACTCTGATTTCCCCCACCTAAATTATCCTTGCCTCCCCACTGAACCCTACCGCCCCAGCGTATCTTCCTGTCTGCACATGCAAAACCTTGAAGGCCTAGCCCAAGTCCCTTGTGCTGCTGGAAGTCGGTCCGGTTTCCCTGCCCACAGTGCAGGACATCAGCCTTCTCTCCCCAACAGCATGGACCTCGCTCACAAGAAGAGTGACCTCAGACTTCAGCGTAACCAACCTCAGCCCGTGGGTTGGACACACGTGGCGTGTCTGGGCTGCACTGAGTGAAGAGAAAGACTGCATACAGAACATAAAATAGAGTTAACGCACATAAGTAAAAACAATTTGCTTATTTTTAATGTTTTTATTGTGTGTGTCCAACCCACAGGACACAGGTTGAACATGCCTGGCTCTAAATGATCCTTGTCCACCTGGGAGCTGCCTGGGCTCACGCTCCAGAACACTCCCCTGGGTTCACTGCTCAGCTGGGTGGGTCTCGGGTGCACAGCAAACGCTGGCTGATCTAACTGATGATAAACATGCAGGACGCGTGGGGAGGTCAAGTGGAGCAAGTGTCCAGGTGATTTCCTTGCCCGTGGTAGGGTCCCCAAAAAGCAAAGGAAACCTGCAGATCACGGGTCGCAGAAATGGGAAAATAGACATCTTAAACAATAATTTTCAAGACCTGGCCACCCGATTTTGGGCTCTAGCTATCTCCCTCCCTACTTTAAGGTTTTAGTAACTTGCCCTGGAGCCAGGCCGGGCACCTTTAAACACCCAGCCCCCTCTGCCCAGCATCTTCCGCCCTGGTCCCCCTCAGTGCTCTTGGTGTCCCCTCCAGGCCTACCCAGGAATCTGGCGGCTCATCTCTGGTTGCTGTGTAGCCTCAGACTGAGCCCTGGGTCCTTTGTACTCCCAGCTGCCCACATCTCCACTGGTTCATGAGCCCTGAGGAACCTAGAGCTCTGCTGGGTTCTGCACAACCCTGGCCTGGCTTTGAGAACCCAGGCATACCCTCTACTGTATCTGCCCTCCACCCACATTCTGCATTCAGTCCAACTTCTCCAGGAACTCCTTTCTGTGCAACTGTTGGCTATCACTAGTGCAGACTAACACACGGAGCACTGTACAGGCCAGAGACTGAACAGGGGTCTTGCTAACATTTCCTGAGAATATTCTATTTGCCAAACCTCCACGTACACACTATGTGTGTTAATCCCTTTAAGCATCACAACAACCTGAAGAGGGAGGGATATAATTTTCCTTAAAGAGTTAACTAACTCTTCTGAGGGCCACGGCAGGAAGTGGCAGAGCTGGAGTCAGTCTGTCACTGTCACAGAACCTCCACATCTAACCTGTCCGCCATCCTGGTTCCCCAGAATGCCTTGCTGAGCATAGAATGCTTCCTTCCCTTGCCTCTAACATCTACTGTTTTCCTAACATGCCCTCTGCCTTCTGTGCCTCATCTTTCATCTTCCTGGCAGCTGATATCCTCCCAAACAAAAGGAGTCATTTTACTCTGAGTAAGGATCAAGGAGGAAATTACTTAGCAGCTAAATGGCCAGGCCAAGAGTGAACAACCCACTGCAGCGCCCACTCCCCACCCAGCAGGAAGAGTTCCAGGGAAAGTTCCTGACACACGTAAGCCATGGAAGAGAAGGAATGTGCTCGCTGGGCTGGATCCATTTGGTTACGGGGAATCAGGGTTTGTGGAGAGAGTGTCACTCATCCTCTCTGTCTCTCTAAATATCTGAAGGAGTCTAGAATGCAGCAAACTGGTGTTTCCATGTTGATTTATTCACACCTTTCTTTGGAAAGCTTCCAGTAACCGCCTCTCCCCCAGCGCCAGCCACACCCAGGAGCGTCAGCTCTGGTGAGCACGGTCCCCTCACATTCCTACTGCATTCCAAGCTCCTGGACCACTTCATCTCTGTTTTCTAAACTCTCCCTCACTGACACTTCCTTTCTCCTGCCCTCAGCTCACAGAAACCCATCCTGCAGGGCCAGCCCAGCCTACAAGCTCCACGGAGCCTTCCCAGCCTTGAGGCCTGAGGGTTAGCTCTTCACTCTACTCTCCTATGTCACAAAGGCTGGGCTGTGAAAGTTGCCACTTACTTATACACCTTCATATTCTGCTTCACAAGTGCATTCTCAACTCCCCTGAGGGTAGAATCACGTGGCTTATACCTCTGGATCCACCATACCACCTAAAACAGGGCTGGGCACACAGTACAGGTGACAAATATACTTGGTTGGTTGACAGAAGTGTCCCTGGGCTCTGCTCTGTCTCAAAGGCTGGTCACAAAATGACAATGGCAGGCCAGCACGATACATCCTGTTGCCCTCATGTCATACCTTTCCTGCAGGAGAAAATTCCAACCCCAGACCCCACTCTGACCTTCAGGGAGCTAGGCTCCGGCTTTTCCGTGTGGGCATGGCCCTGGGCACACAAACATTTCTTGGCAGCATTCCCCAAATTATCTTCCTAGCTCCAGCTCTGGAAGCTGTCAAACCTCAAGACGAGGTAGTATGTCACCGTATTAGCCCAGCAGTCCAGAAGATTCCAGCACAACAGTCTCTCCTACAGGGCCTTTCTGCCCCATTGTCCACTCACTCCTCTGGTTATTTCCCCCATGAAAATAAACAGACTCTTGGAGGAAATTCAAAAGCACCATTTTCCTCCGCTCCATCACAAGCACAAAAGCTCAATTTCTGTTTCTTTATCCTGCTTTACTGAAGGTCTGTGGTATTTTCTCCCCTTTTCTGTCCTGAAGAATCATTGAGCCCTGTAAACCTGAGCAGATCAAAACCTGATCTTCTGTGCACTTCTTATTTCCAACAACTAAGACGTGAAGGGTGTCCCCTCCGGTTATAAGGATTTCGCCTACCACTGGAGCTGTGTAAAGAAAGGTTTGGCAACACTTTGGTGCTGGAGCACATCCCTGGCCCCAACGAGAGCCACATGCTAGCACCACATTCTCAGCTCCAGGATAATCTCCAGGCAACCAAAAGCCAGCTGCTTAGCAACAGCAGCTGGAAGATCAGCTGCACGTCTCTATTAGAGTTCTGCTCTGGCCTCCTGGTAAGCACAGGCTTGGGAGGGAGGCACCCCGGGCAGCCGCTGCCAGGTACAGACTAGGCCATCTGGGCTCAAGTGGGAGCAGCCCAGGAGGAAAGGCTTAGTGAAGGTGGCCAGCAGGAGACAGATTATGCGGAAGTGAAAGGAGAAATTCACAATGGTTACTAGTTGTAATTGCAGGGATGGCCGCTAAGCCCCTTTATGGGGTCTCCAAGGCACCTGCCTCTTCCTGTGGTTGTTTCCCCCTGCTGTGCATGCTTTGCCCCTGAAGATAAAAGGGGCTTGGCTTTGGAAGCCCTTCAGTTAGTACCTCAGCCAATACAGTCAGCCATCCGCAGCCACAGGTTCTACATCCACATAGCCAACCCACTGCAAATCAAAAGCATCAAAAATATTGTACCTGTACTGAATATGCACAGAATTTTGTCACTACTCCCTGAACAAGAGCACAATGACTATTTACATAGCATCTACACTGTGTTAGTATTGTGAGCAACCTGGAGATGATTTTACAGAGAGGATATGTAGAGGTCCTACGCGATACCACACTGTTTTACACAGAAGACTTACACATCCACAGACTTTGGTATCCACAGGGGAAGGCGGGGTCCTGGAGCCAGTCCCCAGTGGATTTCAAGGGGTGACTTGTACAAAAACTTTTGGAGCCTCTGGACCAGCTCTTTTCCACTGAGCTGCGCTAAGTACAGCAGATATGCTAAGAAGGAGTTTTGAAATCCCTAATGGAGTTTTATGGAACTGAAGTTTTCCCAGATAACATGAGGGAAAGAAACAAATATACCGGATCAGACAGGGTGTGGTGATTTTGGCCTTAGGTCAGAGATCAGACGCTATCATTGCCCAGCTCTCAGACCCTGAGAAGAGTGCCTCCTCTATAACAAGGGACAGTGGAACCCACCGGGTCACTTCAGGGCTGTTGTGCAGGGCAAATGAGAAGCTATGTGTCTAGAGGAATGTGTGCCTCTCTCTGAGGCTGCAGCATTAATATGATCAATCAAAGTACCTCTCTGAAAAGCACGCCAAAGTGGATGAAGAGACACCAGCGCATGACAGTATGAAGCCGTAGCAGCTGCGCGGTAAAGGCTGCACAGGCTGCAGGAAAAGGTATCAGGATGTTAACCAAACTTTCGCTTGAAAGCTGGGCAGGGAAAACTATAAGAAAAGCAATTCTTGCTAAGCCAGAGGGCTCCTCGGGGACAGCGCCCTTACAGTAACTCTTAACTGCTCTGTGTCCTGAGCCAATTCTATAGATTTTAATTATCCCAGGCTAGAGCAATCCCCCAGAGTCAGGGATAACCCTAAAATGATGTCAACGGAGAGACACTCACCATCTCCATCGATGATCTTTCAACGTGAGCTCCCAGAGGAACAGCAGCTCATTAGCAACCACATTTGCACCATGAGGTACACAGAAGAAAACACAGTCCCTGGAGGAAGAATTCCCTTGGGCAGAAAGGGTGTGTTTGTGTGATGACGGAGCAACTGCCCACCCGTAATCTCAATTGAATTTCAGTTCGTTTTCGCCATACAAGCGAGCATGTGGAGATATATTACTTATAATTCTATCCCCACCACTAAACATCACCAATGACCCAGAAATCAGTTCAGTGCCTTCATTTATTACACATACAAATTAATTCAATAAATTAAAGCAATAAATATGTATTGAACCCTTTCTACAAATCAGCAGGCATCACACCAGGAAGAGGTAACAAAATGAAGTCAATACTGTCTCCCCTCAAAAATCACACAGAAAGGTGACAGCCAGTGTCCTCTGCCTGTGTCCTACAATGGCACATGTGGAAAAGCATATCAGCATAGCAGAGTAGCCCCAAACCACAGACAACTGGCGCAGGGCTCTGACCTCTGCCCACCTTGCCAGCTGACCTCACTCTACTACTTGCCAGCTGTGTGGCCTCGGAGAAGTGACCCAACTTCTCAGTGGATGAATTTCCTAGTCTAAAAATGGGGATTCCAATAATAAATAACTCACGGGGCTACTGTGAGATGAACAAGCTAATACATGCAAAACCTCTACGATAGCACCTAGCTCATAGTCTCAATTAAACTATTATTACATTTTTTGTTTCTTTTAAGAGAACCGTATTAAATCTTTCTGCAGCAATCTTTATTTCCCATAAATCTAACCCTAACCCTGCATCAGAACTGATCTCACATGTGCCACTGTGTGCCCAAGGTGACCTCCTGTGCTTTTCTCCAGCCCCCACCCTACAGCCACAGAAGCCTTAGATTTTAATGACATGTGGTGACAGTGATCTGTGACTTTGTAGGCCACCTTCCTTGCTTCTCCATGCCCCTTTCCCATCCCACATTTTCTCCGTGTCATCTAAAGCCAAAGCCGAACAGCACTGAGAACCTGCAGGGTTAGGGATGGGACAAGAAGCAAAGGCTCTGTCCTGGGGAGGAGGGGATAGGGGGGCTGTCCCCAAATTCAAGCCACAGATGAGGTATGAATACACACACTGCGCCGGCCAGCAGAAAACTTGGAGGTGGAGGTTGGAGGGCAGAAGGTGAGCACCTTCACCCACCCCGGCTGCCCCACATCTGCTCGCCAACTGGGAGATCACGCGCTGGGAAAGGAAGAGGAGCGCTGAGACGGCCAGCGCCAGGCCAGCCCAGCCTGCCACCCAGGTTTCTGAGTCTGAGCTGATGCTGACTGCTGGTGCATGCGCTCTCAGGGTCCTGCGGGGCATCTGCACTGCACTGCCCCAGAGCCCAAGTCCTCTCTGTTCCCTTCTGTCCACCCCACCTTCTCTCCTCGTCTCCTACCACTGCTGACCTGTTTTCAAATTTGCTGAAGTGAAACCAGCTACCTCCACAAAAGAACCTTGAATGATATGTGCCTTATCAACCCCACATGAGCTGGCCCCTAGCTTGACTCCTCCCTGGAATGCTGTCCCTCCCAGCTGGGCTACGCCGGCCACTGCCATCTCCTGCCGGTTCTGCCAAGCTGCCTCTGAAGTAGCTGATACATGAGCCAGCTGGCCCATACGCTAATCTGCAAAGCCTTCCTGCAGCTGCAGCCCACCATGGCCCTGTATCACCCTGTGCTGGCACTATCTTGGCCTGAAGGCTGTGATACCTGTGGATATTGTACATATGTTAATTTTTTTTCATCTCAAACACTGTAAGGGACCATTAAAGAAAATCTGGCAAATTATGTGTGGAAGGAGAATGCTTCAACACTCCACCCAAAAGCAACAATGTGAGTGTTTTGAGGTATTTCTGGGGGAGACGGAGCTGGATCATGCCACAGACACAGAATCATAGTTAGCTCCACTTTACAGTTCTGCCCCTCCTGTGTTCCCACTGAGAAGGGGCGCTCCCTGAGCACAGGCCCTGTTTTGCAGCAGGCCTTCCACCTTTTGTGACCCTCTAGATACCCCAGTCCCTGCTTGTAGGACACGGACTAGCGGACAGCCGCTGGAGTCCTTCTCTTCTCCCTCTCCTCCCCCTCCCCCCACCAAGCTCAGCCTCTCCCAGGCTCCGGAGCCTCACACCCAGCCTTCAGGGACTACCACGGAGGACTCCAGCCTGCAAGTCCTATGTGTGCCTTGTACTTCCAGCTGGTGGACAGATTGGTTTACTACACACAACCCTGGAAGCTTCAGGGATTTGGGTTGAATGTGAATCATCTGGTTTTAAAGTAACTATAGAAACCTAAAAATGATTTATATGGTGACTTTTCTCTTCCAGTTGCATTTATTGTCTGAACCCTTTGCTGGCCCTTAATCCTACGTAACCTCTCATTGTTGTCACACAGGCATGCACAGCCGTGCACACGGGTCTTTAAAAAGGGGTGCTGCTCCCTCTACCTTGGCTGCCTATCGCTTCCAGGTGCATCGCTTCTCAGCCTTTTGGCTAAGATCAAGCGTAGTCTAACACTTCCAGGTGCTTCCAGACCCTGCTCCTATTCTCCTTGCAAAATGTGAGTTGACTAATAGAGGCTTAATCTCAAATGTGTATTGCTGGTAACACCGCTTGGTACAATGACCAGAGTTGAGCTAAAAATAAACAACTGAATTTAAGTTTTGGGAGTGAGCATAAAGTCCTGTTCCAGATGAGACCAAAGGCAAAGCTGAAGCCCATGTCCCCTCAGGCAGGCAAGGAAATGTACTGCCCACCCCTTCCCCACACGCACAGCAGACTCTACCTGCAGTAATGAATGTGTGAACAGCAAGACACTCAGTAACTGGGCTTTACCTTGTCTGGACAGTATGCTCTTCTAAAAGCACAGCCTAAGAGCCAAGATTTTCAATTTAGCTAAAGTAATACTCAATTTGAGAGAACATGGAAATTGCCCAAATAAAACGTTATTACTGCAGGTGTTGCCCAGTAAGAAATTTCTTCAACGCATGAGGAACAAAAGCAGTACTCTCTGCTATCACAACATACTGTCTTGTAGAAAATTTTACAGGAAAAATAAGTAGCAATAGAAAAGATCAACACAAAATTCACCAGACCCACATCGTTCTTCTGTCTCTATAGAGTTCCTTTCCCACACAGTGATTTCTCACGAGCCCCGGCCAACCTCACTTTCTGAGTTCTACTCTCCCTTTGCACAGTAAAGGACAGCCTCTCACAAACACATCAGTCACGAGCCCTGACTTTTCTCCCTGATAACAATTCTGTCTTGAGAGGGTGTAGCTGCTCCGGGGTTCAGGGCGCGTGGTGGGTTGTATCCTCCTATATTCTCTTTCAGGGTTTCTCTAGTCTATTTATGTCTTTAGCCACCGCCTTCTTGAGATCAAGGGCACACATACCCAAGCCAAACCCAGAATCAGGTCATGATTTTGCTCCTCCAGTAAAGGTGTATGCATCTGCTAAAACCCTGGGGAGACCTAAAACTCCCCATCCACCTCTCGGAAGCCTCAATGCCTTCCATTTGTCCTCTGTTCGCTCTTCAGGTAGAAAGAACTTGCTTCTAGAATGCCCAAGGGAACCTCCATCTCTCCTGATGAGGGGCTGAGCTCTTTAGGGTTCACTGGAGCATTAGTAAATTCTAAAATAATCAACAACTGATTCCCACTCTTATTAATATTTAAACATTTTCTTCTTGCAAATTCATGCAGTGGATCTTAAAGATGTGCTTAGAGCCCAACAACAGATGTGCTGGCTGAAACATTTTAAAAATCTACTTATTCCTAACAAGCAAAACAAAAAATAAAAACTCACTGGGCAGAAAGAATAGCATGCCTTGCTCCTCCACTGTTGTATATTATTTTGCACAGAACTTCAGGTGTAAGAAAAGAACAAAATTCTCTGCATTCTAAAATACACTATGGTAAGTCTTTCCAAAAAGATACTTTCTTCAGTTGCTGGTAATAAGTGACAAATAGAATTCTGAGGAGAGGTTTCCTATTGGGCATGCATGTGTAACCCCCAAAGCTGGGTGCTCCTGGACAGTCTCACAGCATTCATTTTTTCCTATGTGTGCCGAGTCAATAAAAGCAATGCTTGATTAATTTCCCATCACTGAAAGACTCCATGGACTCTTAAAAAATTACTAATCTGATTATGGGTCATTGACGTTAATATGAAAATGAGAATATTATTTGCTGTTGGAAGGCAAATATTCACCTACCAGTTAATACGACCAGCAGGCCACTCAGCCAAGTAGCCTCACTATCCAATGAGGAAATGAGGAAACCAAGGTCCAGAGTCACATCACTAGTAGCAGCAGAAGCAGAACTCCTTGTGAATGCCACTTATGAGTTGCTTGGTTGAAGGAAAGGAAAGCTTGGGAGAAAAGAGCAGCTGTGTGTTATTCTCTAAAGAGCTGTCAGTGTGGAAGACACACAGGATTTATTTGCTGAACTCTAGAGGACTGACCAAACCCTGTGAAGGTCAGAGCTATGGGGAGGCAGGGCTCGGGGCAGCGCCTGGGAGAAGCTTCTAAGAAGAAGCTGCATCCCACAAAACAATGGGCTACATGCAGCTGTTTGATGAAGGGAGCTCACAAACTAGGCTCTTCAGACACACGCCTCTTTGGTATGAAAGAGAGAAAACCAGCATCCCAAGCTTGATCATCACCTGCTGGAAATACTGCAACAGGAAGTCCTCTTCTGGATTCAAGTCAGAACAGACCATACCTTAAACACAGCTGTTGGCTGGGATCTCTGGGAATGCTTTCAGAGGTAGACAGTTTAAACCAGTGGGTGGAAACTTGCTTGAGAAGAGGTAACTTAAAAAGCAATCCACTCCCCGTAGGAGTTCATTGATTAAATAAACGGAGAACCACTAAAAAAGGTCTGTGACTCTCACACTTGTTAAGCATGACACATAGCAGGAAAAATACAGGAAACAAAGAGTTACATGAGACAGTTGGTGCCTGATGTAGGATGCACTTTGATATATTTTTCCATGTTTTTTAGGAAGTTAATTGAGACTAAACTCATTTCACAATGTAATAGATCACTTTGTAAATAGCTGAACTATTTTATATGTGAGAACCCAAACAAACAGAAGTAAAGGTAAGAAAAAAAAAAAAAAAGGGAACTGTGACACGTGTTACGGTTGTTTTAGGTGCAGCGGAGGAGGGGCCAAGCAGAAACTTGAAGGCAGTGACTGCTCATTCAAAGCGCAAGTATTCAGAGTCGGTAGCTGGAATTTAAAAACATCATGAGTAGGCAGTTACTGAATACTTTAGCAAAACAGCTGAGAAAATCTCTATGCACAAGAGTTGTCTTCCCTTGGAGAGCTCTGGAGAGGCAGCGGAGATCAGCCTAATCTCTGCAGCTTAATTATACTAGCAACTGAAAGGGGTTTTTTTTCCCCTTTGCATCTGCATTATTATTGAAGAAAATGGTTGTTAATTAAAAATGTAGTGAAATTTGTCCAGAGTTCAGTGTGCTCCATCACCCTGCGGCGAAGCAGGGTCCTGGGCCTTGGGCTTGTGGCCATGGTGCCCTTCGTGGGAGAGGTGAGGTCTTCAAGGGCAGCTGAGGACGAGCAGGTGCCTCACACCGCTGAGAGCGAGAAGGAAGCTTTTGTCTTTCTCACGCCTTGCTGCTTTCTATCACCTGCAATTCAGGTCCTCTTTACTGCACGCCTGGGTTACTAAAATGTAACAGAGGGCAAAGTGCTAAGCAAGCTTCCTACATGTTAATATGCATGCACATGGCCCAGCTCTTGAGAGGCAGATTGTGATTCCGTGGCTCTATGGTGGGGCCAAAGGTCTGCAGTAAATCAGGCCCCAGGTGCCCTGGGCGTGATGGGCACTTGGTCACAATGCGAATAGCAAAGACCTAGACTATAATGCCAAGTACTGTATATTGGGATTTGAATCGCTACTCTACCTCCTTCTTTTGGAAACATTTTTAATAACCTTTCCTGGGACGAGGTGGGGGTTCCCCGTAACAAGGCCGTAAGAAAGGCAAATTATTTTTCTTCTCTGCGTTTAGTCTCTGTACACACAAAAGCACTATCTCAGCTTTGGGGCGGGGGAGTAAGGCTCCTCCTCCCCTGTGCCTTCTCCTCCCCTGCAGTCCTGAAGGCGGGGTCTCCCCTGCACTCCCCTCCCCTCTCCTCCTTACCAGCTGCCGCTTCTTTCTAATCAGTGCGGTGCTATTCAGCCTCTGCCTGTGACTTTCCCTGACTCTGCTCTCCTCCGGAGCACGGGGTCCAGCAGTAGACCTCAGTGCTCCTTCTCACCATTCTGGAATACTCAGGACTAATCAGGACCTTGTTCTTTTTCATTTTGTTTTGTATTTTTGAGTAGGGTCTCGCTATGTAGTTCAGACTAGCCTTGAACTCGCTATGTAGCCCAGGCTGGTCTCCAATGCACAGCAGTCCTCCTGCCTCAGCCTCCAGAGTACTGGGGCTCCAGGTCTGTACCACCATGCCCAGTTCCTGTGTTTTTATTTATTTATTTATTTATTTATTTTTAATTTTTCTCCGGTACCAGGAACCGAACTCACGACCTTGCGCTTGCCAGGTAGGCGCTTTGCCGCTGAGCTAAATCCCCAGCCCCAGTTCCTATGTTTTTAAAATGCTCCTCCTTTTGGGGATCAGATCCCACCTCTAGGTTTTGCCCCCTGCTCTTCTGGCCCATCCTCCTCCACCTGCCTTGAAGCTTTCCTTCCCTGCCTCTGCCATGGATTCAGGGCTTCCTCGGGTTCTGGCCTGAGCTTGGCTTTCCAGCAGATTACCACACACACTTCCTGGGCCAGTGATGGTGAACCTTTTAGAGCTTTCAATGATACAATTAGCCCGCTGCGCCATTACCACCACTGTCCGAGACGGTCATGGCTTCTGAATTATGAATATACAGATAATTCCCACATCTAGACCTAGAGCACAGAGCAGTCCTCTGAGCTCCAGATCCAGGAAGTGACAGCGTTCTGAACAATATGTCCCCAGATATAGCAAACTCCACAAGTCCAAATGGAACTCGTCACTTCCTCTGGTGTTCCCACATTCAGTCACAGGACCCACCACCTGCTCATCGTATTAGCTATTCTGAGCACTCTGACATTTACCCTCAACCTGCCTTGCATTTTCTTTTAAATTAACATATGGGTTTATCATCTCCCTAATTATACTGCAAACTCTTTCATGCCCTCACAGCACCTAGCATGATATCATATGCATGTGTGTAATTTAAGTCACCAATAAAATATTTTAGCACTAGAATATGAATTCCACTTTGCTGCACAGGCAGGGAAAACCGTATCCACTAACAGCTCTTGGCACTGTTAATGGTGTCGATCTGGGAAGAAAAGTACTAAGCTCCATTAAGTACGTAGACCACAAATAAAATCTCAATAAATTGTGCATGAAGGGGAAAGGAAAAAAGGTGGGGGATCCTTGTTTGGCTAGGACTGAAGGAATAGACAGGGAAATCTTGGCCGACTAGCCTTGTCAGGGAAGGCATAGAACCATTACGCAGGAAGCGTAAACACTGTGTTGTACCTCAATGTGTCTGCACACCTGGCTCCTCTTCCTGACTGTGCAAACATCTGGATGGCAGGGACAATGTCTGCGGGTCAGATCGCCAGCAGCCTGGACTGCGCCCAATGTATACTTGTTCGAGTGAGCTAAGGAGTAGATGGACAGCTAGACAGCAAAGCAGTCCTACTGATACTGAAGTAGGTCTTTCAGCCAGAGGTCCTAACAACTAGGGTGGGACAGAGAGGCCAGGCCAAAGACTTCCAGCGGATCTCAAGTGAGTCACCTAACCCAAGAAACGCCAGGCCCCCAAGCTCCAGGAGCAGGGAGCCTGGCCAAGAGCCAAGAGCGCTTATGTGGCTGACTAAAAGGAAACACATTACTCAGGAGCATCTCCCCACTGTCGGATAGTTCATTCTCCTTACACCCCATTCAAAGTGCGGCCTTCTCTAGAAATCTGGAAGTTAGAGAAGACATACTTGGTGGTGGTACTTGTCTAGCTCCCTCATTAAGTTAAGCGGCCCCTAAGCACCAATTCCAGACATTTATCCAATGCCACCATGTAACTACAGTGTCCCCAGAGTGGCCCAGTCAAGTGTGTGCTTGAACTTATTGGGTTCTTCCTTCTGGCTTTTGGTGTGGGTGCTTGGTGGCCCCAGGGAGGCATCTAGGCAGCAGACCGCAAACGTATACATGGCTTCTTTCCAGATCCCATAACTAAGTCTATTTTGTCATTTCCAAAGCGCTCACTTCAGGGGCCCCCCTCTTCACTGCAGCTTTTTCTTAGAAACCTACTGGTAGAGGCCCTCAGGTTCTACATGGCTGAAGCTGGAAGCCAAGAATAGGTCCCGCCAGTTCCAGTGGAGTTTCCTGGCAAGCTATGCATGTGAGGTTCATTTCAAGCTCCCTGCCACTTCATGCCACCTGCAAAGCCTGTCTCTCTCTATCCCCAGGGAGACTCCTTCTAGCTTCCTGAATCATCTCCATTGCCAGGAGCTGTCATCTTCTCCTCGCAGTCAGGGCCCTATAGCTCGGGGCAGAAGCCCAGCTCCCAGTCCCCTGGCAAGAAGCACCCCTCCTCCACACTGAAGGAAGGGCAGGCCTAGGGAGGTGGCCACATGGGATTTCTTCCTCTTTTTTTCTCTCTTACCCTCTTCCCATCTGGGGTCACCTCCAGGGCACTGCCTGGACTCTGCAGCTGCACAAGGCAGGGTGTCAGAGCCACTGTTTCTTACGATTAACCACGTAACTCCAGCCAGGACACTGAATGCCTCATCTCATCTATTTAGTACAAGAGATACCATCTCTGCCTATCTTTCAGAGTATTATAAAGATCCAATGAGATTATGAAAAGACTTTGAAAAATGCTTGCCATTGAAATTGCTATTATTTTTATTGCTTTGACTACTAGACCTCACTAGTCCAACTAGAAGAAATAGAAAACCCCTGAAATGCATTCACTGCCTTAAACCTGGTTACCAAAATGCTTAGAAGACATCTTCCCAGTGCCTGGCAAACTGAACATTTTCTATGTTCCTCTAGTTTCTTTTTCATCCTAAATTAAAACAAGAACACAACAGAACACCAGCAGCAGCAGCAGCAAGTAACAGCAGCTATAGCCGCTACTTCTCAACATCTATTACGACTTACACATACTGTTGCCCTTATAGCTCACAACAACCGTAACTAGGTAGGCACAGAAATAATAACAGTGTCCATGTTTCTTTTTTGTGGCACTGGAAACCAAATCCATGGCCTCATGCACACTAGGCAAGTACTCTGCCGCTGAGCCAAACCCCAGGTCTATTTTTGTTATTTACATTTATCAAATGAAAAGACTAAACCTTGGAGAAGTTAGAGCAATGGCGTTACCAAGTGGCAGTACAGGATCAAACACAGGCCCAATTCAATCCCCCCATCTGCTGTACCCACTGCACCAGGGTTCCCCGATCTTCCTGGAAGCCAGGTAACGTTAGCAGCACAGTTATCCTGGGGCATGAGGATTCTGAGAGCCTCCGAAAGTCTCACAAATTCCTGCAGACCTCAAGTGGTCACTCAACCTATCCATCCTTCCGGGCCCTTCTGAGCCCTTCTGGCCGGGCTAACAAAGCATATTCTTTAAAAGCAATTTCTCACCGGGTCACCAGTATGACTGGGAACAGGAGCCACATACAACCCAGAAATGAACAGTCATAGCTGCTTCAAGCTATACTTGGAACCCAGTCACCCACTATCCTAAGAGGCCCTGGGCCGGAGCCTCTCACAGTGCTTCTGAGCAGGTGCAGCACTTCATCGGGCTCCGCGCAGGCGCTGTCTGCTCCACAGCTCACATCCTCGGTGACAGCGCCCCCCGCCCTCCCGCAACTACACACACCTGCCTGCTGTGGTGGGGAAGGTTGTGTGATGATAAGGCGGGCAAGGTGTTTATGAGAAAAAGACTTTCGGAAAGAAATTACTCAGCTCATCCTAATGTTATTGATAAACATCTTCCTGGGATTTAAGGCAGGTGAAATCGGTAAAGAAAACCTCTTTTGGCTGGAATTGCCAGCAGTGGTCTCTGGGTAGAGGCAGCTTGGCCTCCCGCTTTGGCTCAGGTTTGGACCCGGTCATCCGCAGAGCAGCTGCTCGTCCCAGTCCTCCCAGCGCCCTGGCACAGAAGCACGGCAGGGGTGGCCCTGTGTTCACTCCACAATGGGCATCACCTTTGCCCGACTCGCCACAGCCCGTCTCCCATTTCCCCTCTACCCAGCCAATCCCTCCGCAAACACTCCTTAGGACTCTCCCCACCAGAGGCCTCATGCTGCATCGCCTGCTGTGTGACAGGACCAGTGTGGGACTCAGTCGTGCACAGCCAGGATGCCTGATCCCTGGTGCTTACAGGCCCAGCTCCTCGCATGGCTGTGTTCTCTTGCACCCCGGAGCCTGCCTTCCTTCCCCTTTACAGCGGCCTTGCTATCCTGCAATAGGCAGGGAGGACCAGTAGGAGGCGCTAGTATTTGCTAGGCACTCACTGTAGAAAAGACAGTGCTGGTCTCATTTAGTGCTTGTAACAGATCTACAAAGTGTAAAAGCAGAGGAGGACCTGGGACACTGAAGACCCACCCAAAGACCCCAGGCGGATGAAGATTTGAACCCTGGCCCAGCTCTGTGCAGGGTGCTTCCAGGTCACTCTTCCCGCTGCTTCCCAGCTTGTTCCTCAGTGTAGCACCAGGACAGAGAAAGCACATGCCGCGTCTCCTCTCTGCATGGCGAATCCTTGCAGGGCAGGGCTCCTGGCTTTGCGTTTTAATATTCCTCACCACCACCAGTTCCCTAGGCTGGAACTGTGCACGCAGCCCCTGGGCTCAAGACCAGTCGGTTCACAGTGACAATGACCTCAGAGATACTTTTATGGTGAGGCTCTAGCTGTGCATGACAATTTTTTAAATCAGCAATGTAGTAATGACATTCCTAGAATCATTAACTACAAATGCAACTACATTGGATCTTCTTGGGTGTTTTGCTCTGCTTCGGTTTTTAAGTACCTGTAACATGAGTTTAGGTGCCCTGCTCACACATTCCTGGGCACTCAGCTGGGGCCAGGTTTACTGGAAAGGGCCATTTACAGAAATGCCACTCTGTCACTTCTACCTTGCACATAGGCAGAAGTGTGATTCCGGTTCTATTTAAGGAAAAGCGCAGTAGACTGTCTCCATGGCAACCCCAAGCAGCATGTGGAATGAGAGCCTAAATAAGGTTTGGGGAAAATTAAGTTGTGCTTGGCCATGTGTCTGTCCCACCTGGTCAAGGACAGCGGCATGGGAAGCCTGTCTGAAGGAAGGAAGCAGGCAGTGTGACCTACAGGTGACGTTGCGGGGACAAGTCCAACAAGCAAGCCCTGCTCCACACACTCCTCCTGAGATGACCTTTCCAAATGCCCAGCTCTGGAATGTGAGCTTCCTGGAAAAAAACGTGTGTGTGTGTGTGTGTGTGTGTGTGTGTGTGTGTGTGTGTGTGTGTGTTTGAGAGAAAGAGAGAGAGAGAGAGAGAAAGAGAGAGAGAGAAGAGAGGGAGGGAGAGAGAGAGACTGAATAATTTAAAATGCACTCTCTAGCTTGTCTCCCCAGGAGCATTCCCAGCTATGCACCTTAAGAATAGCATAACCAATGTCACTTTGGGAACAATCCGTAGGAATCTTACTCAGTGTGGGATCATGACGCCTGGAACAGGGTGTGTAGCAGCACCGGCCAGTCTTCTGAACTGTCAGTGCGGAGTCTAAGAAGGAAGAAAACATCCATCCAGCTCTCTCACCACTGCCTTGCAACCTCAAGCTCAATCTGAGCCTTGGTTTCCCGAGGACAATCGTCTTTCCTCTCATAATTGCATTCTGAGTATCAAATAAGATGATGAGAGTGAAAGTGCTTTGTAAAACACAACATAATTCACACACGGAAGGGAGTGCTAGTGTTATTATTAATGAACGTGGGATTTAATGCAACAAAGTAGCATTACTAATGATGACATTATTTTTTGCAAAACAGTTTGGTGTTTTTCTCTGCCAATCTTTTCCTGCGTTCAAGGAGACAGTGAAAGAAGTTTCCATGGTTGGCTGGCTTTAAGGTCAAGGCTCAGTCATGCATTTTTACGTGGCACAAAGAGCGGCCAATCGATTGGACGCAGAAACTAGCATGCTAAGTAGAAAGGTGCCCGAGCAGAGGGCTGCAGGTCCTGCGGAAGGAGGAAGCAGGCATGAATCTGCATGGCGCACAGCCTTCCTGCCCTTCCTCTCTGGTGTTGCCCACCCTGGAAGAGAGGTCTCCTCGCACAGAGGAACCGTAGCAACACTGTCTCGGGGAAGTCCTGCCTGTTGCCCTAGCGGGCCCCCATGAGCCTCCCCCAGCCTCACTGCCATCTGGCTGGTGCTGAGAAAGCCGGGAGCGCAAGAAGGAGAAGAGCACTATCTTACAGGGGTGGTGTTCATCCAGGGAAAGGCATGCCGGGGGTGCCCATGTGTCCTCTGGGCCCCGCTACCCAGACACGGCCTATGAACAGCAGCATCGGCACAGCTGGGAGCTGGTTAGAACTGCAGCGGCCACGGCCACAAGCTCACCTGCCGAGTCAGCATCGGGACCGTGGCAGGAAGGTCACCTGTGTGCACATCAGAGTTGGAGAACAGTGCTGCCCTGGGACCCTGGGGCTGGGGAGGAGGGAAGAGGCCTTGGGGGTTGATGGTGAGCCCTCCCACCTGTGCTGGTCCTGAGGCCCCCACACCTAGATTCATTAGTAAGACCAGCCCACAGCACGCAACAGTGTCCTCTTTCTACTGCCCAGGCAACTTCAGTGTGTGGAAAATGCAGCACTCCAGTGCTAAGCCTTCCTCTACAGGGTAAAAGGGCGGAGGGGTCACTTCCCTCCCACTTCCTTAGCACTTGGGAGCAGACAAGGCCTTCAGGTCTTCAGAACCTACAGTCTTGCTGCTGACCCCTGCAAAACTATGCCGGGCCTGGACCACGATGCCTTCCTCCTCTTCAACACTTACCTCTTCTCAGCTCCTAGGAGTGGTTGATGTGTTCAGTTCCCTTCATCCTCTACCTGCAAAGCAGGCCCACAGAGCCAAGCACGAGCCTGGAAAACTGGAGGAGGGGGACAGCAAATGGGGACACCGAGAAAGGCCAACGACCCGAAAGCAGTGCCTTCCCCTCTGCAAGTGGTGTGTTCAGCTGCTCAAGGGTGTTAGTTTCCGCCCCCATCTGTCCATCAACCAGGTACCAGCACCTAGAAAATCTCTCTCAGGCCTCCTGTGCGCCCCCTGTCTCAAAAGGGCAGTGACAACCCTACCCTACCCCTCAAGTCCCAGAAATTTGACGATGAGGAAACAAGACTGAATCCTGGGAAGGCAAAAGTGGGCAGAAGGGAGAGAGTTGTTTTATGTTTTTATTAATACTGTACAGATAGATGGCACTGTTCTTAGTACTTAACAAACATTCTCCCATCAAATCCAAATGAAACTATGCAGTAGGTGCTAGTATTATGCCCACTGAAGAACAAAGCAACACAGACTCAGAGTGAAGCAATCTGTATGCAGTCACCCAAGTGGTAACGGGCAGCTCTGCTGGGCCCTGGCAGGGAGCCCATGCCACATGTGGGCCCCATGCTGCTTTATCCCCAGATAGAACAGTCCACACAGGAATGATGCCCACAGAGAGTGGCTCTGGGAGATATACCAGGTATGTGACAAGGGAGGCCAGCTGAACTACATGCGTGTGCGCATGGACACACACACACACACACACACACACAAGCCGGGCGGCCTCCGCTGCACAGAAAGGTATCATGGAGCACCCGAGGCACCCGCTCTGTCTATTTTCCCCCCTGTCAGGGATGAAATCAGTCTAGAAATTCCACAGCAGAGTCACCACCAGAAGCTCTGTCCTTAGGCGCCAAACCCACACACAATCCAGCCCATTCAAATGCCTCTGCAATACCCAACTTGCCTGCTTCTAATTCCTGACAGTCACTCAATAGGGGGCTGATTTGTCTCTCCCTGTGCCAACCGCCAGTCCACTTGAATTCCTTTTACTCTCAGGTGCCTTGTGACACTAAAGGTTTGTTTTCCTCTTCTCTCCAGCTCTTTCCCTTATCGCTGATCTTATCACGCTGGCAACCCCACCATTTTACCTGGGCTGCTGCAGACGTGATGCGCCAGGCAGTCCTCTCACTCCCTTTCCTCCACCCTCTTCTAACTTGGGCCTGTGCTGCTTCACTTTTGAGTCCATAGGGACCCTGCCCCGCCTGACACCCAGGCCCCAACAGAGTCACTGTCTGTGCCCCCAGCCTCCACTTCCCCAGGGCCTGAGTTGCAAGTGGAAGCCAACGCAGCCTCTTGGCTAAGGGTGACAGACAGAGGCCCTGCAAGTCTGCCCGGTCACGTGGAGGGTGTGACCAGTCTCCAGAGAGGTTCTGGGAAGCAGACAGAAGTTCCAGTCAGCGCTGGCACGCCTAGCCAGCCATCTCCAAAGCCGCTAGAACAAGGACAACCAAGCTGCTGCCTGACAGGCTGGGCTGGCAGCTACACACCAAGTCCTTTGCTCTGGGAGGAGCACGTCACTGTGCTGAAGCACAGGCAGCTTCCCCTACCTTCAACCAGCAGAGAGGAAGATCAAGGGGTGAGGAACCACAGCGGCCAGGCCTACTTTCGGAATTAGGAGGGAGATGCCCAGCAAGAGCACCGGACACCTCGTCCTCTCCCCACCTCGACTACACTGAGCCTGGTACGGTGCCACACACAGAACAGGCTCACTTTGGTTTCACTGTGAGACTTCTATTGAGTAAATATAGTTTAAAATCTTTGGGCTATCTCGGAGCAATTCTGCAGCTGGAGGTCTGTAGAGGTTTATTAACCCAATTGCCTTCAACTTCCTGCCTCCAGGAATCTGTTCTGGTGCCTTGGCAGCGGTCCACCCTAATCACAGCTGCCTGTGCCGAGCGAGCAATGTAGCCACCCCAAGTGGGCACCGTCTGCCCAGCAGTGACACACATGACCAGGAGACACCCAGAGCTTCGGGGGTCTCTGCTCTTCAACTCGGCCTTGACAGTTATCTAGCAGACGCCCCTCCCCTCCTTGGGCAACATGTCTCGTGTGAGGTACCGGGGAGAAGGCAGACAGCAAAGGGGTCTGGGTTCAGCTAATTAGCGGGAGAACTGAGACTGGAGTCCAGCAAGCTACTACCACACCAAGTCTGCTCCTGCCCTGGACATGCTGGTGGGAAAGGAAGGTCAAAGTGCACCAGCGCTACGAACAGCCAGCGCCATCCCTGCATGGACACACGCGCACCCGTCCCTCCCTACCATCAGCCTCCTGACTACAGGTCTTCAGGGGAATTACTTCCCGTGGTGGGAGCCACGTTCTGAGAACAGAGCTGGGTCAACAGTTCAGGTAGACATGTGTGTTCGCACACTGTCAGGGTAGGAGCCCGGCTCTACCCACGCTTTAACCTTCTGTCTTCATATTAGTGAATTCTTAGCACCTTACCTCACCTTCCATCTCCCTTTGTTCACCCCGGCACCAGCAGAGGCTTCAGATGGGGCGCTGGCCAGTGAGAACCCCGTCTGCCCAGCTTTCAGGAACAAACAGGACTCCAATGTGTTAAGCTGTGCTTTACTAGAAGGCAGGATGTTTTAGCTGATTATCAAAGCCACAGTCTACTATGGCCCATCAACAACCAATTTGGCCCCAGTAAAATAGATTCTGATTCCCTGAGCACTAGTCTCCCAGCAATCAGTTCATCAATATACATAATGTTTAGAAGCTGGGTATTGATTGTGGAACCTAATGGACTCATCAGTCAGGTTCAGCGTGGCCTCTGGAATAGAATTTTATTGGAGCGCCCTTCTCTTCTCCCTACCAGACTCCAAAACTGGGTTGGGGTGGGGTATGCTGGAAAGCAAGCAAGAGGGATCCTGGGGCTTGGCCGTAAATCAAAGATGCTCATGACCCAGGGTTTGTGCCAGCCAGTGTGAAGTAGCCTGTAATACTGCCTGCCCCCAGCATCACTCTGAATTAACAAGGAGCTGCCGTTGCCATAGGAAACAGCAAGCACCGGCAGTGTGATCAACATTGGCAGCAGCCAGTGAGTGACTGTCGTCACTGTGCCTGAAGTGACCTGCAGCCCCTGCCAGTGTCTGTACAGTGTCCGCAGAAGCTCCACACTCTCCGCATAGTCCAGGTCCTGACCCACTGCATAGCAGCGATAGCCAAGGCCTGCCACACGCTCACAGCGCAGAGCTCCCCCGTCCCACCCTCACAGGTCCCTGCCGTCGGAAGCATGTTCCACACAGGGCTGAGACAAAGGCCTTCCCAGGCCTAAAGGGCAAGTCATAGAAAAGAGGAGTGCAGCTGGGGCAGGTTGTCTGGCCCTCCAGCAAATGATAGGGAACCTTTCCAGAAGGAGATCAGTGTATTCTTTTTCCTCCTGAAGAGATAACTCAGCAGAGCTCACTTGCAGAAAGCTGGGGCCATGGGCTGATCATCACTCTACGTGGAGCTATTTCACTTCTTGGCAGGGGAAGAAATGCCCATAGCCTTCAGTGCCCGCACAAGCACGCCTCTCTTCTCAAAATGCTCATCTCATCCCCAGTCAATTCCAACAGACACGGCTTTTCAACCACTGTTCAGTGTCTCTCTTGTTTCAAAGTTCGGTGTAAAGGAACCTTCTCTTTTCTCCTCCCCACTGAAGTTTGCCCTGGATAGACACATGCCCACCACCACAGTGGTCGTCATGGGCAAGAAACTAACTTGCAGTTCCTTTTGGTTTCCAGCTTCTGGATTCATGTGCAAGTGGTTTCTCTCCATGAAATGAAGAGTTTGCATTTTCAAAAGAATCCAAAAAGCTGAAAAGCTTTTATGGCAAAATTTTCAATGTTAACATTTTTTTTATGTGAGCCGCATAGAATATTAGCCAGACCTCAACTTCTTATATACAAGCTCTCCCCAACTGGGCGGGATATGACAATGGGGATACGCAAGTGGGGCAGGGAGAGTGCATAAAGATGTACTAAACCCATCTCCCGAGAGGGAGGGCCTGGGCTGTCCAGAACTTGCAACTAATCTGTGCTATTTTGCCTTGCACATTTTAATTCACTTTCTGCTCTGTGTGTCTAAGCTGCCCAGACATCTTGCATGGGGTTGCCAGATTTAGAAAATAAAAATATAAGCTGCCCAGTTAAATTTCAGTTCCAGAAAAACAATGAGTAATGAGTTTTAGATGCTATGTCCCACGTAATATCTGGGGCATTATACAGAAAAGTGAGGCAGGGTTGATTTGAAACTCTAATTTCTCTGGGTGCACTGTACTTTACCTGACAGTCCTCATCCTGCCAGCTCCTTGAGTTTTGCTTTTTCTCTTATCCCTGGCTGCTGCGACCCAGGGCTGTGTCTCAATGAGAAGGCAAAGCCTTACCATTAACACAAAATCTTTCTCCATATCTCCAGAGAAGAAAAGGAATGACACAGTATTTCTTTAAAGCCTGGGTTATCTGTCTGTTAATATACTGGGGAACACTTTTGAACTGAAATAGCCCTTGGGTATTTTATTTCAGGCTGGGATCTCTCGGAGGACCACTCATTCACTGGTTTCTTTAAATGAAGTCCCTCTCATGTCCTTCTAATCGATTCCTTTGGGCCTTCAGATCCCTGAATACATGACTATTGTAGTGACGTGAACAAAAAACACTAAAATAAAATCACTTATGCATTTTTCCAACTCAGTTACTGGGGACTCATGCCTGCAGGATCCTTCTGGAAAACGGCATGCTGTTATGGAGGAGTAAGCAGGAAACTGTTGCCTATGCCCATCTGGGAAAGATCACTGTGAACATTACCCTGAGAAAGGTCCAAGAAGCCTGGCAGTAGTTGCTTGTTCAAGCACAATCCAAATTTACTTGGCCACCAAGCCCACTGGTCTCCATTCCCTGCCTCTAGTACCTGTTAATTCTATAGGGAACACATGTTACATTTCTCAAAATAATTAACCCTTGAGTTAGTGTTTCTTTCTACCCCTAGCTGAGGTCTAGGGACCTGAGTTCTCCAGGAATTCTTCCTAACCCAGGCCTAGAGCTGTTCAACCATAGTATTCCTTCAAGGCTTGATCCAAGTCCTACATCTCCACAGAATTCCCCTCTCCTCTCCAGCCCATGCTAGTCTCTTACTGTCTTGTTTCTGTGACTTTTCATTTACCAATTACTCCCCGCACACATTTTGCCCCACCCCCTCAGGATTTAATCCAAATATCCTGACTCAGTTCTTTTGCTGTCGTTGTTTGTATACTTTATTCCTCCATATTTTGGCTCCTCGTGCAGACTTGGGGGAAAGCCTGTCCTGCAAGATGGGCTGGGGATCAAGTGAGCCTTTGCAAGTACTTGCAGACAGAATGTGTATCCTTGCACCCATGCACCCATGTTCTAATAATTGTAATTGTCAGAAGCAATGGATGGTTTTTCTAAAAGAGGCATGAGCTGGCTTCCCTCCTGCACAAGGAAAGAGGATTAATCTTGAAGTTGGCTTCTGGGATGCACATTGTCTACAGCTCACATCAGTCTCTACCCCTGGCAAGGACCCCAGTTCAACCAATTCAATGAATTCAGGGGAAATAGGAAAGAACGGAGAAGGGTGAAGACTTTCATGTGGGTGAAATAATTTCTTAGTTTGCAGATCAAAATTCCCAAGGATTATACAATGTACAACCTAGAAATTCTAATGATTTCCATCCTTCCATTTGGCAAACACACTTCACTATCCTAAGGCAAAGATAGCCAGGTACTCTTATAAAGAACATTATAAGATGACCTATTCTCAAACTCTGAGGTCACTGTACTCCTATTTAATATGGCTGGCTGGACTTCAGGGTTTTATAGACACAGTGCTATAAGCTTCATTTAAAAAAAAAAAGGCTATTGCAATACAGACTTCGAACTCTTTAACTGCATTTTCAAATTCTTAAGGGAGCTGTCATTTTTCTGAGACTTTGACTTGAAAGAAAAATCTGACCAATAACAAACAAGACTTGAAAACACCTAATGAGAAATCTAAATCCACTGCACAAATCAACTATGGACACACTTCCTTGTCCCAGAAGAATATTTCTTTCCATCTCAAGTCAATTATAAGATAATCTTCAAACCCCATACCAGACTTTCAAATAAATAGCCTTGGTTTTCAAGGTGGCATAGACTAAGCTCCTAAATGATAATTAATAAAAATGTCAGGTGTCCACAGATTTTAGAAATCAATTATTTTCTAAAATGCATAAAAGCCTTTCCAAGCAGGCTTATGGTAAACTTTACCAGATTGAGTTCCTGAAAATTTCACATGACAAATATGGCTAATACATTTTCTGTGTAAAACCACTACCAGGCCTAAGCATTTGGTTATTATCAGTAAGAAACTTTTGAACATTCTGAAACACTAATGCCTTGCTTGTCCCCCTCTCAACACCCAGCAACCAATTAGGAATACTCAGGAGGGTCCCTGTTGCTTGGCAAGCACAATTTGTAGCAAGTTCTGGATTTTATAGCAATTTCCCTGAACCTTAGCAAGCTCAATGGGAAGTCTGGTAAAATGGAGTTCAACTATATTATGTAGGGCTTGGTGGATCCAATAATTTCTATTCACTCAGGAGTTACCCTACATTTCAATTCTTTTTTCAACTTGATAGCACCTCACAAATTTAATGATAAATACTAAAAATAGAAGGGAAGTTTTATACAAGGTATACTTGAGATAAACTCATATCTAACACCACATTCAGTTGTGAAAAAATTTAAAACAATATTCCAGAAATTAAGGCCAGGATGGCCACATTTAACACATCCACCCAGTATGATTATGGAAATTTCCCCTAAAGGCATTAGGCAAGTAGAATAAATCAAACATTCAAATTGGAAATGAAAAGTAAAATTAATCCCTATTCACAGATGGGAAAATATTACATGTAGAAAGTATTTTATTTGGAGACAGGGTCCTGCCAGTGCAAGCAGGCCTTGAAGTCACTTATGTACCCCAGACTGGCCTTGAACTCATAGTGATCCTCCTGCCTCAGCCTTCCAAGTGCTGGGATTACAGGCATGTGCCATCACACCCAGCTAGAAAATAATTAGTATTTTTTATTTTGCTCTTAGTTTATATTCGGGTTTCTTGTATAGAAGAAATTTGTGTAACTGATTTATTTCATTTAACATTATGGTCTCAGGGTGCACCCATTTTCCTACAAATGACTCAAGTTTATCCTTCTTATGGCAAAGTAGTGCTCCATTGTACACAAGTGCCACATTTTCTTTATCCATTTATCTGCAGGTGGGCATATAGGCGGCTTCTGAAAATTAGCTGTTGCAAACTGTGCTACTGTGAAGATGGGTATACATGTATTATTGTGAAACAATGTCTTTAACTATTTGGGAAGCTACATAAAAGGCAAAACAGCTGGGTCAAATAGAATTTCTGGTTTTAGTTGTTTGAGAAATCTCCATATTTTTATAGTGATTGTACTAGTTTACAGACCCACCAACCATGTAGAAGGGTTTCTTTTTCTCCACATTATCCTTCATTGTTCGATTTCTTGATTATAGCATTCTTGCTGGAGTAACACAGACTCGCATTGTTATTTTACTTTGCATTTCTCCGTGGTCAACAAGGCTGAACATTTTTTTCATATATTTATTGGCCATTTGTACTTCTGAGAAATCCCTATATTTCAGTTTTTGACTAGGTCTTTTTCTTTGGAGGTCTAATTTTTGTGTTCTTTATATATTCAAAATACTAGTCCTCTGTCTGATGAAGAGCTGGCAAAATTTTTTTCCCATTCTGTAGATTGTCTCTACTCTATTGGGTGTTTCCTTTGCTGTGCAAAAGCTTTGTTGATTCTTAATATTATTTTTTGTGCAATTGGATTTTATTCAGAAAATCCTTGCCTATACCTCTATCTTTCAAGAATTTTACCTGTTTTATCTTCCATTAGGTTAAGTGTTTCTATCAATATTTAGATCTTTGATCCATGCTGATTTTAGTTTAATACATGGTGAGAGATACAGGTCTAGGTTCAATCTTCTGAATGTAAATAGCCAGTTTCCCCAGTACCATTTGTTAAAAGAGGCTATCTTTCCTCCAGAGTTTTTTTTGGCCCCCTTTTAAAGATCAGGCAGTTGAATGTGCATGGAGCTGTTTCTGTATCCTCTATTCTGTTCCACTGATCCCCATGTGTGTTTTTATGCCAGTACCATGCTGTTTTTATCACTGTAGCTTTGTAGTATAACTTGAAATGCAGGATTGTGATGCCTCTGTCCCAATATCGGACCATCTCTATTAATTTGGGAAGGAAGGGAGGCAATGCAATTAGCCCAACACCTAGTTCCCCAAGAATGGAGCACAGTATTGTTAACATCACAAAATCCTACTGTTGGCATACAGAGAAGACCCATTAATAGCAACAACTACATGACCCTGGCAATATCAAGCAAATAATCATTAATAATACAGTCCAAGACGAATTGGATATTGATGTACCAAAAGAACGAGTAATGTACCACCCTTAGCCATAGAAAGGAAATCACAACTATAGAATAAACACTACGACAACCCAGATATTGACATGTAGCAGATGAATACTAAATGTGACAGTTATGCTTCCCCTAATGATAGAAAAGAATTCAACAGTAATAACAGAGATAACTAAAGGATAAATCTTAATGGTTATACCATTAAAGATATGGGGAGTTGGGAAACGGAGAATTCAAGGAGAAAGTTTTGAAAAATTAAACAGTGGGTGATGAAAAGGGAGGAGAGAGAAGTGAGACAAAGGATTCTATTGAGGAGTAGGAAGATATTTATAGAGTTAGATAATGCTCATGGGGAAAATGAGAATTACAAAACACAAGAACAAAGGAGGTAAGAAGAAAAAGAAAGATAATGTGAAGAATAACGATAGGATAAAATTAAAAAGGCAAACAGAAAGGAAGAAGGACTAAGGGATAGTTCCCAGACCCCAATAAACTAGTGAAGAAGTAGAGCAGAAAAAGGAATAGAAACAAAGAAAAAAAAGTCCAAAAACAGAAACACATTCTCTGTATTTTTAAATGAGTGTTTTCTTCCTGAATTTGCAGTTTTGGAGTCCAGCAATTCACAAATTTCTCTGCCTAGCCTTACAGCTTGTGGGTTTGCGAGGAACCCCCGCATACTCCAGAGGCCTGTCTGTGTACCCCAGGCTATGGGGCATGTTCCTGCTTACACCACTAGAGAAGGAAGCCCATCAGACCTCAGCATCATCTTGGATGCTGGCAGTAGGATAAGGACTCAACTACTCAATGCTGCTATTTTCAGAACCAGCACAACTTAAACTGGCCCTGGCCTACCACTGCAGAGAATGGGGCTCATGGCCTTCCTAGCCTGAGCTCACACCCCTCAGGAGGTCTCTTTCCTGCTTCCTGTCTGCAGCTGTATCCCACGGCTATCTCTCACCCAGTCACCATGGGAGGGTAGCAATGAAAACCTTGAAGTAAGCCATTCCGCAGCTGTTCTGAGTCCCAGATTCAAAAAAAATCAACCCTTTTCCAGAATGGCACCTGACCAAGCACTCTTCAGCAATGTGGTGGACACCTATGCTGGGATCCCTATCCAGCTGTTGCCTGCTGTGTGGAGGGAGTCCCCCCAGTGAAACCCCATGCTGTCCATGCAGATCACAGTAACATGGGCTCCCCCTGGAGCCTTTGTCACCAGTCAAGTCCACTGCCACCCGCTCTCCCTGGAGACCCTAGCACTCATCTTGCTTCTGCATAGTCTGGTTTCCTGCTTCAGGAGCTTGGAGCTTGGAGCTGGGAACCAGAGACACAGAGTCCAGACTGTTTTATCCCCTTCCCTGTATTAGCTCCATCTCTCAAACTTCTCTGTAGCTTTTAATTCTCCTGTCAGTTCCTTCCCAATTCCTGGTGATCTACTTCTCTTTTTTCCTTCCCCAAGTTGTTATTTTCCAGTGTCTGGATTCCCGATCTCAGAGAGATTTAATTTTCCTACCACTCGCCACTCCACCATCTTGATTCTTGAGTGCATGTCAATTCTTCAGGGTACTGCATTGAAGACTCCCTGCTAAAGCACCCCACCCCACGTATGTACCATGTCATTCTCTGCTGTGTTGATTATCTAATTTTGTCTTCTTTGAAGTCTATATAATACTAGCATTGTCTTAGTTCTTTGTTAAATGTCCGCTGTCCATCTCCCCAGTAGAAAACATCAGATCTCCTGTAGTCAGGTCCTTGGTCTGGTTTAACATTGTGTCCCAGTGCCTAGATCAGTGGTGGTGAATCTTTTAGAGCTTTCAGTGGTAACAAACAGCCAGTTGAGGTTGACCCCACTGGCCTAGATCAAGACTCAGGAGTGTAAATTTATCAGCCAACTACATTATTAAGAAATTGGCTGGGGATTTAACTCAGCAACACAGCACCTACCTGGCAAGCGCAAGGTTGTGAGTTTGATTCCCAGTACCGGAAGAAAAGCAAAAAAAAAAAGAAATTGTTTAATTGTTGTAAAATATATAAAGCTCACCATTCTTCACTTTTGTAAGCATGCAGTTCAGCGGTATTAAGCATATTCACATTGCTGTCCAGCCCTCCCTTTCATATCTCTCCCTAATCAATCTCAGAGGCATTGAACAATCACTCCACAATCTCCCTACTACCTGCAACCTGGCAACCACCATTCTACTTCCTGGATTTATGAAGTGGAGTCATTTAATATTTGTCTTTTAGGTCTTGTTTAGATATCTTGGAACAAAATCTTTAAGATCTGACCATGATGTAACAGGTGACAGGATTTCTTTTCTTCTCCATACTACTTTTTCAAATCCATTTATTCAACAGAAACTTGAATTGTTTCTACCCCTTGGCTACCAATGTGTTGCTGTGAACATCTGTATATAAATCTCCACCCGAGTCCCCATTTTCAGTTCTTACAGACATACACCAGCAGAGTTGCTGAGTCATATGGTAATTCAGTATTTTTTGGAGGAAACATCATAGAGTTTTCCACTGTGGCAACACCACTTTACATGTCCACAAGCAATGCACAAAGGTTTCGGTTTCTCCACCTCCTTGTAAACACTTGTCATTTTCTATTTCGCTTTGCCAACGGCATTTTATCTGAAGCAACAGTCCCCAGTTAGGTCTGCTGTAGATCAGTGGATCTGAAGGGGAGAAACTTTGCGCTGACTTGGTTTAGCATACAGTCAGAGGCCATAGATCACCAAATAAAATAATTAACCTTTCACAGTTCATTCTGGGTTAACAGCACAACAATTATTTCTGAATACTTACAACTGCCTCACACAAGAAATAAAAGCGAGCAAAAGAAAAAGAAGCAAATACGCAGCATTTTCCACATATCAGTGTCAGCTTTTTCTGCGAGCGGCCCCAGCCACCAATAAAAAGAACCTCGGGCTGGAGATGCTCTATGCAGCAGTGACTTCAGGCCTGGCTGCTCCAGGAAGGGCTTAAAAGGGCTGTGGGAACCCTGTAGTGTTGGCCATGAAGACTTGGAAGGAAGGAGGGGTGGAAATTGTCATAATCCGAATGCAACTGCCTGGCTTTCCCTTCGCCCAACACTAAGAGCCTATAAACACGAGGAGGGGAAAAGAATTTAATTTCCAAAAACATAAAATGTCAGAGCTAGGTGACCTCTGAGAGCATAAGGGCATCTGAGAAAACAATTTTCTGAAGCTCAAATCCAGGCTTAGGGAATGAGGCCCCCCAGCCAAAGCTCAGCCTTTCACTCAAAACAGGTCCCCCATGGGCCTAACCTGCTGGACTCGGATGCTGGGGAGAAGAAGCCATGTGCACTTACCTGTGTCGCCCCAGGCTGGGCGTGCAAGTCTGCCTCCTGAGACAGTAAGCCAAGCAGGCTGAGCACTTCCTGTCTGCTTGATACATTCTGCCCTACTGCCTTCCTCATGACTAGGCCTTAGTGTTTTAGCAAAGACCCGGGACAGCAGTCCATTATAGAAATCCCTGCAACCATGGGGGCTGCATGTGAATTCACGGTGAACACCAGCCTTCCCCATTCCTCAGAGTCAGTGCCAAGAAACACTAATCTGCCTGTAACAGAAGGCAGTTCCTTCTCTTCACACCCCCACTTCATTCGGATGCCCCACTTCTCCCCACCGCACGCTGAACTCCCAACAACGGCAGTGATGCTAGTAACTTCCGCCTTCAATTATTGTTCTACAGACTACAGTGCACTTGCAAATGCATTCAAGTAGCTGGTCCTCTGCATGGCCTGATAGGAAAACCAAGGAGGTCCTACTTAGGTGAGCAGTGTGTAACAGAACTAAGCTTCCAGCCTCCAAAGACCTGTTCTGTTCGTATTAGTAGTTTCCTGCTCTTTAAATGTCACCCAAGCACACACTGTCGAAGTCAAAACTCCTGTCCTATTCTTAATTACCCTGGGGGACTACTAATCATACGTGCTAGACTGAAATGACTTCCTGCTTTACTGATTGTTTTAAAATACATCCACAAACCCTCCCATCCTCTTTCCTTCCAGGGACAGAACATAATTCTCTTCCCCTTGTGTGTAGACTGGACCTGGTAAGCTGCCTATGAGGGTGACTTCAGAGACTAAGTCATCCTACTCTCCATGGCTTCATCCTTGCTCTCTTGAATGGCTGTCTCTGGAGGCCAGCAGTCACCCCGCGGGTGTACCCAAGCAGCTCTCTGCACATGCTCACATGAGAAGGAACTGAGGCCTCCTGCCTACAGCCACGAGGAGACCCATTTTTTTTGTTTTTGTTTTTGTTTTTGTTTTTGTTTTTTTTGTTTTTTGTTTTTCTCTGGTACTGGGAACCGAACTCACAACCTTGTGCTTGCCAGGCAGGCGCTTTTGCCGCTGAGCTAAATCCCCAGCCCAAGGAGACCCATTTTTGAAAGTCCCAAATCTCCCTGCCCTGCTCAAGCCTTCAGCGACCACAGTACCAGTCAGAACACTGACTACAGCCTTAAGAGGCCCTGAGCCAGAGCTATCAAGGCCTGCTGCTCCACAATTACTGACCCACACACGGTAAGATGAGAAATGCTTATTGTTTAAAGTGGCTAGGTTTGGAGGTAATTTGTTCTATAGCAACAGGCACCTAATATAGTTTTCTACCACTTAAGGAATATTTACAGTTTAAGAAAGATGACCTTTTAAAATGCTTTATTTTTATACCACTCATATATGCTTATCTTATTACAAATTTGAAGTACAGATAAGAAAAAAGTTTAATTACCCATATTCTCATCCACAGATAATCACTGTAACATAATTTTCTCTGTCTTCTATTTGTGTGTTTATTTGACAAAACTGATTTCCTACTATTTGGAATCTACTTCTCATCACTGAACAATACTGCATGCCATTTCAAGCTACTAAAGATATAACTATAATAATATTTGGAATAGCTGTGTAATATTTCATGGTGTCATGTAAATGTATCTAACGAATCTTCACTTCATAAGAGAGATTTAAGCTAGTATCCGTCATCTCCATCATCACAGAGCCAGCAGTGAAGAACCATGCGTGGGGCTTTTGTGTGCCTGTCTGTGTTCTAGGCATAAACTGAGAGAAGAGGAAATTCTTGTAAGAAGAGGTATAGACTTCTGAATTGATCACATATATTGCCCAGTTATCCTAGAGATTGGGCAACTGTATATTCCACCAGCAGCTGATCCGGGGGTCCCCCTCAATGTAGCCAGGCAGGAGTGATAACTAGTAAAAGCCAATTCTTAACTAAGGAACTGAATCTTAGGATGGAACTTCAAGCAGACCAATGAAGATAACCGGGTGGCCAAGGAACAAGTTCTCTGAACTTGTACATCACACTGCAACATTCCCCCTACTCAGTACCCGCACACCGACCTTGATGCCTCTTACTTCTGCCAGGAAGTGACTAGGAGTGCAGCAGAGATAATCTATGCCACCAACATTACAGAAATGTGGTCGTACAAAGTGTGGCACCATCCCCTCGTGAGCCTCCAGGCATTTTAATTCTTTTTGCGGGTACCAGAAATTGAACTCAGGACCTTGCATTTGCCAGGCCGGTGCTTGTGCTGCTGAGCTACATCCCTGGCCCCAGACATGGCAATTCTCCTGAGTGATGCACCTTGTCTTCCCTAAAGATCCTCAATCGCATCTTGTTCTGTAACATTAGCTAGTCACGCATCCCTCTGATCTGAATACACTCCTCAAAGTTCAAACATACAAATGTAAAGTTAAAATGACCTATTTCTTTCTATCAGCACCAAAAGAGACAGACAACCTGACCGAAGAGGGAGTCTCAAGTCAAACTCATCAGTAATGCTGGCTGAGCCGTGATCAGCAACCTGTGTCTCCCTAGAGGTCTATGGGGACCGGGCCACCTTCCATGGGACAGGGCGGGGAATGCAGGCCCACAGTGTACAGATCAACGGGCTGCTGAAGGAACAGGACAGACGTAATGCCTATACTACTCACCAAACTTAAAGGTGCAGTTTTCTACATGATTTGAGTGTATGTTTAATACAATGTTAGACATATCCCAGATTACATATAATAATACCACCGTGTAGCTTCTCATGGTCATTGTTTTTTTTCCTCATATGTCCTTGCTTTAAAGGCTGCTCATGAAGCTCAGGACACACGTGGGTCATCTCTGTTTACATATGCGCACACAGATTTGCACACACTTGGCATCTTCTGCCATCTGTAGATATTTTATCTGAAGTCCATTTAAATCAAAGCACTTGTGTACTTCACTACCTTGATAATGACTCAAAATTGCCTTTTGTCCTATAAGGAAAACAGGCACATTGAGTTACTTAAACACAAAAAAGCCAATTTCAAATACATAAATCCAATATAACAAAAGCCAGGGAAGAGGAGCCCAGAAAGTCAGGGGAAGGAAGCAGGGGTATAGGTGGTCATGACAGCTCCTTGGGAGGAATCTGAGATGAGGCTCCAATGCTCCTGATCCTTTCGAGCTTGGATACTGTCAAGAAGGGATACATGAAAAGGGTTCCTAAGCTCCTTCCCCGCCACAGCCCTTGCATGACTTACAAATTTCTTTCCCTGGATTGGCAACTGGGGGTTGGAGGTGGGGGCTGTTTAACTATGACATAGCATGAGCTATGTGCACCCAAGACAAGATTAAGCAATTTGGACAAGGTAACATGGCCAGGTTGAAGGTCAGCTCCAGGACTATGAGCCCATGGCATGGCAAAGATGCAAGATCAAGGTTAGCAAATTCCTGGGCGTCCATTCCTGGGCAACTTCCCCAGAGGGTGCATGTCAGGAGAACTGCCACAAGGGGCTGGTACCCTAGTACCCTTCCCTTCCTCGTGGGCACAGACTCACACAGCTTCAGCTCCAGGGCAAACTTCTCCCCTCCTTCCATACCTGCATGGATCCCACCCAACTGAGGGCACTCCTGCTTTCCTCATGCCCTGGGACAGGAGCCATGTCCTCTTGCAGCGGGCTCCCCCAGCCTCAGAACAGAGCACAAGGACTCGGTAACATTGGCTCTAGCTGAAAGGAAAGAGCTGACATCCTCTACCTCACATGCCGTAGAGTGATTTCTACCAAATGATAAATAAAATGCAGTGGTTTTACATAAACTCAGAAAAGTACTTTTTCTTTTAACCAAACTAAAGAAGCAGCGAATTAAGCAGACTTTTCCTCGCATCCTCCCTTTTAAATCATTCCCTTTTAAATCACCACATGGCTGTGCTGTCCTGCTCAGATGCACCATTTATCCCCACTGTCCTGGGTCCAGCCAGATGACGTCAGGGTGCAAAGACACCTATTCCCCCCACCACATGCACACACACACACACACACACACACACACACACACACTGTACAGTAGTTTTTGTTTTTGTTTTTAACAGAAAGTCCCAGTGGTTTGCACTAAAATTTCTTACACTCAACACAGGCAGCACCTGGCTCACTGCTGCTGGGAACCACCATTACTAAGGCTGTGCATGCCCTAAAGGAACGGGTACTACTGCTATGACCGGAAGTGAACATTGCTCCTTACACCACTCAGTCTGGAAAAACTCAGTTTCAAGTCTTAGGAGACACCAGCAGGCCTTCCCATCCTCAGCACGAGGCAGACCTTTACAGCAAAGAACAAAGGTCATCGACAACAGCTCTGTCTTCCAGAGTTGGTCCAGGTGGACAGATAGACTTTGGCCTTGATGAGCTCACTTCTAGAAGGAACATTCATTGTTATTTCCGAGGGAAACGGAAGTCTTGTGTGCTGGACAATGTGGAGGGAGTTGCATCGATGGTCAAGTCCCATCTTTGCATACACTGTCACCCTGTTCTAGACTTACAGAAAGCACAGCTCAGGCAAGGTAAGTGACTTGCTCAGATCCACCTCCCCTGACACCTGTGAGGCTGCATCACCTTCAGTGTTACTGCATCTCTAATTTCCAGAGCATTCAACCTATGTTTCTTCTCTATCTTAAATTCATCCTATTGAACACTATGTTTCTTTATTGGTCTCTTAACTTCTTCTCCCTTAACATGTCTCTATCTGCTATTCATTACTCAGCCAATCTATCTATCCCTTAATCATTCTTTATCAAACAACCTATTTCCTTAATCACTTGGAATTCCAGGCTGCCTCAGCATCTCTGGCAAAGTGTTTGCTGGCTAAAATCAAAGCTCCAAAGGCGACCTCCAACAACTGATGTGACAAGGACTCTTCGGCATGTATCATAGCCATGCATTTACTAAACATCTGTTATGTACTCACTCTGTGTGATGATGTGTGTGGGTGTCTTGGTCACTTTTCTCTCGTTGCTAAGACAAAATACCCAACCCCAATGTTAAAGAAGGAAAGGTTTATTTTGCTCACAGTTTGCGGAGGTTTTAGTCCATACTCAGCTGGCTCCAAGGCACAGTGGTGCATGGCAGAGGGCAACCGTTCATGACCGTAGAAGACAGCAAAACTAACAAGAGAGAGAGAGCAAGACAAGCCTCTTTCTGTCCCTTGTACTGTATCCAGTCTCCTGGGGTTAGGGCGGTGCCAGTCCAATCAGTGGACTGACTCAGCAATCACCTACCCTTAATCTCAGCTCTCTTAATTCCAGCATTGCACTTCAAATCAATCACGCACTCTAGATTCAGCCACCTCCAAAAAAACCCTATGACCACATGAGGCTCTGGTGAGGGGATCTAGATGCAAAACGTAGCAGAGTATTCAACCTATCTTTCTTCTCTATCTTAAATTCACTCTATTGATCACTACCAGGTTCCTTATTAGACTCTTAACTTCCTCTCCCTTCCTCCCCCCTCTCCCTTCCTCTCCCTGTGGGCCACAGGGTGTAAGGGGTAATCAGGACAGTATTCGCTGAATATCGGCTACCCCCAGCGGCAATACCACCTTACCTCTTGTATCAGAAGCACGTTTATATCCACTTTACAAATGAGCAAACTGAGATTTACAGAGGCTAGAGGTCTGTTGGCTGGAAGCAGAGAAGCTGGGATTGTGGTCTCAGAGGTGCAGCGTCTGCCCAGGCCTCCCGCATGCTGCTTGCCACAGTACTAAGTCACTGGGCACAGAGAGAAGAAACCAGCCACTGTGCTCAAGAGCTCCCATCCTAGTTAGAAAGGCTGGTTGCTCATTAAGAAAAGAAGCTATGATTCAGTGGAGTAATCACATGGAGACCAAGGAGCATCTAAACAAGTGTGGCCCTCAAGGTGGGAAGGGCTGCTGCACCCTTAATCAGAAGAACATGCTGCCATAAGCAGGAGGGAGGCCTTCAGCAGAGGGCACGAGCCAGGCTGTGTCCGAGGCACCACCCTACTCTGTGAATTCCCATCACACTGACCCCACCATACAGCTAGCGTTTTCCTGGGTCATTCTCCTCACTTTTTAATTTTGTTTCCATCCAGCTGCTCAGCCAAGCACTCCATATGTAACCTGACCTTTCTAAAATCTCCCTTGTCAATCTTCTGAGCTTGAACTTTGCTGTGCACAGGCCTTCTGGGTTCTGTGAGGGACACAAAGAGCCCAACTTGTGGCACCTTTCAACTTTCACGGCGAGCCACATGGAGATCCCTCCCTTGAGAAGCCATCCTTCAACAGCAACCCCAGGGACACATTGCTGACCGGGACACCACGTTTCTGGCTGCTCTTTCTGCAAAGTGCCCCGTGATACACATCAACGTTCCACACTGGGGCAAGCTGCGAGGACGGCCCACTGCTATCAGCATGTTGGTCTATGCATATCCCATTAGGAGGCAGTTTTGCTGAAGCACATGTCACATCTATGTCTATTTACACAGACATGTGCTCAAACCTTGGGGAAGCCGTACTTCTCAATTCTGAGCTACTCCAGAACATTCCTTAGGCTAGGTATACATTCAAAGTTCATTCAGGAAGCATACAACAAACAGTTTCCATTTAGCTTATACCACTCGTAGAACAAAAAACTTTACCCCTTCTTCCCCTCCTCCAGCATGCCAGAGCCTTTGACACAAGCCCTCAGCTATAATTTATGCATTTCTACCATGGCACTGTACATTTTCCCTGTCCGTGATTTTGCCTCTCTTTTCTCCTATGAAAAAAGAAAGCATGAAATATCTAGTGAGTCCTCATGTGTCCAGCACCGCGCTGGCACATAAGAGAAATACAATATACAGGAGGCAGTGTGGTGCCCGGTGAGTTCATCCATCTAAACAGACAGACATCAGACGCACAATGGCCTAGGAAGCAATACACATGCGGGCCATAGGCTTTCAGAGAAAGAGGTCGCTGCTCTCTGGGGAGGTCAGAAAAACCTGAGTGGAACAGAGAACGTGTGAGGCCAAGAACTGAGGAAAGACCTCTGGGCAACACAACTCTCAAAGAGCAAAGCACAGAGGGCAACGTGTAGAGTGTGTCTGGGGGCTTCCTGAGTTGGAAAGGGGGTTTCTGGAATGACAGATAAGGTTGAAAGCGGAGGCCAGATATCAACTGTAAAAGACAGGTAAGGATTTACCCTTTATCTTCCAGCCAGCAGGAGGAATATCAAAGATTTAAGCCACCGCACTGCTTTGGTTAAGATCAATGCTGCAGCATCATCAATAGAAAGGACTGCAGTTGGAAGCGAGATCAGAAGCAGGAAACCTGCTTGGAAGATTCAGAGGTACCTGGGCTCTTACAGTTGCCATGGGAATAGAAAAGGAGTGCACAGGCCTTTTCAAGAAAAGCAAAGACCCTGTGGCTATGCTGGGAGAGAAGGCAATCCACACGGACAGGGATCTTCAAAGTGGGCATTCACCTTTCTAGGTGCTTAGCATTGAAATCCCTTCTTTACCTGGAAGAATCTTCACTGCGTGATTCTTGCCGCAAGTCAGGCCCAGGGCTGCCCCCGAAGCTGAAAGAGTCTGCCACTCTTTTCCCACTGGCAGCCCTTGTTCAGGGGTGGGCCCTACCTCAGTTGGACCATCTTGCCTGGGACTTGGAAACTTGAGGGAATGACAAGGACACAGGGATGGTACAAGGATTGAGCTCTATAGAAGGCATCCAGCAGCATGAGGGGTAGGTGTCCTGGTACAACTTGAGTTGAGCTTCCATGGCCTGGCAGAATATGGTGCTCCAGCTTGGGAACTTTTAATTCACCTCTTCGGTGCCTGCTAAGTTTGTTTAGTCAGAATCCCTTTCCACTGCTTGGGTATAACTTGACTAATAACAACATCAAAGCCAACCCATTCTCTAGGCCACCTATTCCCCAGTACCCGGGCCACACAGCCTGTTGCTCTGCTGAGCATCTGAGATGCGTGGCCAGAAACATTCAACACCTAACATGTGCTCACTGCTGTCTGCCAACATGCCAAGGACCAACTGGTCTGCAAGTGTGGTCAGCACAAAGGCTGGCATCTCTGAAGTGTATTTCCTGCTCCCTGCCCCCAACAAAGCCTGTCCATAGTGGTTTGTGAAGGGTGGACATTGCATACCTGAAGAGTGACCTAAATTTATTTTTTCTCAAAAGTTCCTCAAAGGCCAGGGATATAGCTCAGTGGCATAGCACCTGCCTGGCAAATGGGAGGTCTTGAGTTTGATTCCCGATACCAAAAAATAAAATAAAATAAATTTTAAAAATTCAAAGCCCCTCAATAAGTTAAAAGTCTTTTTGCTGCAATGTTTAGGTAATTTTGCAAAACTACTGAGAAATAAAGAGGATCAGAGATACAATAATATATGCAAATATATCTTTAAAACTTTTGTTTCAAAATAATCCAGGGAAGAGAAGACCTAAGGAACAAAGTCTTCCTCATCTGTGAGTTTCACACACAGATTCAACCAAACATAAATCAAGAGTGTTCCAAAATAATTGCTTCCACACTGGACATGTACAGACATGTCTTATCATTCCCTAAACAATGTAGTATAATAATTATTTATGTAGCATTTGCATCATATTAGGTATTAAGTAATTTAGAGATGATCAAAAGTACACAGAAGTATGTGAATAGGTTATATGCAAATACTACTGTCTTTTATGTAAGAGACTTGAGTATCGATAGATTCTGGAATTGCACAAATACTGAGGGATCACAGTATAATAAGGCAACTGGTCATGACTAGAGGCTACAGTTTGGATTGTCAATGTCCCCCAAAGGCCTGAGTGTTGAAAGCTTGGTCTTCAGCCTGTGGCCCTATTGGGAGGATGTGGGACTTAGCTGAAGTTATGTCACTGACAGGAATGCCCTTGAAGGGGATACTGGGACCTCGATGCCACCTCTGCCTCTGTGTTTTACTTTCTGTCCACTACAAGCTGAGTAGCCTCCTTTACCACCTGCTCCCTGCCATGATGTGCTGCCCATCACAGGCCCAAGAGCAGTATGGCCAACCGACCATAGACTGAGCCCTCCAAAACCCTATGCCAAAATAAACCTCTACTCTTTGTAAGTTTACCTCATTCATTTCTTACAGTAACCAAAAGCTGATGAGCCCAGCAGATACCTCTTTAAGCTAGGCACAGGGACACAGGGATTTATTATGCTGTTTCCTCTATCTATGATATTCTTATAATGGAAACTTATGAAGATTAAATCATAACTATCAAAATTAAATGACTATCTTTGAGAGTGTGAGAGGGGATTCAAATTTCTGGTAACTGTGTGATAAATAATTGCCTCCAGGCAGATGTAAGCCCTGAGCTCCATGTCATTAGGGAAAGCTGGGATTTAGTAAGAAGGCTAAAACGCCACTTATTCAAGTAAGAGAGAGACTGCAGTAAAGGAATCGGCACCAGGGGATTTAAACCCCAAAAGCACTGAAAGGGAGAGGAGCTCTGATTCAGTCCACTGCACAGGCCAGGCAGCTCCAGTCCACAGTGACTCTGTATGGTAACTGGGGGAGAAATGGTAGCTGTTTGTTGCATAGGAAGTTGGTATCAGTGCTACAAGTTCCAGTTCAGTCATTCGGAACACACCAAAACTTAAAGACCCAGAAACCTGTTGACAGTTCTGTGCCAGCAGAGTTTCCAGCTTCCAGCAAACTCATTGAACTGTGTCACTCCTGGTTCCCCATCCTGGGAAGGCTGCAAGTAAATGCACTTAAGGCACGTCTGCCTCCTCTGGGAATTCACCTAGTGCTCCGAAGCAGAGGCGTATGCCTAGGACTGAGTGCTTTTCCATCAGCCAGTACCCCCGTTAAATGCTTAAACTGGGACCTCAAAAAGAACTTGCTTGAGAATGAGGCACACGCCACAAACTCTTTAGGGAGAAAACTAAAGCCAATGGGAGTGGCTCTGCAACACCCGAGTCCATCTTGGAAGGTGTGTTCCTTACCCGCTTGTGCCTCATCTGACTTTTGGAGAACGATGGTCTGATTCTAACCACCTGCTTGAATTCTCACTGTCCCTTGGGCTTGGCTGCCCCAGTTCCAAATCCTCGTAAGGGAGGGTCTACTTTCTCCAGCCCTCAGCTGGCAGGCGGACTTACAACCTAATTGTTCCTTCTTCCACTCAGGACTCTTTCCAGAGATCTTGAGCTCTTTATTGCCCTTTTCTTCCTTAAGCTCAGGGCAGTTTCTTCTTACAATACCAACAGCTTCTTTAACAGATGAATCCAGAGGAGACGTGGTCTACAGCTGATCAACACCACATCACTGCTAAAATTCCTAACAGTGATCGCAGGCTACCGCCTATGCAGTCCCTAAAGCTCGCTTGCAGGCCACATGGATTCCTGACTCTTCTCAGGCCACCCAGGCTGGTGTCCTGGGTCAGGGCCTCTAGCCTTTTGGTTCTCCTTGAAGGACAGAGTCCCAGCCACACCGAGAATAAACGTTCCTGAAGGAGGCCATAGAAAAGGTAAAGTCCTGGAAATCAGGCACATCTGTTCTCCACATACTCCTGCTTCCTCTTCAAATCAGCACTTCCTGGTTATGTAGGGAAATGTGACTTCAGAATTTTTTGGAAGTGAGATTTTCCTAGGATCAAGTTTGAGGAACTCTTGCGTGCTGTAACTCCATCTAGAGATTCACAACAAACATTGGCCTGTCAGAGGATCTGCAAAGAAGACAACTTTTAAACATACTATTTCTTCTACTAACATCCAGCGAGACTGGAGTTCATACGAACTCCCCTTGGGACGATGCAAGTTCAGTTTAACAGTCCCAAAGAAACTAAGCAAAAGCTTAGGACAAACCTGTGGCTTTTACTGCTTTGAACTCTCTCCTGCCCGTTTCTGGGGTCATTCACACACACCAGGAAACGATTCACAATGATTCCACGCTCTGACTGCAACTTCAGTTCCGGCTCTTTCGCCTGACTCTGAAAATCAAGGTCTGTTTCAGGTCATGGAGCAGAGCGGGTATGACTGGCTTTAACCTGCACCCTACTCTCCCAGTGTGCCCACCTGCCTTGCAGAGGGTGGAAAGCTAAATCCTTCTCCCTCGGAGCACCTACAGATATGATTTAGGTTGGCCAATCAGAGGTGTTTTTGTGAAATTTAGAAAACAAAAGGCAGAAACCACTTTGGCAGCAGCTGCTATTTGCTCAACAAGCAAAGCCCAAGAGGCAGATGACTCTTCTATGACAGTTTTACTAGGCAATGTTCCAGCACCAGGTAACAGCTCCACAGGTGTAAGAGGCAGACCAGGACATGGGTCTGCGGGTGCCGATAACGGCAGGTACGGCACAGCGCTGGGACCAAAGTTATGGCTACCTGAATGTGGGTGCCTCTTGATTGTGGTTTGGGGGAAGAGGCAGTGACTTCTTTGGTGGTCCAGTTCCACAGAATGCTTTTGGGGCACTTGTTCCTGAAACCTGCACCCACAGACCTATCTCAATATTCCTAATAATTATTCAAGCTTTTAATAACATGCAATAAATCCTCTCTTCCTCACCTTCGCCATAGGGAGGGATTCTGTTTCCTGCAACTGAATCTTGAGCCACACCTCAACTCGAGGTGTGCTTCAGCAGGGATGATCAGATTTCTCAGTCTTAATTTCATGGCTGTAGGGTTCCAAACACAGACCACTATCTCTGTTTCATTCAGATGGGAAGCTACTGCAAGGCCAACTGAGACCAAAATGCTGAAAGAATCACCCGCCCAAACTGTCTGTCTGCATCTGAGCCTGCACTCTGAGCCAAGTCAACTCAGATGTCTCCTTCCCAACCAGCGGTGAGGCTGAAACTCCCATGGAGGGGCAAGTTTAAGCGATTATGTTATAAGGTATTATGGGGAGAACACACAAAAAACGCCAAGCAGCAGAGTCTAGAAGACAATACACCTAGGTTCTAATTGCAACCCACGTCAAATTCTCAATTTCAGATCCTCATTCCTGCTAAATGGAGATGCTAACATCACCTACTTCCTATAAAGACACAAAGAGAACAAGCCTGAAAGGTATTTGAGGGAAAAATTCTCTTCAAGGAGGGCATTTATTACTACTAATATTATTACTAGCATCTAGAAGTCATAAGAAAAGAAACACTTTTCCATACTCTTAAAGATACCTACTAAATCTTTAATACCCATAACTTTTCAGCACATTGGCATTTAGAGACAAAGTTTTATGAGCTTCATAAAAAGTCAGAACATTCATGTTGCAGCACTTCCTTTAGATTATAGCTGAATGCTGGAGAGGTTTTTTAAAAAATCATTTCCCCTCCACAGCATCACCAAGACTTATTAGTAGGTGACTGCTGTTACTTCCGCGGTCTTTTTGCACCGTCCTGCAAATAGTGGGATATTTCCTGTGCGTGTGGTGAGGTAGTTCTGGGTTTTGTTGTTACTGTTCACGGTTTTGTTTTGAAGCAAGCATCAGCCCTACTTCTCCAGTTTTTGATACCCAGGAATCAGAATGGCAGGTCTCTTCACTGCTAGCCTGAAAATATGATGTCCCCCTCTGCAAATTGTTCTCACACCCAATGTGACCTGAGACAGAGACAGCTGTCACGCACAGGTCCTCAGGAAGGGACACTTCAACAGGCAGAGAGGAGGCAGCTGCACCGCAGGGCTGAGGAGCTCTGAGCTTGGGCCTGCGGGTGTATGTGTGTGCTGGGGGGCGGTTAGGAACCAGGACAACAGGGCACAAAAGTCACCAGGAGCCAGTGCTCCATGGCAGAGGACGGTTCTGCAAGCAACTCATTGAGTACTCCAGGGCTCAGAACAGGGGTCACCCAGCACTGACAACTGTAAGCCCACAAGCAGGGCGCGTAAGGCTTCCGCCCATTGGTGGAGGGAGGCCCAGGAAGGCCTCTTGAGGAGGAAGAGGAGGAACAGGGTGGTGGGGGGAGTACACTGGTCAGGGAGTCCTGGGGGGAAGGGCCAGGACTTGAAGAGCGGTGGGCCCAGCATTCCTTCCACACCTGAGTTTTGGATTTCCATTTCCCAAAGAGCCTTTATTAAGCAAAATGCACAGTTCCACAGGATTCCTTTAAGGCTCTCTCTTGCCTTTAGAACGCAATTCAGCTTTTTACACTGTCTTACCCATGACATTTTAGAAAAATATCAGCATCAAAATCAAAGCATCAAAACCCACAAATTTGTGAGGTGTTTTTTTTTCCAAACGATAAGTAGAACCATTTCACACTGCAACATGAAATCATAAGATTTATTCCAACCTCAAAATATTCACTTTAAGACGCTGGAAGCCCTGGCACTCCAGGACGCTGAGGCAAGGAGATCAAAGTTCAAACCAAGCCTAGGCAACTTAGCAACTTATCTCCAAACAAAAAATGTAAAAGGGCTGGAGATACTGTTCGGTGCAAAGGCTCTGAGTTCACGCCCCAGTACGGGGAAAAAGAAAAAAATCTCTGAAGTGTTTGCTTCAGTTAAAGAACTAAATCCCACTTGTCAACAACACGTAAAGAAATCTAGGTAGGCTGGGACAGTATTATAGCCAAATAGCCAAACAGGCCAAATGCAACCAAACAGATATATGAGTTCTTGTTGGTGACCCATGTTTTAAAATAAGTTGACCAGGCTTGTTTTTTGTGTAGGAAGATACAGTTTAGAATACACTTAGCCACCCTGTGCAACTCAATTAATAGCAACAGCTTCCTCCAAGGACACTGGAGAATAAGCTGCAAATATAAATGTCACAGGCAGAAGGGCTTAGAAAGTCAGGCCTTCTGAAGAGAGTTTTGATGTATCCTCAAAGATCTAAGAAAAAGGAAGCTTTGTCAGGTCCTTTTCCTCCAGCCATGCACATCGTTTTATTTGCAAGTCACGTGGACTGATTAAATGTAACTGGGTGGGGCAGTGGAAAACCACAGCACTAACAACATAACTTAGAGGAGAGATCCATCTGTCAAATGCAAGAGAGATCTAATTCTGAATGCTCTGGGCCACTAGGCGCTACTTTCAATATTTGTCTTAAATCTGGGGACTCCAAGATCTAAGCAAGATCTCTCTGCTCGGTACTGACATTGTTCCTACCTAACCAGGATCCTGGAAACCACTTGGAGCTTCCTCTTCTGGGCTCTTGGTACAAAATAATGGCCCAGGGGGCTGGGGATTGAGCTCAGCGGCAAAGTGCCTGCCTGGCAAGTGCAAGGTCGTGAGTTCAGTTCCCCGTACTGGAGAAATACCAAAAAAAAAAAAAAAGGCCCAGATACAGTAGGTCATGGGCAACTTCTATGACCCGATGCATGTATGTCTACAAACCGTGTGTGCATGAAACATGATGGTCTCTGGAAGGACACATGAGAAGTTACCAGAGGTCATGTCTGGGGAGCAGAACTAATGGGGGGCTCACTTTGTAGTCTTTTGTACAAGTTAAGTTTTTTACCATAAGTATTATTTCTAAAATGAGAAAAATTATCCATAGAAACTATCCATGAAAATCATTTTGAGAGCCCGTGGGCCAGGAACTCTGAAGAGCTCATTGTTAACCCACTCAGCCAGCAACGGACTATAAAGGTGGGAAGGTTTTCCAGCTGTAAATTTCCTAACACTTTTTAAGGCATATGTTACCCCCCTTTATTCCTGTCACATTGTCATATGTGTCAAAACAGGATCTTTCCTGTGATAGCCATTGTTCCCATATTATCTGCACAGAAATGCAGGTTCTGGAGGCCAAATGACCTGCCTAGGACCACAGGAGTCCAAGTGGGGGACCTGGACTCAAACCCAGACTTCCTTCCTGATCACTGTCCTGTCTTCACATGGTGCGCCTCAGCTAGTCACTTCTAGTCTTAGTTTACCTAGCAATAAAATACAGAAACATCTTAGACATCCTTCAAGCAAGTGAGCCCATAGTAGCATCTCCATGTCACCAAGAGGAAACTGAACTCAGAAGTTAAGTAACTTATCCAGGGACAAACACAGAAGTTGAATTCAGAGCCCCTGCTGCTGCTTCCTAGTTGCCATTCCATGGTGCCACACCAAGAGATCCCCCTCACCTGACACAATGCTGTTTTTAGCGACTCAGATGTTCACAACAGTCCTTGTTTGGACAATTTCCAAAAGCAAGTGCTCCAGAAATGGATGCGCGGAGAGGGGACCAATGGTAGGCCACGAGGCCGCCTACCCAGGCGTTTACAAGTTCCAAGCTGTGGCTCTGCAAAGCAGGAAGGTAAAGGCAACAACCTCCAAGGCAAGAGTCTCAGACTCAAAATCAACCTGAGCATCTCCCAGGCTTTGGAAAAGAGATTGTCTCCCACCTACTCCCCTGCCTGGGCCAAGACTCCGACCCTATTCCAGTGGCAGTGCAGAGAGCTGGACACACAAGCCCAGCTTCCTCTTCCAGCATGACAGGACAGGGAGGGAGACAGCCCCTGCCAAAAGAGCTGAGGGACGTCACGGAGTAGGCAGGGCAGAGTGACACTGGGTACTACTTCAGCCCATGCATGAGAACAACTATGAATGTGTAAAAGCTACAGGGTACATTTAACTCCTCCCATCTGAAAAAGGCAAAGCCCCACACAGACTTCGAGGGGAAGGAAGCAATCAGGATGCCACACACAGAGGCAGGGGAGCTCTGCCCATGATCCTGGCATGCCGGGGAGCACCAGACTCCACACCTGGCTCCTGCAGGACATAGGTCACAGCAGGAGCTACAAATGGGACACTAACCCACATGATGGGGCCAGCCAAGAGTCACCCTGCAAGGAGTCTGGGGCCCCTCCAGATTGCTCTGCAATGCTCCAGCTTTCAATCAATGCAAACTCGGTGACCAGTTAATCTCTACAAAATCAAAATCCATACTTGGCTCTATTCATGAACAATCTGTTTAGGGTAGTCCCCAAATGGCAGGGTTGAAATGCACTGAACACACACAGGAATACACAGTATGGCTAGCTGGAGGAGTGCGTTGGTACCGAAAAAATACTAAAATATGAATGTTAATATAGGGAGGGGTTTGTTCCATATTTTTGAATGCAACTAAGCTGGCTTTGCCAGGTGAACCCGTGTGCAACCTGGGCGGTGCCTAAGTGGTGGTCAATCTGTCAATAACATCAAGTCCCTCTGCAAAAGCCTGTCCTGCCAGAGGCAGTGACAGAAGGTAGAGCTCATGGTGCATGTGAACATTAAAAAGAAACACTCAGCGCAGGCCTAGAGGGGCAAGTAGAATCAAGAATTCCAGCTGGCAAGGCAGGGTTTTCGTCTTCATTCTTCTCTTGTAGACAGGTCCCTAGGGTCAGGGAGTCACTGAGAATTAAGCCAATCTTCTGGGTAATTCAGGAAAGAAATACCCACTGATATTAAGGTAAGGAAAAGCACCTAGCAGAAAGGTAATCAACGGCAATGACAATTTTCCAAACGTCCTTTTTCCTCCAGTGTAGTTGAAACCAAACCTCTGTGAAACCTGACACCACAGACTAGCTCCTCCTGCCTCAGCCTAGTGTGTGATGGAGAGAGCCCACTGCAATGCGTCCTTGCAAACAAACCAGCAGCAGCAACAGCCCAGTGCCACACAGGGCCAGGAAATAGGCCAGCCATGTTGCAGGATGGCAGAAAATGACAGTTCCTATGACAGCCAAACTGGGACTTCACAGCATCTATGTGGCTCCATCAATGTAACACCCTCAGCCCAAAATTTAGACTCTGATCTCCGCACATTGCTAGTGACATCATGAAACAGGAAGGAAAAACATGAGACAAGTCACCAAAGCATAAAAAATGTAACTTCATAATTTCATCTCTAACTTTAATGGAGGGCAAAGAAACATCTCTGATAAGCCGCTCTGATAATGATGCGCTGATCTCCATGTACCAGAGGCCCTCTGGCTCCAGAGAGCTTCAAGTTTCTAGTTAACCTGCACAACTGCCCTGGGTAGCCTCAGGAAAGCCAATTGCTATGCAACCTTGTTTTCTCAAACATAGAGTGTAGGGTTAAGAATACAGACATCAGCACCAAAAGGACAGGGCTTGAACTACGGCTCTGCCTCTCACTGTGTGAGTTAAATTATGCACCATCCTGACCCTGGTCGCTTCACCTGTAAAAGTGCAGATGATAATAGCACCTACCACACAGTGATGCTGAGGTGACTAAATGAATGAATATATATATCACATGATTAAACTAGTTTTTGTAATGTACTAAGAACCAAGCATTGGCTTTTTTTCTTTTTCTTTTTTCTTTTTGAGACAAGGTCTCGCTATGTAGTTCAGGCTGGCCTTGAGCTCACTATGTGGCCCTGGCTGGTCTGGAATTCACTGTGATCCTCCTGCCTCAGCCTCCAAAGTGCTGAGATTACAGGCATTCATCACCATGCCCAGCCCTGGCTAGTATTATCATTACTTAATGCATATTAACTGAGGACCTACTAGGGACTGGGAATGCAATAACAGCCATAAATTTCTAACTTGGATACTTAAATGTTATCTGTACTGAATATTATTTTAAAAAAATATGGAGCCCTGGAAATTCTACTTATAATGTGTTTGTCTAGATCTGTCTCATCCTTTGGTTTTTCAGTATGTAGAAAACTAAATTAAAAGATAGTGTGGTCTATATACGGACTGCCTGCGCTGTGTGGTCCTGCTCCCTGAGCCCCCTGCCCCACCCCAGGTAACACCACAGAGCGGAGAAGGTAAACACATTAACATGTCAGCTGCATTCCTGGGGGAAAATGTTTCCTGAAATCTTGGCAGAGTTGTTCTGAGATCGTGATATCTACCTCTTACTATGAAAATGAAAGTGACAAATAGTGCTTCTTAAGATTGTATTCAAAGCAAGATAGTTTTTTGTACCTAGCTAGTATCTCTTACGCATCAACAAAAACTCTGCTGAATTCATTGTTCCAGAGACCAGAAATTTATTATGCAGCTACTATGAACTAGCTACCATGCAAGGTGCTGGTATACACACATTTTTGCCCTAGTTTAACCACTTAGGGAATAAATAATTAACCTGTAATTTCTGACTAAAACAGATAAATATCATGATGGAGAAAACAGTTATAGGAGACCTAATCAAGTTTTTACTGAAGGAGACCCCTCACTTCTGGTAATGGTAGGTTTTGTGAGCCAACAGTAGCACTAAAAATATAATCCCCCCCAAAAGTGCTAGATAAAAGTGTTAAAATTCTTCTTCAAGGCATCTAAGAATAGACAAGATAGTAAAGAACTAAGAAAACTGAAGAAAAATGAGAACCCAAGGAGTCATTTTGCCCTGAAAGCACCTTCTAAGTCCTAAAAGTTAGGATTTCGTTTGGAAGACTTTAAGCTACAAGAGAGATAAAAGACCAAGATCTTCTCAAAGAAGAGGTCCAAATGAAACCCTCCCCTCAGTCTATGAGGACTGAACAAGGCTCAAGCCTCAAGATAAAGGTGGGCGGGAAATTAACCTCTTTTACAGATTTGTAACCTGGGAAGCCAAGCCCTGAAGTTGGCTTAGGGTAGCTCTGGACTACACAGCACCTAGCAGAAGCAAACACTGGAGGAAAACGCCTCTCCAACCCGGCACAAGTGAAACTGTAGCACAGGGGACAACAGCCAAGGACAACCACAGCGACAAGAAAACAAGTCACCATGAGCACGACCCAATCCAAAAGCATCACAAGAAAAGAACTCCATGACTTCAGGAACTGGAGTTATCGGACTACAGAACAAGCGCGTTTATCAAGCCGAGGTGAAGGAACAAGGGCAAGTTTGAAAATATGTCAGGAACAGGAAAACTAGTAACCCAGATTCTCAAACAAATCAAACAAAACTTCTAGCAGTTCAAAACATAATATTATAAAGACTCAGAACAGTTTAACATCAAATTAGAGAAGACAGACACTTGAGCAGTCAGAAGTAATCCAGAGTGAAAAAGGGAAAGATAAGAAGATACCTGGGAAGACAGATGTAGAAGTCATCAGGACCCCAGAGAGAGGGGGAAAGGGATGAACCACCGAGAGTACTGGAAGGCGTTAGAGCCGGCAACTTTCCAGAACTTTTCAAAGATACCATTACGTAAATTTATAAAGCCCATGAAATCTTGAAAAGAGAAAATAAAAATCCACACCGAGGCACATTACTAGGAAAATACACCCCAAAACCAAGAATGAAATTCTTAAAGAAATCCTAAAGAACAAAAACATCATCTTCAAAAGAGTGACAGATTGACAGGTGGCTTCTCAATAGCAGCAGTAACAGAGAGTGGAGTGATACCCTGAATATGCCAAAGGAACTCCCTACCTTAGGATCTCCATCAGCAAAAAGAAAACTATCATCCAAAAATAAAGATAACCGAAAATATTTTCAAACAATGACTGTTTTCCATCAGCACATTTCAATAAGGGAATTCCTAAAGGATGTATTTTAAGCAGAAAGTGGTCCCAGGTGGAAGGCTGAAAGTATAAGAGAGAATGAAGCACAAAAGAAGTGTTGATTTATATGTACAGCTAAAAAACATTGTTATATAAAACAACTATGATATTGTATATCTCCTTTAATATAATTAAAGTCTTCATCAACAAAAGCATGTAAGATGGACTTGAGGAAAGTAAATATAAATTGTTCAGAGGCCCTCATTATTATCAAGAAAGAGGGTATAATATTTGATTAACTTTATAACTTGGTAAGTAGGCATAAATATATTGAAGGGATAATTTCTAAAGGAACAACTAGAAGAATAGAAAGAGAATCCCCATTTTCCAAACTAGAGAACAAGAAAAAAATATAAATCAGTCTAAAAGAAGTTAAGAAAGGCAAAGGTCAGGGTACATATACAAAAAATAAAATGCTAGCTTTAAAACCCAACATGTCAGTGACTACATTAAATATAAATAGACTAGAAGCTCTAAATAAGACACAAAGATTGTCAGACTGGCTTTTAAAACATCTAACAACAGTATTTATATGAGAAAATAAAATACAAAGAACGAGAAGCTGCTGCATTGGCTAAGAATAGCTATCTAGGCAGAAAGAATGACATATACAAAGGTTTAGCAGGGGAAAACCAAAACTGATTGGTCAGTGTGGTCAGAGACAGAGATGAAAGGGATATAGGGGCTGAATCAAGTGTGGAGTGGTGGGCTGGGACAGCCCTTAGAAAGGCAGGCAAAGAGAACTGCAGAACTGATCTCAAATGGTTGAGAAAAATTAGAAGAGGTCAAGAGACATAATCTAGGACCTCAGGGTGCCAAACAATGGACTTTAACACGTGTAGAAAGAGCTAATGTTAAATAATAAGGAGCGTCTTAGGCCATTTGGAAGTGCTGAGGCCGGAGTGTGAATTCAGAGCGAGGATAAGCTGAACCACAGGTCAGATGACAGAGTGCATGTATAAAGTGATTTAGATTTACATTCTGCAGATGATGGGGAGAAATTCTAAAGGATTTAAAATCAGCTGGTCTGATGAGATGCATGTAAAACCACTCAGACAAGGTTGTGGAAGAGGAAATAAAGGGAAATTGTAAGCAGGGGAATCAGTTAGGTCACTGGTGATTCCAAAGCCACTGTAGTATTTTATTACCCAATATACAATGATGTACAGAGAAGTGAAGATTCTTATTCTCCACTCCCTGGAAGAAAAGGCCAAAATCTTGGAAGCAGATGTGTAATTTCAGCACCCATAGAAGGTTACTCCCCCTGCTGTTACCAAATTCTCCAAATATTGGCTTAATTTTGAAATTCTAAAACCTGCCAGTGGTACTAATAAGCATTTATTTGTCTGAGGACAGAGCATCGCTTAGCATGATAGGAAATACAAAAGACTCAGAACCATAACCTAAGAGGACATGTGTCATTCATTTGCTAAAACAGGAGTTTGCATTTTAATTTACTCCAGCTTCCTAGGCACCTCTGGCACCTCTCTTAGGCAGAGGGTCCTCTGTAGGAGAGTTCCAGGGATGTGCGCTCACGCCTTCCACGAGGCAGCCAGCTCAAGTGTGCGAAGACCTTTATTTTGCACTTCCAGTTTCCCCACTGGCCTTTACTATCTTCCTGACCAGGCAGAACAAAGTTAGCACCTTTCCTACATAAGCACTCTTCTCGTACAGGCAGCGCACCTCCGAGAGGGCTTAAGACATACAAGGTATCTCTGCCACAAGCTTGTGTCTGAGCCTGCAGACCCTGTTCCCGCTCCCTCCAGAGCTGGGCTCTGGTGTCTCAACACCCTCCTTAACCTGAGACACCAGAACTGACCCCTGAGGAGCCTTCATATGGCAATAGATAAGATGCTAAGACAGGGGTTAGATAAGGGCTGAAAGTTTTACAGTAATGCTCGTTTAATCTTGGGCTCAAATGTCTGACTTTCTCTGCTGGGCTGCAAGGAAACTGGCATTTGATTTTTTTTTCCCTTCCCGACTCTGAGGCACCATTTCTGTTTAGGTTTTCATCTGTAGGAGCTGCCTGAAGTGCCCACAAGCCCCCGGTGCCCAAGTCATCCACATTCTTGGTCCTGCAGCTGCTTGGTGACCCCACAGAGACCAGACGCACCTGTCTGGAGCTCTGTGTGTATATGAGATGTGGCAAATACTGCATACTCACGTACATCCCCTAATAACATATTGATAGCTACAGTATGTCTATTCCCTCTTAGTGAAATAAGACTGATACTCTAATCTCATAGAAACATAGGCCAAAAGGATATAAGCTATACCCCTAAATGCAAATAGGCCACAGCCAAATAGAATGAGGCATTTAATTCCCAAATATCCCCCAACTGCCATCTGTTCAGTGGCATATTCTGAAATCTGAGACCCAGTGCCAGCAGCAGGCAGAAAGCAAGGAGCCTCTCTCTGTAAACAGTGGAACACAGCTTGTCAGAACTATAAGCCACCAGCTACACATTCATCACCCCTTTGGAACCTGAAGGCAAAGGTTACTTAAGACGATACTTTAATAAAACAAGACAGGTAGTGCACCTGAGTTAGATGTTGGACACATCCGCGGCTACATCCTTCAAGACCTAAGCCAGGAAATGAAAGGAGGAGGAGGAGAAGGGGCAGAGGCATTGACATGGGCAGGGAGCCCAGAAAGAGCGGCAATTGGCAACTGACTGAGAGGAGAGCGACAAGTTGGGAAAACAGCCCTAGGAGGCACTGCCCGCGTGTCAGGGCGGCCTGCTGGGAGCTGGCAGCTCCTTCCAGCTGAGTGGCCTCATCCTCCTGCAGCCTCACAGATGGCAGGGAGGCAGGCTAGAAGACCTGCGAAGTGCAAGAAGGCACCATCATCACAGAGGCCCTGCGGCTGCCTCCTCTCACTACCAGCAGGAAGACAGCCTTGCGAGTTGTCAGGGAAACTTGGGATCTTGACCACAGACCCTACAGGCAGACAAAACAGGGACGGGAGAAAAGAGACTGCCACGGCAGCTGAAGACGGAGGAGTGGGAGCTGGGGTCAGAGCTGGATTCAAATGTGTGGAGTTACCCGCACCACATGACTCGACTTCTTAGCATCAGGTGCTGTGTCAGGCAGTTATTCACCTAATCCTCCAGCACATCCATGAAGCGGGAACGTCAGCCCACTTTAGAGGCAGGGAAGGTTTAAGGTTCAAGAACTTTAACAACAAGGGCACTTGTCCAGTATCCACCTCCTTCAAACTCCCTTTACAAGGGCTCCATGCCCAAATGAAATCTGTATCTCCTCCATGGACTGAAATGCCAAGGGGAGAGACCCAGTCCTCAGGGGTCCTAGGAGTCTCTCGGTAAACACTGCGGGGTTTCCCCTTGAGGACCGGGCTGGAGTGACGCGGGGCACTGCTGACTGGTTGACGCTGACGGGCTCGGGCTGAGAGACAGTTGTCCCCCTGCAGGGGGCACAGTGGAGCCACGGCCTCCAGGAGGGGTGACAAGGACGATTTCCCCTAGAGGAGCCGAGGCACACTGCTGCCACCATCACCTGGCGAAGGGCAGGGCCTGAGTCTTAGCACAGAAAGGCACGTAAGACTCTGTACTTACACCCAACAAGTATCTACTGAGCGCTTCCTCAGAGGGTCCTGCTGGGGCCATGCCTCTCAAGTCATTTATGGGGAAGCACACAGAGTTTTTTACTTATTTTACTTGAAATCCACTATGTACTCCTATGAGCGATTCATAGAAAGCTCACATTATAAACGAGCCACCACATGAGACCAACATCACCCAAACTGGTCCACATCTTGCTCGATGAGTCCGGCGACGCTGCCCTTGGATGTTGTGCCAATGTCAAACTGTCATGAGAATGTCTAAAAGTGTCCTCTCTCGATTTCTAGTCCTGTCCCTTCATCAGCCAGAAGCAGACTGTCCGTGGGCCGCACCATTCCTGAGCAGCAGTCCAGGGACGGGGTTGGGAGACTCGGGGGTGGCCTCTCCACACTAATGTGTGTGTGTGCACCCAGCCAGTTCTGTCGGATTTATAGCTGTCATAAAACCACTGTAAAGAAGTGTCTGCGTAGCCGTAGCAGAGCCAGGCTCTAATTCAGACCTTCCAATTGACTGAAGGTCTAAGCCCTTCACCTCCACATGTTTGCAGCAGGAAGCCGCTAATAACCCTCGGGCTCCCAGGCCTTCTGCTCTGCTCCAGACTCGCAGTCCCTGGATCACCCTCGTGCTTGCAAGTCCTGCATTTATATCTGTAGCATGGGCCTCCCGCTTGGCCACCACAGCCACACGCACAGCTGTCCTCAGCATCGCAGACATCTCAGTCTAACGTGTCCGAAATGGAGCTCCAAGTAGGTTCCGCCCCTTGCCGTCTCTTCCACATCCCTTAACAGCAACCCCATCCTGCCAGTTGCTCAGGCCGAACACTTCGGAGTCATCCTGGATTGCTCCCATCAGCCTGCCGTCCACCTCTTGCAGGTCAGTGCCATCCAACTCTCCCTGCTGAAGCATAGCCAATCTCTCCATGCTCTCCCCAGCACCATGTGAGCCCGGGCCTGGATCTCGGCAGCGGCTCCTAATCAGACTCTGGTTCTGCCTCTGCCTAATAATGTCTGTTCTTACAAAGCAGCCAGGTGAGCTCATTAAATCTCCCACCAGGCCACTCCTCTGCTCAGAATCCTCCCATGGCTCCCACCTTATATCAGAGTCAAGGCCAGCTCCTAACTGATTTACCAAGCACAGCTCTGCCACGTCTCTAACTTTGTTTCCTACCCTGAGCCTCCTGGTTCTCCCTGCTCCAGGAACATTCTTCTTTCTGCATGCAGGGCCTCTGTACTTGCTCTTTTCTCTGCCCAAACCATTCTTTCATCCTGAAAGATGAGCTTCTTCACTCACCCCTTTTGGGATGTTACCCAGAGGTCTCCCTGTTCCTCTGATATCTCACCCTCCCCTCCTTCTCCTGGTTCATCTTCCCCTTCCTTACTTTATCTCTTCCTCCTTAGCAGCTGTTTTCATAGAACACCTAAGGCTTGTCTTCCATCTGTCTTCCTGATCGGGATGTAAGGTTTTCAGGGCAGAGAGTGTGTCTGTTTTGTTCACATTATATCCTATGTCTGCTACAGTGTCCGGCGCAAAGCAGGCAGGTGCCCTACATTTGTAGCACGAAGGAAAGAGTTCTGTGTTAAACATCTGGATGGTCTAAGATCCTCAGGTTGCCCCCTGCCCACTTGGTCACCAGGGCCCGAAGGCAGACACCTCAGTGTTGAAGGGGAAGGTTCTGGGAGGTGGGAGAGAGGCTCGTCTCCAGCTCTGGGCCCTGTCTCAGGAAGGGCTGTAGAGAAGTCCACTCCTCATCCCTTAAATCTTTGCCGCAGACCCAGTCTCCAAAGCTCCTACATCTCTGCAAAGGAAAATACCCCCTAGAATGGTGTTTTTAAAGCTTAATCCCACGTAAACCCTTCAGCTGTTTACCTGAATCCCATTTAATCTCCCATAGAGATACTTCTAAATCATCTGCTCTCAAGGAGTCAGAAAAAGCCAGCTCCTCCTCTGAACATGTTTTTATTGCTCTGGCTGCTGAGAACCAAGCTTTAATTCCTATCCAGAGAAGCAGCGCAAAACAATGGAGCAATTATTTATAGTGTTTTTCCTCAATGCTAGATTATCTAACCGCAGGTTTCCCAGAGCATTTATCTCCAGCAGGTAAAAGGTTTGATCCATTTAAATGTTCCTGCAGACAAAGCATGGGCCCCGGCTGCAAATGTAGTGTGTGATCTGCTTGACCTTCCATTTGTTCCTACCAGGGAGGACACAGAAGGCTCTCAGAGGCGAAGCTATACATCACAGACTGCCTCCTGGAGAGTAGCTGGGGCCAACAGGCCACCACAGAAGCAGGAAGGCTCCCATCTCTGGTTAACTGAGGGGCCTACTCTATCCATCCACGTCTAACGACAGTCCAGCAGAAAAGACAACACACCCAGGAATCTCGGAAGACAAGGATTTGCAAGCCCTTCTTTGAGAAGCGTCTGCCCCAACACCCCAGGGAATCAGACCTCACTGTGTACCCACAGGCTCCAGGGGACCAACGGGAACCATCTCATGGAAGTCTCTTCCTCCTGTGTGTCTACTCCCTTCAAAACTCTAGTTTCTTTGCCATTTTGAGGGCTCCCCAAGTGCCCGGCGCCTGATTCGCTGCACTGACTCACCACATGCCCAGGAGAGAGGGTGTTTGCGTCCATTCATGCAGAGGAATCAGGCCCAGAACAATGAAAGAAACCTGCCTGGGGTGACATAGCTACAGAATCTGAACAAAGGGCACTGGGCTCCCGAAACTACGCGCCTGACTTCGAGGCTCCCCTGAACCCACACCTCCTTACTGCATAACCGCCTCCTCAATGCCACGCAGGGAGGCAGGCCGGAACTTTGCTCTGGTGTCTGAGAAGGAAGATACCAACAGCGAGATCCTGAATGCACATTTTCTTTTATTAAAGAGTAATTTAAATGCTCAGATCAAACATTTGATTTAAAATATGTTAACAACAGTAAGAATGAAGTTTCTCTCTTCAGTGATACTTTTAAAACAGGCCAGGTGTGGCAGTGCACACCTGTAATCCCAGCACCTGGGAGACTGAGGTAGGAGGATCATGCTGAGTTCGAGGCCAGCCTGGGCTATGCAGTGAGTTTAATGCTAGCCTGAACTACATGGCAAGACGCTGTCTAAACAAACATAAAAAATAAAAGCAGGGGGCTGGGGATTTAGCTCAGTGGCGCAGTGCCTACCTAGGAAGTGCTATGTCGTGAGTTCGATTCCCGGTACCAGAACAAAAAAAAAATAATAATAAAATAAATAAATAAATAAAAACAGCCCAGCACCTCAAGAGCGTCCAAACAGAAATACTGGAGTGAGGTGCCAATGGCCGGCTCCAAGTGACTTTTCCTTTGAATACAGTGCTGAGGGGCGCTCACACCCCACCCTTCCCAGGATACACTGCGTTAGGTTCTGTGAAGGTTTCTAGAGGCCTTCTCACCCACCAGCCCCCAGTCTCTTCTCCAGGAAAAGCAGAGTACTACTCAAGTGCTAGCCGAGGACAGAACTCAGCAAGGGGAGAAGCCCCACAAAGGCAGCTGATGCAAACGCTGCAGCGCACAGGTGGGGACCGGCCTCCACGTGACAGCTTCCCCCCTGGCCGCTGCTCCTCTGTGGAAGACCACAGTGCACGACAGAGGCGGACAGCGCAGCCCCAAGGCCACCTTATCTGATGTGCTCCTGCAGGTAACTCAACCTCCGTACGCTCGGGACAGCATGAAGGGGAGCTGTCCCTACCGTACACAGCGTGGTTATGAGAGCAAGAAACCCACCCGAAACAGTGTAAAAGATTTAGTCCAGTGCCTGGCACATAATAGGTGGTTCATAAACAGTAGATTTGGGTTTATTTTAATCACCATTAGGAGTATTTTGTGGCTTTTATTAGTAATAGTAGTAGAATTACAAGCCATGGCTTTCGATAGGACATCGAACCTAATGCATTTTATTCCCTCATCTAATCCTCCCTTCCCTAAGGACAGCGTCGGCATGCACAGTAACTTGCCCTGATGACAATAACAAAGACAGCTAACATTTAGGACAAGCTGCATTATTCTAAAGCTGTTAGTGAATCTGAGTCCTTCATGGGGAGTTATTGGTTTTTATGCATGAGGTATTTAGTCCAGTATTCTAGCAAGGATGTATCAAATATTTCTATCAGCTCCTAAACCCGGCTGTAAAATGCATCACAAACTACAAAGAGCCTCAAAGGTAAGAAGACCTACACCCTCTGCCTGTGAAGCTGGCATCTTCACACGACCCCATGGTTGAAAATTCTACTAATTATCTAAAATGAAAACTTTGGGAGGAAAAGAAAAAGCTCAGGAGAATTGGGCTAGCAACCGCCCACACCTTGGTGTAACTCCCTTTAATCAGCTTCCCCTTCGTCTCTTGGCCCCTAAGATGGACTGACTGCCCTAGAAAGGAGTTTTGTTCCACGACCGGAAAGGGAATTGTGGTGTTTGAGGCTTGAGCGTGGATGTGCTTTAAGCAAAGCAGGGCCCTATCATCACCTGGAGAACTTTAAAAAATCCTCATACACCGCATGTAACCCTCCCAAGCTAACATAGGATTTCTTTTTTAAAGTTTCACAGATAATTTCAGTCTGAAGCCAAGACTGGGGGCCACCAGTACAAGGGAGAGTAAGGCAGCCAATGACCGCCTGGGTGCTCAGGCAAACGTGGTCCCGGGGAGGGATTAAAGGCGGAAGCTGCTGCGTTTGTTTAAGCGGACTTCCGCTGCCTGGGAGACAGGCAGGAGCCCCAGAAACAAAAACAACCAGGGTCTCCGTGACAGGCTGTCCTGCAGAAGAGGGGAGGGGGTGGAAGGCTCCTACACTGAAGGGTCCCCATCTTTGGGCTTCCTCAGATCTGCCACTCCCTCCAGCACAGGATAGGGTATAAAAGCCAACTGCTTGCCTGCTGAGAAGTATCCCAGCCACAAACAAGTGGGATTTGAAGTTTAAAACACTTACACTGGCACACACACAAGCCCCATGATCCTCAGTTACAACCTAACAAACTATGACCCAGATCTATAGGCAGAAAAATACACATCTCCGATACAAGAAACCAAAGATCTCGGTGAACAGAGAGACGCTCCTCCACTGTTTTTGAAGCACACTCTCTGATTCCGTTCACTTGATCTCCTAACAATACCAGTTAACAGACCAGTTCTGCAAACAGAGGTAGATTGTCGATCTGTAGGTACAAATGAAAAGCTTAGGACCCCCACCCTGCCACCTGTAGTGGGGCAGAGGTTCCAACGCTGCGTTGCCAGATAAATACAAATAATTTTCTATTACACATCTCTCATACTGCTTGGGACATACTTACATGAAAAATTATTCATTAGACTGCTTAAAATTCCAATTTAGGGGCTGGGGATTTAGCTCAGCAGCACAGTGCCTGCCTGGCAAGCATGAGGTCGTGAGTTCGATTCCTGGTACTGGAAAAACGAAACAAAACAAACAAACAAACAAAAAACCCCAAAATTCCAATTAATGGGGCCTCCTGGATTTTTTATTTGCTGTATCTGGCAACACTGCTCCAACGCCCCACTATGGCCAGAATCAGAAAAGGGAAAAGCAACAAAACTCTTCCGTGTGCCTGACATCCATCAAACCCCTTCAATTTTTTTTCTCTCTGGATTTAACTCACACTTGAGAGGCGAGCAGAACAGGTACCCGCCACTCTCATTACCCCGGCCAGAAACCAAGCAAGCGGCAAGCAACAGCGTTGAGGTCACACAGTTCAGGAACTCAGCTGCACCCAGCGCTCTTACGCACACCTTCTCCATTAGGCCAGCGAGGCGCAACCCTGGCTCCACCTTGGAAACACCTAAGCAGCTGCTAGAACACAAAAGCCTCAACCCCACCTCAAGGACGATAATTGAGCTGGTCTGAAGCAGGGCCCAGGCATTTAAAAACGGTCTATTAAGCACAAACGTAGAAAGATGATAGTAGACGATCCCGCAGAACGAGCTCCCCTCCAGGGTCCCAGTCACCTAGCTTCGATATTTATCTGCTCGTGGTCAATCTCATTTCATAAACCAGTGCTGCCACTAGCTACACATGACCACTGAGCCCTGGAAATGAGGCCAATATCACGGGGAAACTGAGATTTCTGTCTTAAAAAATAGTTCACATAAATTTCAGTAACCACAGGTGGTTGCTGGCTACATACAGGTCACCACCCTGCTGTCAAAACAAACCCACCTGCTTAGCTTAAATTTTTATTTATTTTATTTTTATTTATTTTGCAGTGGGGGGAGATCGCATCCCAGACCTTGTGCATAACAGGCCAGTGGTCCCCCTCTGAGCTCCGGCCGCCGCCACCACTCAAGTCTTACCGAGGCACCTCCCAGACGTGGTGTTTCACCTGCATCCCGTAAAGCTTTCCAGATGACACAAGTTCGAAACCACACTTGCTCACCAATGACCAGCTAGCTCCTCCCACTTGTCCTGCTATCACACAAACCCTGAGACTCAGTAGCAAAAGGAACAGAAACTTATTTTCTCACAGTTCTAGAGGCTGACAGTCCACGGCCAAGGGGTCAGCAGGTTCCACGGTCTGGCAAGGGCTGAGCTGCGCTTCCAAGAAGGTGCCACATCACTGCATCCTCCGGCTGGGGAGAAATGCTCTGTGCTCGCCTATCCTCCAGTGGCAAGCAAATCCAGTGCTATGTGAAGCCTCTTTTAAAAGGATAATAATCCCATTCACAAGGGAGGAGCCCTCTGCCCTAGTCACCTCTTAAAGGCTCCACCATTGGCGTTATCCCATTGCAAACACAATGAATTTGGGGGGGAGTCATTCAAACCATAGACCAGTCAATTAAATACTCAATACTGTGACACTCTAGACTTTTAGCAATCTTTTAACTCTGAAAACAACATTCTCCTCTTTGACTCCCCATTCCAATCACCAGGGGAGCTGGAATGCATGCCTAGAAATTCTGATTTATCCATTTGGGCGTAAGAATTTTTGTCTCCTCCTCCTCCTCCTCTCCATTGTTCAACAAGCCCCTCATTGAGTCACAGTCTGTCTGCCGCACAGCAAAATCAGCATCACCTGGGAACTGGTTAGAAAAGCAGAATCTCAGGGCCCACTCCAGAGTAATCACCCCAGAATTTTAACATTTTAACAAGGTCTCCCAGGTACCTGATATGCACATGAAAATTTGAGAAGTACTACCCTAAAAAAGTGGTTCCTCTACTCCACTGCTGGTGGGAGTGTAGATTGGTGAAACCACTGTGGAAATCAATTTGGAGATTTCTCACAAAAGTAGGATTGGAAGTCCCATTTAACCCAGCTATTCTCCTTCTGGGTATTTTCCCAGAAGAATTAAAGACATCATACCACAGCGATATATGTGCACCTATGTTTACAGCAGCACAATTTATTATAGCTAAATCTTGGAAACAACCCAGATGTCCATCCACTTCCGGATAAAATGGATAAAAAAGATGTGGCATTTTTATACAACGAAGTATTACTCAGCTATTAAAAAAAGATAAACTCAAGACTTTTGTAGGTAAATGAATGCAACTAGAGACCATACTCATAAGTGAAATAAATCGGACCCGGATGTGTAAACATCATATTGTCTCCTTGGTGTAGGAACCTGAAAGACTAGGTAAAACTCAAAATGTGCAATAGATGATATTGAAAAGGAAAGGAAAAGAAATTGCTCGAAGGAAGGAACAACGGGGATGAGGGAAAGAAGAAAAAAGCAAGAAGGAAGGCAAAACGTAAATATATATATATGAATAGCTGCGATGACTATATTGCTGATGTCTGATGGTGTATTGAAATGAACAGTTAATGCTTACAATTTTTCATGTTCTGATCGACTTTGCATGCTTGTGTCTGGTGGTCTGAGCAACTGATTTGAAGGTAACAATATGCAATGGAATTACAATGGTGAACTCCTACCATCGTGTCTAGTGATACTCTGTATTATCTCTAATGTTTTATCGAAGAATTATTTTCTTATTCCCTGTAATGGTTTGAGCAATCTTTCATTCTCACATCTGGTAATCTGAGCAATGTAGCTGAAGATAGCGATATGTAATGTAACAACCATTGTTGATTTGTGTTATTTTGTCTTGAGACCCTGTATCACTTTGAATGTTCTTGCTTTGATTTGTTTATGTCTGTGATATTGGTATGCTGCTACTGTTCTATTTTTTTGTTTGTTTGTTTCTCATTTACTTCTCTCTTCAAAATAAAAATAAAATAAAATAAAATAAATAAAAAAGTGGTTCCTGAACCTGGTTTCCCTAACCTGAGCTCTCGGATTACCTGGGAACTGCAAAATCTTGGCCTTCCCCAGCCCTGCTCCAGACTCAGAAGCTCTGATGTGGAGGCCCTAGCTCTGTATTGTAAGTCACCCTCCCTGTGTAGATGGTGCATGCTCAAGTTTGAGAACCACTGCTCTGGATCCTGAACACAGCATTCCAGGCCCAAGCAGCAGGCAATGCTTATAAGAACACACACTTCACTTCAAAAGAAGCTGAAGTCATCCTAGGCTCCCACGCAAACAATTATACATAAAAGCAGCTATCTCTATAATCCATAGGCGTGGTGGGGAGAAATTAAAGAAAGAAAGCAACCTGGGGTCCTCTGGCATAGGCACAAACCCTAACACCGCTCACATTCCTTAGAAGAATGCAAGCCAATAATTGATGTTCATAAAAATGTCCCAAACATTAAACACTTATGTTCAGTACATTCTCCTTTAAAAGGCAATTGAGTTTACATTTTAGAAATATTTCCATTACAACGTTTTACATTTCTTTCAAGTGAAAAATAATTGCCTAGAACAGTCTATTATATCAAGTATTTCTTTCCTAAAACTGTGCAGGGTAAAAAAGAACAAGAAGAAAGGTTACACCAGGGTAGCATGGTAGGACCCAAGCCCATTCTCCAGAGCAGCTATTCTTAGACTTTGAGAGTTTTTTATTTTGTTTCACTGGTAGTGGAGAGCAAACCCAGAGACTTGCTAATGTGAGGCAAGCACTCCCCCAGGGAGGCACCCACCATCCCTTCCTGGAGATTTTGTGTTCTTCCAAGGACAGGGGCAAAGTTGTGGCTCTTTTGTATTTTCAGTGCATTACCACTGAGCAACTGCTTTGAAGATAATGCTACACAGTGCAATAACTATCATTATCCTCTTACTAACTGATTATGAAACTTTGTTTAATTCTTTCATTAAAAATGCATTATTGGAATATACAGAAAACTGTGTGGGCAGTATCAGAAGGTTGGGCCCCACGGTCAGCAGGTCTGAGAGTAGCTCTGCACTCTGAGAGGCAAGAAGGGGCAGAGAAAATGAGGGGCTCATCAGACCGCTGGACCCTGGCTCGCTCTCACACCAGCACAACTCTACACACAAGTGGCTCTGGGGAGGGCAGCTCTCTTGCCACACTGAGGAAGTTCAGGAGGGAGAGAGACGCTATCTCAAAATATGCCACTTTGGATTTCCAACCTGGGACCCTTGGGGAACAGCAAATGCAGGAAGGAGCACTGTTTGAACTCCCTTTAGTTGCCCAAGGAGAGACAGATCTTCCAAAAGAAACTGGGTTGGCATGCCTCCCTCCCCAGTGTCTCATCAACCGGGGAGGATAAAACTCAAGTCACAAGGAAGGAGACTAGAGGCCAGCACCACACCGAGAGACAGTGGACCCGTTCATCTTTCCACTAAATCACTTACTCTCCCTTAAGCTTATGTGTTGCTCCTGCACAGAACACATCCGTATCCCTTTTCTCTGTTGATCTGTCCGCTAGCAGTGTATCTCATAGGCTCAGAAGGAACAGACACAGAGGGAGACTTTCCCTCTCCAGATCATGCTACAGGTAAGGGAGCTAAAATTTGGAAAAGCGCAGACCTGGGCTAGGTAAGCCAGGAACCAGGTCGAGCTTGAAGCCCCCATGTTCCTTTCCGCTGGCCAGCAGGAGGCAGTGTTGTGCTCCCACCCTCTCCAGCCCCTCACGCACTCCCTCTTCTCCTACTCAGTCCGGCCTGGCACCCCCGAGCTCACCTCCTGTACACTCAGATTTAGGGTACAACATGGACCTCCTGCTCTTCCCACATCTCCGATTCCAAGTCCTACTCTGAGCCAGGAAGAGTTGGCCCCTCCTTGGAGCCCTCAGGAGTCCTGAACAGACGGAGCTCCTCAATCCACAAGGCTGTGTAGCACTGGCTCTGTTTAAAGAACCCCTTCCTACTTCCGAAGCATGAACTCCTGGAGAGGAGGGACTGGCTGTGACTTACTCTGCATCCCCAGAGTTAAGCTCAGCCCATCAGCACCTAACAAGGTAGAAGAGAAAGGGGAGAAAAGAGAGAAGGCAGGCGCCACTGCAGCTCTGAGAGAAACTCCTGCCTAGGGTCCCAGGTCCTAATGGAGGACCCACTGGGCCTCTGCAAGAGCTATGTTACCTGCTACTATTGCAGGCAAGGCTGTCTCCAGGACACGACTGTAAGCCTTTGAGGGTACGGACGAGTTTTCCTATTTTTATGTAGAAAGTACCAAGGGCCACATGATGGAGGAAACGCAGTGGGTGGGCCTGGGATCCTCTGTTTTCAGAATAATCAAATTCTCGCAAATAATGCAGCCTAGACTCTGGACAGCAGGAGTTGAGGAGTAGTGCTAATGAGACGCAAAAAAGTGGGACTCTCATTCTGCACACCCAACTCTAGGAGCCCCAAACACATAGTAACAGGACGCACAGTGGGCCCCGCTGCTCCCTCCCACATGCTGTCCCCACCTACTGTCTTCCCCAGCAGCAGGGATCCAGCAGGCAGAGAGCAGAGAGCCTGCAGCCACCCAGGAGCGGTAGGCTGTTCTCCCAAATGCTCGATCCAGGACAGGGGTGTGTCTGAGATTTCAGCATGAATGCAGCTGCTGCAAGCACTGGGCCCAGCAGTGCGATACACAGGCGGCCGTGGATGTGTGTGTGCACCCGCGCATGTGCATAGCCTCTCGGCGGAAGAGAGCTGACTTCCGGTAATAAGCCGCCTGTGCTGAGTCCCCATTGCCCTGAGCTCCGCAACCCGCTCCTACCCCAGCAGCAGACTTCTCAGCACTGCAGCCCTTGCGTCACTCAGAGATCAGGGGCTCAGAGTCCACTGCCAGTGACACAGGATGCTAGAAGAGCCAGCCAAAATTCCCCTAACCTACGGGCTGCACAGAGGAAGTACCCGTACCTTCTGGTACACAGCACCATGCTCACCTAGGACAGTCTGGCCGAAGGAAGCTACGCAGAGAAGTACACAGAGCCAGAGAGAGGCCTCGTGCACCACTCATGATCACCAGAGCCGCGTGGCTCTTTACAGGTTGCACTGGGGAGGGGGTGGGGTAAGAGGCAGACAGCTGGGGGCAGAGGAGGTAGTCATGGGACACCAAGAGGCAAGACGTGGAGCAATTCAGACTAACAGATTTCAAATATATGTAAGCTCAAGGCCAAAAAGACCTTAAGGTAAAAGGGCATGGGGGAAGCAAGTCCTATGTCACCCTTCCCACTTTCCAGAGGTAAAATTTTCACGTGTTAAGTCTAGTGTGCAAGTACTGTATATGTATGTATATGAGCGTGTTTCTTTGACTTATTTCCTTTTTATGAAAAGGGATCGCAGCATATCTACTACTTTCTTAACCATTTACTTTGAACATCTGTCCTCGATATATAAAAATAAGCTTAAAAACGTACAACGGTTACTTATCACCCCATTATAGGGTTGTGCAAAACATCCTCTAGCTGTAGGGATTTAGCGATAGCTTCCCGTGCTTTCATGTGTTCTCTCTGCACGACCTGGTGAGGATCCCTGCGGAACTGACCTGTGGCAGGTTGTCTGGGTAAAGAGGAGCTCCAGTTCCACTCTCACCAACAGTCCAAATGCTATTTGCTGAGTACCTACGAGGGGCAAGACACTGGTAAGAATGAGAGAGAGTTTATTTTAGTGGTATTGAAAATAAGCTCACCTTGGGGATCAACCCCTTGTGCAAATGTACTATTGAAGGACAGGTGAAGGGTACTTCTTTTGTGTGTGTGTGTGTGTGTGTGTGTGTGTGTGTTTGCAACCTAATATATGGGTTATAAGCCGTTACTGCAGAACAGGTAATTACATGGCATATTTACCCCCAATCTATTACACATCATCAATTCTTTCCACCGTCTTCAGGACACCCAGTGTGTTATAAATTATGTACATAAAAAATCACCATGCCCTTCTTCAGAATTATCTCCCAGGGGCTGCATGTCTGGAGGTTGAACCAAATTGGTCTTTAGCCCCAAGCACACCTCCACCCTAAATGTCAGCCCCAGCAGGAAGGAGCATTAACATCCGACAACAGCTCAGCCGGCTGTTTTCCCAGCCAGCACATCAGGGAGTAGGAAGGAGGGCTCCCCACTTGAGTTCTAATTTCCTGAAAAGCCCAGTTCTCATCACTGTCCCTGGCCAGGCCCTTGCTCTGCTCCCACCAGTGCTCAGAAGTGAAAGTGACAGCAGCGGCGCACTCGCCCGGCTTCAGAGATCTGCGCCACTCACTGGTTCACAGAAACACACTCGTCTGGGACTTGGGTTAAGGAGCAGCCAGGAAGAGGTCATTGATCTCGGTCTCCAGGGCTTGGTGGCTTTGGCACGGGGAGGGACCAAGGCTTTCCAGATGTTCCACTGAAGGCCTGGACCAGTGCCAGGGAAACCCTGCAGATCTACAAAGGGAGTCTATTCCCCAAGTGTGCACAACGTAGAATCGAAAGCTCTCAAAGGGCGCGGGGCCTTCGGAGACACTTCCATGTCGACCATTTTCTGCTGGTCCCACTCCCTTCCTGTCCACGGCCACCATCTCCGCTACACCCCCGCCCCCAGCACACACATGAACACGCCCCCCGCCCACCAGTTCTGGTTTCTCTAGCAACAAAGCAAACGCCAACAGAGTTTGAAAAAGCAGCAAACTTGAGCGCAGCCCTATAGAAGGGCAAAGAAAATAGCCTGGGAAATTCTAGTCTCACCCTAGAAATCTGCCCTCAGAAAAGTGCCAGCCCGTCAGAGGGCCCCAGAGACAAGTCTAAAAACTGAGCTCTCTGCTCCCAAGGGTGCAGTTCCCTTCCTCTTGCTCCTTTCCTCTCTGGAAAGGAAAAGGACAGAGATACACTGACTGAACCACTGCATAAGTTGGCAAGTTAGCTGAAGCAGGAGTAATCCCTGAAGACAGCATTTGGGTGACTACACAGCACTGATAAATGACCACTGCTAGTCTGACTGATCCATCACTCCTTGAACAAGCACTCACTGAGCACTTACTATGTGCAAGGCATTATTCTAGGTTGCTAGGGAAACGATGATAAACAATTCAAGAGAGCTGAGTTGCCCTTGAGAACTGACATTTTACAAAGACAAACAGAAAACAAGTAAATAAATAATAATTTCCTAAGACAATAAGTGAAATAAACAACAGTACTAATAACAGCAACAATAAATTCCCAGAGAGTACATTATGTACACAAATGGAGGCAGTCTGAAGACAGCAAGCTAGACTTCCTATACTGTGTGTGTGAGGTGCTCTACTTGCAAAACAACCTTCTATGCACATCCACTCATTCTGTCATCATGAACTGTTGAGCTAGCCAAGTGGGAAAACATCACTGGTGCTCATTTAGCCGGGCACAAGCGCCTCTGGAAGCCTAAGCATGTGAAATGATTTGTTCAAGACCTACCAACTTTCATTCTTTGGATGTCTATGTATCAGATGACCACAGAAAAATGCAAACACCAGGCACAAACCGGGGGAAGACATTTATAATACATATAGCCATCTCTGAATCAATAAAAAATAGGTAAAAACAAAAGAAGAGTGCAGGAAAGGTGGGAACAAACAGTTCTGAGGGAAGGTCAAGCATAGACATTTGAAATGATTCACGATATCAGGAGTAATCAGAGAAACACAGATTCAAACCATAGTGGTGCATCACCTTCCGTACTTGCAGAAATTTTAAAATCTGTAACATCAAGTGTGATGCACTGACAACTGGTGGTCAACCTGTAGCCCCCAGCTGAACTGAAGTATGGTGCTGGGTGTGGGAGGACCACCTGAGGATTGTTGCTGGTAGCATAAGAGGCAGAACGGGAGAGGAAGAAGTTTAGAGGCTGTTGGGAGCTGGTAGAAGCTGTTGGGAAGCTGCTAGGGAGCTGCTGGTTCTCTTGGGCTATTCTGCTGGAGGACCTTGTCATGCTGGTTTTCCTGATGAACTTGGCTGTTCTCGTCGGAGGAGGAGCTCAGGACCTTGTTGTCACTAAGAATGGCTACGGTTCACTTTAGGGGAGCTCTGGTTCTCACTTGGAGCATCGCTTCCTGGTTCCAGAGGGGAAGATGGTGCACTGCTCAGTCTCCTGGAGAAGCTTGTCACATTGGCTTTCCTGACGGGAGCTCAGCTGTCCTCACCATCGGAGGAGCTCGGGACCTCACTGTCGCTGAGGATGGCTGTGGTACTTTTTGGGGGAGCTCTGGTTCTTACTTTGAGTGCCACTTTCTAGCTTCAGTTCAGATCCCTCAGCCTGCTAGCACAGATCCTTCATCCCGCTGGCACAGACTTTCTAGCTTCCACCACTGACCTTTGGGCCCTCCCAATGGATATCCATGAAATAGGCCTGCATGAGACATTGTCCTGGGCTCTCGGCCTCCAGTTGGATTCATGGAAGGCATTATTATGTGCTCTAGGTCTTCAGCTGGACTCAAGCAGGACACTGCTGTGGGATCCAGGCTCTCAGCTGGATTCTTTGGTCTTTAGTGTGTGGACAGATTCCTTGCACTCTTTTTGTACATGATTCTTTGGGTGACTATTATAAATAATCTTATAAAATATGTGTCCTGTATTATATTGTTCCCCTTGCAAAACCCCAAACTACAACATCAAGGAGTCATGAAGATATAAAGCAAATGGGTCCTGCAAACAAGTCTGCAGGTAGTATCCATTGGGACATCACCTTGGAAAACAAGTTATCAGTACCTAGAAGAGTTTAACATACATATACCTACCAAGCCATCACTTCAGCACCTAAATTATAAGTAATAATGCAAATATGCCCTCCAAAATAGCATCATCCTAATAGAAAAAATTTGAAAATAACCCGGACATCCACGAATAGGAGGATGCATAAATGAATTTTGACACAGTAATTCAATGGAGTAATACACAGAAGTAAAAGCGGATGAACTACAACCACACAACATCCCTGTGCAGAGGAACCTTGACGGCATGATGTTGGATGAATCACAAAAAATTTACATATCCTACTTAAGTCAAGGTCAAAGTAGATGAAACTAAAAGATATACTTAGGAACACACAGACATAGGCAGTAACACCATAAAAAGCGCAAGAGCATTGTTCACGCAAATATTCAAGATAGTAATTACCTTTGGGGAGGAAAGGGTGAAGACAAAATCAACAGAGACCTCTCTCTTAAGGTGGGTCATAGGTAAAGCTGACCCATGAGCTATCATTTCAGAATAAAAATAGTGGAAGGGAGGGAGGGCATGGCTGATTCAAATTAAGGACAGACTGATTCAAAACAACCAAATCACGGCGCATATTCTCCCCTTAGGTCAAACAAAGAAATTGTCATTTGTTTGTCCAGAAAGATGCCTCCAAGAGGCCACATGTAGTATAGGAAGTGAATGTTAAGTCTAACGGGCCTGCTTTGATTTAGATTTTCAAAGATTAAAAATAAAAACAAAATACGTTCCTCCCCAGGCAGAGCTAGGTGTTTCTGGCTGGCCTGGCAGGAGAGTGGTCACCAGGGCTGTAATTACAGGCAGGGCGAGGTCGGGCCGCCCTAGGAACAGCTGTAATTAGGCAGGTGAAGTCTGTCTTCCAAGCTCCAGCCACTCTGCCAACAGCCCTGGTGACCCCAAACCCACCGATCACAGGCAGTTCTTGACTTCCCCCACGTAGCTTTCCAACTGCAGGGACAGCACGTGGCTGCTCAGCTGTCAGCTGCCAGTGACATTTCACAGTGTGCTTTCCGCCTGCGAGCATCTGCGCCCCTTCCTGCCGTTTTCCCAGGACCACAGTCACCCCTAATTCACTTAACTATTTATTCCTGAAGTGCCACTGTCCCCTGGCACTGCCTTAAGCCAGGCAGGGACAGTGGAGACCAAAACAGACACAGGCTCACCTTCACAGAACTTAGACCAAAGTGTGTGTGTGTGTGTGTGTGTGTGTGTGTGTGTTGTGCGCGTGCGCCTTTTATCTATTTAAAAAAAAATCAAAAAGATTGATAGGGAAAAAATGGGAACATTAGCCCTTGTGATGAGAGATAGATCTCTTCTACTTCAGAGAATCCAGGGCAATAGAGCAAATCCTGTGACCCACAGCCCCAGGGGACCCCGCCAGCCTTTAAGCAAGCTGACAGGCTGCCCAGATAATCAAGTGACAAGAAAAAAAAAAAAAAACACAGTTTTAAAAAGCACAAAATGCTGGAAATATTACCAAAGATTGTGTCTAAACAATGAGGCGTAATGAGCGAATTTTACAATACATTTTAGCTCTTCGGGAATGAAACCCCCATCAGAATGTTTAACTCAATTATTCAACTTTCATTCCTTTGGCTTTCAGATGTATTTTTAGAAAGCTTCATGTGCGAGCTTAGGGCGCTGGCTGCCTACAAAGCTGGCTCCTGGTGCTTTATACACAGGAGGTTCGGGGCAGGCTCAGGATTCCATCTTCCTGCAAGGGTCGGCCTGGCTTGTTTGCTTTTGAGGGAGGGGAAAGTTAGCTTCTCGGTGAGCATCATGGGCTTCACCCCCGCTCAGTGTGAAAGCCCTAAAGGGAAAATGCCAAACATTAGACGGAAGGTGGGTTGATGCTGGGGTGGAGTCAGTCACCCCACAGGTCCTCACTCCTGCAGGAGATTCATCACTTAGTTTATTTATGGCCATATATCACCCACGCTGGTGAGAAGCTTTATACCCCAAATAAAACCTCCCCTCAGGGCAAGAGGCTTAGAAAATGCTCAGGCCAACCCTGCTCTCTCCCTACATGTATGGCTTCCATGCAAGGGTTTCCCAAGTATGTAGAGAAAATTGTGACCTCACAGCATACACAAACATGCATGACAAAATGATGCCTTCCCCTACAGGCAGGGGCTTTTGTTGCCTTTGTCCTTTCCTACGGATGGGCCTGTTCAGCACCACCCCAGCGGGCAGCTCTTTAAACAAGCGCCACATGCAGCCAGTAGATGGAAGTTTAGGAGCAACATGGTGGAGTATGTGTAAGCCCCTGGGGTCAATCTCCAGGACTGAAAAAAAAAGAGAGGCAGGAAGAATAGGAGGAGAGAAGGAGGAGCAAATTAGGATGGCACCAGAGCTTGTCACTTACAAGCCTTCGTAGGAGGGGTTCATACAACTTAGGATCCATTCAGATGGGGCAGCTTCCCCAGTTCTTTGAAAACAAGATTCAGATTTGAACGTTTCCTCTTCTGCCCAAATTTTCAAGAAATAGATCCATTCTGAAAAGAGATGCTAAGATCCAACTTTCTCCCTCTTTTTATTATTTCATCCATACACAAAGCAGGCCTTGGATTTTTAAAAAATAAATGGGCTGCTTTATTATTATCAGCTGCTTGTATGTAGGGAAGTTATTTGTTACAAACATTCAGATCTTATTTTTAAAAAACCACTTGAAGACTGGAAACTCTTGTTCACGAAATCAGAAAAAGAACTACAATCACCCAGTCTAGCCCTCCAGCTAATATGAGTCTGTTGTACAATATTTTTAAATGATCCTTCAGTCCCTACTTGACTATCTCCACAGATGGAGCACCCCTTGCCTACCATTCAAGTGTATTTATCTTCCAGTGAGCTCTGTCTAGAACAGACTTTTGTCATGTACTAAACTTATATCTGCCCCTCCGTATCACCCTGTGACCCTTCTCTCATCCTACAGCTGCCCTCAGAGCCACACAATTACGTTCTAGTCCCTTTGGTCACACTTTCAGTGTTTAAATACACACATCTGGGGACGCTGCTTTTCGGCCAAGAATAACTGGACCTGGGCCGCCCGTTAGGAAGTGTAAGAAGAGACACCAGCTCACTGACTCGCACTGGTATGCAGAAACTCTTCAACCTGTGACTCCAAATTCCCCAGCACCTGCTGGTCCACCACCTATCAATGCCATCACTGTAGCCAGGTGTGGGTGAGGGAGCTGTTCCCCTTCACTAGGCTGGAAAAGAAGCCCTGTTTCTGATTGTGGTGAAGGGGTTAATCACACTACTCCTCCCCATAAAGGCACTGACTGTTGAAATCACTTAACGGATCAGGGCCCCGCCAAGGGACCCTGCGGTAGTCAAGCTCCCCGAAGCTTCATCTGTGCTATTTCACATGGGGTTTTGGTGGTCTGTCTCCCTGTCTGGTTCCCCAGCACAGAGATGGTCTTTGTTTCCAAACTGGTTTTGCATGGTTAGAACAAGCGGGTGTAGCTCCAGGTCTCGGTGTGGCCCTATAGTGAGGCCAGGAGGGGCTTTGCAGTGGACGACCTGGACTCTAGTTATAAACACAAGAGCCCAAGGTGGAAAGAAAGATGGAGGAACCCCGGGACAAACAGAGTTGTAAACCAGAGGGTGCTGAGGGGTGGGACAGTGTGGGAAGGCTCCCAGGAGGAGGTGAACTTGCAAGCTAATCTGGAAAGAACAGAGAAATAACTGAATAAAAAGGGAGGGGACAAGGAATCATAATTGGGGATTTGTTATACAAGAAGGCAATGAGGTAGCTCAAAAAGCCCTAATAAGCACCTGCCACAGAAAGCTTAAACGTTCAGGCCCAAACCCACCCATGAAATTGATTGTATGCTGGAACATGAAACAACTGATTATCCAAAGCAAAGTCAGCCAAACACCTTATTTAATCTCAATAGTTCCCTTTAGAAGTTACATTTTTCCTGTTATTTTCCTTTAGCCACACACTCATTTATCCAACAAGTAAAAATTATGTCCTTACTGTGCACTCAGCCTCTAATCCAGATCATTCTCTTTCTCTCCCTCCCTCTTTCCTCTCTCTCTCTCTCTCTCTTTCATTCCCTGCCCTTTTCATAAGAAGCAAGTGCAGCCTGCCTATCAGGAGGGTCATGCAGAGGTAAGTTCTAGCAAGGTCCCTGGGCCAGTGACTTTAATTAAAGCCCCAGGAACCAGGAGAAAATTAGCACGGTGAGATCAGATTCAAGCACCACTCAATACTTCAGAGTATTTATAGAAAAACAAACACCAAAACAAAAAAATCCAATATCCTGACTGGTGGCTTTTAGAAGGGTTACGTAGCGCTTTGTTTTCCTGGTATAAATTGGTTCTTGTTCTCATCTCTGAAGAACACTGACGCTGTCCCTTTTGACCTTGTGCAAAGTACAGAAGCCAAGATTAGAGACCACGGCTTGGGCACTGTCCAGCCTCCCTGAAAATACTGAGAGCCTTTTCCATCCCCTTCCCCAAAAGGAAGGAGAGTAGGGAGAAGACTTTGAACAGAAAAGGAGCCAAAGGTATCACCTTTGAAACCCACGAAGTGGGAGTCAGGCAAGCAGGGGTCAGTAGATTACCACTGAACTAGACACCGCTGCCTGCTGCGGGGAACATCTCGGAAATAGTGTCTTGCTACTCAGAGTGTGGTCTGGGAACCAGGAGCCGGGGCATCTGCAGTGTGGAACTCGGACCAAGCTCAGTTCCACTGAGCCAGAGCCTGCGATTTCACAGCATCTGCTAGTGATTCAGTCTGAAATTCCTTACGTCTCATTTTTCTTATATATGTACAAAATAGGGATGATAAAGCCTATTTTGCAGATCCACTTTGGTGTAAATAATCTTTCTATAGAGATCTAGCTTGAAAATTTTTGTTTTCTCCCACTTCCCTGCTCCAGGTGCCCAGCTTTGTCCAAACTTCTGTTGGTTTGGGCCTAGAACTGCAGAACTAGTAGGAGTCCCTAGCTCTGTGTGCAAAGCAGGCCAGCAGGGCCCAATGGAGAACATGAGTTGTTGCTGGACTTCCCCTGGCTTGGTAGCCCCCAGAAGGCAGGGACTATGGCATTTCCCTCTTTATTTCTTCCACCCTGTGCAAGGTGTCTAACAGGCAATACACTTGGTGTATGTCTGTTGCATGAATCGGTAAATTAAGCAGTTAACTAATCATGGAGCAGGAACAAAACTTCAGGTCTCAATAACACGTACTTAACTTCCCCTGAGCTTGCTCTTACAGTTTCAAAACACTTCACACAGATTACCAGTAAAGGTCATGGGTGCCTGTCACAGAGAATGCCTCTCCCTTTGAATTACACATCCCTATGATTGTCGGGTCAGGAGACAAACTGGACTGCCTAGGTATAAACCACTGTCCCCCTCCCACAGCCATTTGCCCTACTTAGCTGGGCACAAAGTATCAAAGCTAGTGAGAGCATCAGTTTATGGAGGTGATCATGCTTAGTATACAAGGTAGCACATGCTAATGGCCCGAATGGTGCTACCATCTGAGGAGTCCAGGGAGCCCAGGCTGCTGGGTGCACACACTTCTCTGCACCAGGAGAATGCATGCTCAGCTATGGCACAGAAAGACTCATCCCCTTCTGCACTAGAACGTCTGTTGACCAGGAAGTGTGTGCAGAACATCCATCCTGATGCTCCCTGGCCCTGGGCTCAGAAGGTCATCCCCCTCTGACAGCGTTTTCTGGAGCCTGTTGTAGCCTCTCCCCACTGCTTCCATGTGCAAGGATACAATCACGATTCCACTTCATTCTTTATTTTTTTTAATTTCTAAGTAATTTTTAAAATAGCTCATATACATACTTGGGAAAGAAAAACAAAATTATAGGCTAGACGAGAAATGTTCCTTCCTTTCCAAATTCCCCTTCCCTCTGGGGAAGACAAGCACTATTCCCAATGTGCTACTCTGCATCATTGCAGAGATGGCCCAGACACACACACACACACACACACACACACACACACACACACACACCCATGCACGTGGGTGCACGCACACACATGTCCACTTGGCTGTAACCCTCCAGGGATTTGCTTCTATTTTCACTTCTGCACTCCCAGCACTGAGTAGAGTAACTGGCAACGCGAGATGCCTGACAGCTATATGTTGAATGAATGAACGTATAAGTCAGATGTTTCCTGAAATATCTGAGGAATCCTAGCTCCCCTTTATTTGATCTTCTGGTTTGCAGGGACCATCTGTGAGAGATGCTGTTTCCTCAGCCAAAGACAGAGGATAACAGTTAGTACCTGCACTTCAGATTGGCCTTGTGGATCTCACTGGATCACATGGGATCAGTGTGAGTGGATGTCATTTATTGAGAGTCTTCACACTGAAGGACCCCTTCCTGGCAGTCCTGCTGCACTTGGTCTTACCAACACTCAAATCACACTGCCATGGTCACTTGCCTCCTTTTATCAGAGTATGAGCTTCCCGTGAGCAGGGACTACGTTCATTGCCCCTATAGTCCTACAGCCTTGTATATATTAGATAAGGAAATAAATATGCTCCCAATGAAGGAAATGCAGAGGAGGAGGAGGCAGAATGGGGGATGCAGAGACGTTCATTCTCACCCATGTGCTCAGGGCACGTGCTCACTCTTCCCTCAGTCTACAAAACCTCGTACGAAAGGCTTACAATAAAAGAGGAAGGAAAAAGGCCTAGTGTTAACCCTCAATTACTGACAGTGAATGAATGCACTTGATTGTGTTTATGTGAATGTTTCAGCAAGTCCAGGTAATAAGCAAATCCATAAAACTGTCAGCACTGGCCAGCTTCAACTAGATAAAAGAATAGAATAATTGGTACTGGAGGACAACTCTCTAAATTAGGTTAGATGAATGGAAATACCCTTTTCTTTTAAGCCAAATCACAAGAGCATTAACAACAGTAAATGATAAAATTACAGGCCACTTTGAGCAAATATGATCTGCGCTGCAAACGTGAGTTTCCCCAAACAATCTTCCCTCTAAGATGCAGAAATGATATATAACAAGACAAAAGAGACATAATGGGAGTACTCATGGGCCCGCCACGTAACTAAGGACCTACTATAAATCCACGCTTTCTATAAGCTTATTTCTTCCACCTAATACTCCTTCTTCAATTACTTCATTAGTAAAACAGGCATGCAGTCAGCAGAAAATATATATCCTCGCTCCTACACTGCCAGACAGGAAGGAGGCTTTAGGAGTGATCATAAAGAGCTCTGCTCTCCGAACACTCCGGATTCTATGCTGCTTTTCATTTGCAAACGTTGGCATTTGGTGTTGTTAACCGTGGATGATTCACTTCAGAGGAACTGCTGTGTATCTAGAGGCTATTTGGAAGGAAATGAGGGTTTCTTGGCTTATTTCTTATCAAACATTTAGTGATGTCTCTTTGTGACATTATAAACTCCCTAGTGGGGGGCTTGGTGCTGTTTTCAAGCCAATTCCCCTTGTCTCATCTGGTGCATATGGTCACTTCTAGGAATAAATATCGGTTCCATCCGGACAAGGTTGAAGACAAAAGTCTGGATAATGTTTCTATCCTGCTCCCTGTGCCTGAGAATCAGTGCCCAAAGTAGCTGTGCTGAGGGAGTCTGGGAAAGCCAAGCACAGCTTGTAAGACTGATGTTTTGGAACATCTGAATTTTGTTATTTTGTCGGTTTCCGTACTCCAAGTACTACCTGAAAAATCTGACATGTCCACAATGTCTGGGGAATCCAGGAGCTGAGAAGGATGAGAACTCCATAGTCTAAGGCACATCACAGGAGGGAGACAGATCAGCAACTTGGAGCTGGTGCCGGGCTTTGAAGTCCTCTGTTTAGGAAGATGAAGGCTCACCTTCTGCTCTTAAGTAACGTGTCTTCATAGACAGTGAACAGAACTTGGAAAGAGAAAGCGGGGGAGTGTTTAGGCTTGACCTGGGAAAACCTTGCGGAGGCTGGAGAGGAGACAAAGGCCAGGTCTGTGGAGCGACTCACATTACCATGGAACTCCGAGATTGCGAAGCAAAAAAAAGAGAACATATTTGCAAGAACCTCATGCTCTACTGACTGAGCTAACTGGGCACCTGAGAACATATTTTTAAAAGGCTACAAAGGGACACCTGGACCTAGTCATAACTTTCCGAACACCTCAGTGCCATAGATGTAACAGGTGCTCTGTACAATGTCATGGATTTGACCAGCTTTGACCCAGAACACTCCTGCTTGGAGTCTGGAAGGGAGCGGGGCCTGGACCATGAAGTTTACATCCAGAACAACTGCCTTCACCCTCCAAACACAGATGAATCATTTATGGCATTTCATTTTCTTGCTTGCATAGCATGGAAATTGCTGCCTGGAACATGGATGACCATCTTTGTTTGGGTGCTCCCAGAGAACACACACCCCGTCTATTTAATTTACCCTGCCTACCCAGCCCTTCCTCAAAATACGAACCCCGGAGCTGCCTTCGGTAATGATAAAGCGATGGCCTCTCCACTTCTCCTCTAACAAACTAACCCATCTGTCCTTTCCTTTCTAGTCCAAACCCTGCCTCTTCTTTTCCTTGAAGTTCTCCTGGCTCAGTCCAGCTCCAATTTATTCCCCTTTGGAGAGCTCTGGTGACTTCCAATTCAGTCCTCGATGGATATTGGCCTGTACTGTTCTCTAATGCTTTTTTCCTGCATGTCTTTGATTTCCAATTAAATCGTAAGCACCTGGAGGAAAAGGCCATGTTTTCTAATTCCTGGGAATGCCATATTTTACTTGTCACTTCTCTTCCCACCTCCCATTCACCTAAACCAAGCAAGACACCAAGCTGGGCACACCGGTTATTTGAATGAACGATTCCCTTTAGCCAAAGGCACTGGATGAAATAGTGTAAAATTTAGAAGAAGTGGCATTCCTATGAACAGAAGCTCCAAGAGGACTCTGGAATCTGGCAGATGCAATGTACATACTGGAGAGAATGGAGTTTCCACCCCGCAGGCAGAATCCTAATGCCTACCATGGACACCAGACTCTAACATCTCTGGTTAGATGTTTGGAAATACCCATCTATGGAGTTCTCATCTACTGACAAAAGTCAGTAGAAAAGATCACACTGTCCTGTGAGAATTTAAGTCAGGTCTAGCTTCAAACCAGGAATTAATTATGGGCCCACATTACAGAGAGCCGATGAAGGATCCAACTGTTCCTGAACTGGGACCAAAGAAGAGTGGAAAAGCAAAGGATTTGCTACAAAAGGGACTCCTCGGTCACTTGTGGATTAAAAGCTAAGAACTTTAGTTCTATATTTTTTAAAAGGTTTCTTAAGAAACAAAGTAATATAAAAAGAACAGTGGGGGAGGTCACTTCCACGTTGTGATTTCCCCCTCAACCCTCCTTTAGCTCTAAGGCATGTCACTTGCCTTCTCCACGTCCCAGCTCCATGTGAAGGTGATAGCGTGAAGTACTTGGTTTTGGTTTTTTTTGGTTTTTCTCCAGTACCAGGAATTGAACTCACAACCTTGCGCTTGCCAGGCAGGCGCTGTGCTGCTGAGCTAAATCCCCAGCCCCTGCGTGAAGTACTTGATAAAGCTAAAACTTCTGTTAAGTGTTGTCTTCCAAGAACCAAGCAAAGCTGGTGTGATCACATCTGTATCCCTGTGCAATTTGAAAACAGTCCGGGGGAAAGAGGCAAAGATGAGCTAAGATGTCTAAAATATCCCTTCAGAAAGGTTAAGGGATTTAATGGGATCAGCCTGAAGAAGAGAGATTTAATAACTGTCTCCAAATAGATGAAGGGCTCTTATCAAGTGGCTGGTGAGAGCAGGGGACCACATGTTCTCAGTCTGCATTGTGTAGGGATGGGACAAGTCAGGCTCCCATAGAGGAGATGTTTCGGACATTAGAGACCTCAGGACACAAACCAGGGACTCAGGGGTGCTCAAGAATGTCCTTCTGGTAATTACTTCATTTGGGGAAGGGAGAGGAAGAAATAAGACAACAGAGCAACAACATGGCAAGGTCCGAACTCCGAAGAACACAATCTCAGAGCTGCTGCCAGATACAGCATTCCCTACGCTGTCTCTCTCTTACCTTGCCCTGTGCTTGACTCTGGTATGTATGCCATGCCAAGTCAGAAATCTGTCCTTATGGTTTCCCTAAATCTGCTGCCTGCTGCCGCCAAGGGGACTACATAAAACTCTGCCCACCTCTCTGCCCTGCGACCTCCAGGGCCTTTGGATATTTATTGAGCGTCTTATACATGCAAGGACAGTGTACCAAGGCACTATTCTTATATCAAACGTCCCACAGCACCTACTATGGATGCTATTAAGGGTAAGAAATATAAAGCTCCAGACTAGTAAAAATGACAGCCAAGATTTACATCCAGGTCTGATGGGACTCCTAACACTATGCTCCTTCCCAGACTGGACACCGAGCCGTCAGCAGCATGTGGCTGCAGAAAGGATCAGGGGACCGGCTCCCTGTTTCTCACCTTCCGCTTCCAGAATACAGTCCCTCCAGAACTGGGTCTAACTGCATCATCTCTGATGCATGTGTTGCAGAAACCTTTCAGGTTATGTTATGGCTTCTGTGTGCGACTGGAGAAACAACGTGGTGAACCAACATTGCAATGAGGCCTATTTCCTTCTTGTTATTTCTATTGTCAGTTTAGACTCCAAGGATTTCTCCAGATAAGCGCCACATCTGGATGGAAGGCAGGAGAAGAAGGGCCTAGAAGTCCTGGGTCAGCTCTGACATCCTCTTACCTAGAGGCCTGCACATAAGGGTGCACTGCCATATAATTATAAAGAATAAGGAATCATATACAAATGATGTTATAATCAAGGAATAATAACCAATATACACTGCGAGAAATAAGCATCTGCACATTTGAGAATTACATTGCTATTTATGCTTCTGTTACCGGGGCTAATGATGCTTTAAGTACATGCTGAGCCCACAGCACCCTGCTTACTAGACGGCCATGTGGTCGCTATCTCAGATGAAAACAAAACATTAAGACGTACCTGGAATAGGGTGCATATGAGCACTCTGGGAGTAGGTTTGGTAGTCGGGATAACATAAACAAAGTGTCTAGGACCACACCTTTCCAAAAATAACCCATTTCAACTCCTTCTACCTGCTGAAGATGTCAGGCAGCCCTCAAGTGTGATCTGACAGATGTCTATTCAAATTATACCAAAGGATTAAAGCACGTGACCAGAAACGACCCTAACTCTCACCCAGGATACCCCTGTACATCTGGGGTTAGGTTGTCTGGTTCAGCTAAAGCACACACTAGTCAAATCCTATTATGGTGAACTGCACAGGATATGCAAGCAGTGGAATTTTATTAGATGGTTAGAAATCACATTATACCCAGCTCCAGCGGATGTAGACACCCAGGCTTTCTAACAGCCTGTTCACAACAAGAAGAATTCTTTGGCACATCCTAGAAGAAGGGGGTGCAATCACACCATCTCACCCCCACACCTTTCTCTGAACTCTTTGGAATTTGTGTGTGTTCTGAAGTTTACGCCATTGCTAGGAATATATTCTTCTCCATGGATAGGGCTGGAGCGTTGGAGACGGGCGCTTGTTGACAAAATAATAGAGCGGTGAAACTTCAGCTGTGCGTCCTTTCAACCCTTTCACAAAACACAGCTAGGTATCTGCACTCAAGAAAGGGACCTTGGCGAGGCTTTATGATATTAGTCTGTAAGTATAACAGGGCAGCTGTGACAATCACGTTTCACCCAGACCCTTCTCAGGCCGTGCAGGTAACTAACGTGGTTTTTTATTTTCTAGGTCCTCTCTTCATTCTCTCAGCCCTTCCAGAGCTGATACCACCTCTGGGCCAGGAGCTCTCACTATCCTGGCAATGGACTGCAGACAGATGGGTCCAACACAAGTGGAAAACAACAAGATCAGCTTCGAGGAAGGGACTGCTGAAAGTCTACCCATCACCCACAGAAAAGATCTCAAGTCCAGGAACAGCAAGGAAAAAAATAATGGAAACATGGCTTCTTTTCTTCAGAGCAACACATGCTAGCACTTTACGGATTCTGGCATGTGTCAGCATTTCTAAAGTAAACTCTATTTTCTTTAGATGAAGGAGATTAAAAAAAGACTCAGAATTTAACCCAGTGAAAAGTGCTTTGGCTATTCACATGCAATAAACCGTAGAACCAAAAAGAAAAAAAATCAATTGCTTCTGATTTATTCATTCATTCATTGTCCATCTCTTTTCCCTTTAATGTTAAAAAAAAAAAAAAAGATGTCTTCTATAGTTTTGCAAGTCGTTAATCTTTATGGAGAAAAAAGAAAATAACCCAAACCTGCCATTGGTTGCCCAGCATCCTGGCACAGGGACTGCATGCTTAGTTAAGATTATGGAAGGAGAAAAAAAATACTGAGTTTTGTCCATCAAGTGTTTAACCAGTGTTTACAGTCAGAGATCACTGTAAAACCTTAAGGCTGGTGAATCTTGAACACATATTCTGCTTAAAACAACTATAAGACTGTACCTTACTGGTTGATTTTTTTAAGACAGATTCTTGCTATGTTGCCCAATCTGGCCTCCAATTCCCAGACTCAAGCAACCATCCTGTCTCAGCCTCCTGAGTGGCTGGGATTATAGGCATGTTCCACTGCATCTGACCAGGTTGCTTTATTTCTTAATCTCAGTAGTGGATTCCTGGTGCTCATTTTACTTCTCTCTGGGCCCCTTTGTAGGTGTTAGATATTTCGTACTAAATATTGCTTACTCTATTCTGGGCTCTTCAGTACTGAGAACAGAGAAAGGAAGTTGGAAGGGGCAGAATACAATTGCAATAAAGAGCACAAACTGTAAGCAACCAGTTTGGAAAGGCTGTTTAAAGCTTCGAACCTGTCTTGAATCACCGATATCTACTAAAAGAGGGCTCAGTTCCGGCATGATCCCCATATGCCCACAATTATTCTCTCATTCTGAACACCCGCTGGGATTGGCAATGAGCCGAATGAAAGTCACCAGGCACCACTGTCAACTACTGTATCGTTCAAACAGCACCTTTGATTTTGCCTCCAAACGCTTTCTTCTTGTCACCAAACCTTCACGTGGAGACCACGTGTGGGGCTGGCACTTTGTTTTTGTCAACCACAGTATTCTGGGCAGGTGTTGTGAAAAAGGGCTGGGTTTTTCAGCCAGAAGAGCTTCGGGAGCTAAGTGCCTGTCTTCCTCCCTTGGGACACCGCCCCCGACCAGCATTCTGTCTCATTGCCAAGAACGAGCTATGATTTCCCAATCTTTGTGCCACCTCATTAAAACCAACATTATGGGTGGGTGTGGTGGCTCCCAGCTGTAATCCCAGCACTCAGGAGGCTGAGGCAGGAGGATCGCCGTGAGTTCAAGGCCAGCTTGAACGACATAGGGAGACCCTGACTCAAAAAATAAAATAAAATAAAATAAAGTAAAACAAAGTCAATATTATTTCCTCCTGCCCAGAGAGAAGAAGAGGAGAAAGATAGTTCCCAACCTCATCTGCCATGACTTCCTTGCTCCTGTCTCAACGAGGTTTTATTTTCTAACCTTCCTATGTGCTCTGACTGTCGATCCTTAACACCCAACATAAAGCCTGAAAAGGTATCAAGCCTGAAAAAAAATCAAAGGAAGAGGGTGTAAAAAAGAAGAGAGAAGGAAAATCCAACCATCACCGAAAAGCCATATGCTGTCCAAGCAGCCAGTGGGGAGCAGAGTTTCCTTCACCCCATTATTCCTCTTTAAGAGCAGGGGGCTGTCTGTGGAGAGAACTGGTAAAACAACCTGTAAGTGCTCTAAAGAAGTAAGAGTCTGAAGTTTCACACTTTATTTTTTTCATTCCCAAATACCGTTAGACCAACTGGTCTTACTTCCTTCTCACAGCGTACACACAAACCCCACACAGCCTCCCGGGAGAAGCTGCCACTCCGGCAAAGCCTGCCCTACACACAGTGCGCAGAAATTCCTGCTTTGTTGGCCTCACTTGGTAAGTCAGAAATCTTCCCTCTGTTCCACCAGTTAACAGATGGCTGGTCCCTTTTGGTACACAGGCATAGCATCTTCAAAATAACCTTCTGCTGTAAAGTATGCCAATTAATTAAATGTCACTGTGATACGTCCCAGCCAAGAAGAGAAAGGAGAGACCCAGCAGACAAAGGGTCAACAGAAAAAAAACAAAGATGAGAGGTCATGCTCTCCTACCTTCACCTGATGACCCTGAGAGATCGATGATCACATACACTTTGCCTTCTGGCTCCAGATCAATCTGCAATTAAGAAAATGACAAGTGATTCTGTTAGTGCATTCTGTGGGTAACCTGAGAGTTCCACAGCATTTCCACCCCAGACTGGTAAAACCCAGAGTCAGCTCCATGCAGTGTCTCAGCCCACAGTGTGTCAAGCTACAGGTAAATTAGGACTGAAGAAGAATCTTCACACTGAATGCCTACTGTGTGCCAGATGCACTACTACTTATGCAAAAAATAGCACCGTCCCAGCGGTTCTCAACTGGGAGTGGCTCTGCTCCTAAAGGGATTCTTGGCAATCATCGGGAGCTGTTTTAGACCATCATGACTGGCAGGACAGCGCTGTGCATAGCATCCAAAGGGTAAAGGCCAGCGAAGTGCTAAACGTCCTACAGTGTACAGGACAATCCTCCCAACAAGGAATCATCCAGTCAAACATGTCAGTAGTGTAAAGGTTAAAAGACTCTATGTTATCCCCCTTTTACAGGTAAGAAAACCGTGCTCCTCCAAGTTCCAAGTAGCTGGCAATGCTGAGATTCAATGCTAAGACCAGACAAACTCATAGTCTTTAGTCTAAACAACCTGCTCCCAGGGGAAATAAGAAGTGAAAGATAGCATTCCTGCTCTCTGGGTGTTTGCAATCTTATCAGGGAGTTAGAAAAACAGAACAGTGCTGAACCCAGATTAATACAGAGAGCAACTGGTATACCCCAGGAACCCGAGGTATAGAAAAGCATCCTGGGAAGTCTTCATGGGCAAAAAAGGGAAGGCATTCCATGTGGAGGCAACAGAAACAAAGGCTCACAAAAGGCATGAGCACCTGGTGCCCACGTTCAGGTGGTATGCTGGTTGCACGTGTTTGCAAACCCCAAATTCCACCAGGATTGCACAGCGAGAGTCCATGCAGTTACCTGGGTACCAGCCACCTCCACCCAACCCAACTTGCCCCCAACCCAGCCAACTAGCTCTGCTGTACAGAACCAGCCTGATGAAATTGCACAGAAGGATGAAATCGCACAAAACACCAGAGGGCTGAGCTTCTTGTCTTTGGAAGGTCTGAATTCTCTTTATGGAAACCATGTTCTCTATAAGACAGAGTAGCAACTCGGAAACCCTGGATCACCAAGTCCTCGTTAGCCTCTCCTGCCTCCATAACCCATCTGTCCACACAGAACTTTAACTGGCTCCTAAGTGCCAGGCTTTCTCCCCTGGCAAGCTGTGCGTTCGTTGAGGGCAGGAACCACTACCCTCCTCCCTTGTTTTGTTCCGTTGTCCCCAGAAAAGAGCAGACAAACGTGTAGCAAGTAACACGCAGGCAGTCTGGTGGAACCTCCTCCCCTTCAAGGTCAAGGGCAATCACCACTTCTCTCTGCAGCCTTTCCAGACATGTCCAGTCAGAATCCACTCTCCCGTCCTGTGTTCTCAGTGCACACCAGGCATGTGCTCGTCATGGCTTGGCCTAAACTGTAACACACTGTTTATCTTCCCTGCGAGTCAGAAGGTGTGATAGCCATATTTGCATCCTTAGCTCACTGTCTTTTGGTTAGGAAATACCCAGGATGTGTGTGTACACATAACAAAAGGCTCTATGCTCAGGACCTCCAGAACTGACTGTGGGTCACTCCCCGCTCCAAGCCTGCCTCTCCAGGGAGGGAAGCAGGCACATACTCTACACTCAACGGCATTTAAGGGAGGGGGAGGGAGTCAAGGTGGCTACCATGAATGCCACACACACCTACCCAAAAGGCAAAGAAGTTCAACCTGAACTGATACTGTCCAGCACCCTCCCGCCCCACCTCACGCCGTGCACAATCCACGCATCCAAAGCCACACAGGAGTCCCACTGCATTGCCACATTTCGTCTTTAATGGTTGAGGGTGCTTATGGTTTCCCCTAAAATTTTGTTTCCCTCTGAAGAGCTCTCCCATGCTTCACGGGTGAGGCCACTGGTACAGGAAGCACGAGAGCATAGTAACATCAGCACTGCTCCCCAGGTCCCTCTACAGGAGCTGTCACCTGAGTCTGGGGTCCAGATGGAAGCAAATGGCCAACCTGTGATTTCTCAAGATGACTTTTCTCACCCCATTCCATCCTGAGAATCCACCATGTGAAGTTTACGGTTAAAGAAAACGTTCCCCAGAACTCTCAGTACCACTAGTACCGACCCTGCCGCAAGTGCAACCAGCGCCTGCCCTGAATTACAAACAGGAAAACCAAGCATCGGCCCTCCTGAGCAGAGCCAAACCAGAATCCAGTCCCTGCCAAAGTTCAAAAATATCAGGGGCCCTCTTGCCCCAGAGCATGGAATTTAAATAATGTATGCCTTTTAGAGATTAGATCATCCCTCCTAACCCCTCCGGCAAAATGAAACACTTTCTCATATCCTCCAAGTCAAAGATTTCCCACGGCTGTGGGCTTTGTTGGCGAAGCACAATGCTATCTGTGAAAAGCAGGGAGGGAGGCAGCAAAGGAGTGAGCTGGGAAGCGAGGCTGGTGGAAGGCAGGCAGCGAGCCTATCTTTGCAAAAGAGAAGTAAGAGAGCCCGTGGCAGGGAGGACAGGTCATTGACAATAAAATGTATTAGGATATTAACATTCAAGATAGCAATCAGAAACCATTTGAGTACCCACTGCTGCTTCAATGCCGGTAAAAAGCATTTTCCAACAGAAAAAAAGAAATTAAGCTATTAAACATGCCAAAAGCAACGAGGAGCTCTGCAGCCTAAGCAGATGGCCGCGGAGTGCTAGCCAAGCCCCAGCCCGCCGAGCAAGGAGGCTCTGAGAAGCCATCCAGGGTAGCAGGGCTTTAGTCTCCGTGACTGGCGGCGTCGCCAAGTATAAAAGGGGGTAGAGAGCGGCGCCAGTTCACAGCCAAATTCGTTTTAGCACAAATTCTGATCACCTTGCACAACACTGTGACTTTTCCCCGGGCACCAGTACCAGGCAGCTGGAACTACCTAAAAGTTGACCCACCACCTCCTCCTGGATATTCCCAGGGTCCGTTCTGAATGCACCCTGCACTCCAGGGTCCCCCCAGTTGTCCCCAAAGGGGTTCTATGTACTAAACCTTTTCAGACATCATACCTTTCCGTGACAGTCTCTCCAGCAACCATTTGTTTTCTTTGACTATGATCCTTTTTCAAGTTACAGTGCCTTTGGCTGCCCCTCCAGTTAGGGCCAGCAGCCAGGCTGTCAAACAGTGGGGCAGGCAAACACAGCCTTTAGAGTCAGACCAGGGCTGAATCCAATTTTATCCCTTACCTGCTGGTAATTCCTGACTCTGCGAGCTGTGGCTTCCTCGTCTGTGACATGGGCTGTGGTGGAAATCCCATGAGATATAATGCAGAGCGCTTGGCACTCAGGGGTGTACAGTATGTCATGGTTAAGACTGAGCTGCCTGGCTAGGTGGCCCAAAGCTAGCAACTGCCCTCTTAGAAGCCTCAGCTGCCTGTCAGTGACATGGAGCTAGTATCAAGACCTATGTCGTTTGGGCTGTTGTGGGAGTCCCTGACAGCACTGACATAAAATCCTTAGCACGTGCCTGGCACAGAGTCATTGCTAGTGCTTACCATTAAAAGTCCAAGTCTTTAAGCCTTCTGCTCCTTCATCCAACGGTCTTTCTACTATAACAAGTTTCTCCTAACAACAAAAAAAGGCACGTGGCAAGCTGATAATTATTAGTACATGTTATTCTAGGATATCTGCCAAATGTACAGTGGTCTTGTGAAGATCAAATAAGGGACCAAGGTATGAGGCTTGTACCCAGCCTGGGGGACCACAGGGGCAAGCCAGGCCTCACACCTGGGCACCAGAAGGCCCAAGCTGCTCGTGAGGGAAAGGGAAGGGAAGGTGACCTCAGGTTCTCCGAGCCCTTACGGTGACGCAGACAGTGGGTTGGGGGCTTTACTTGCTTTGGTTCACTTACCCTCCTCTGAGGCTGGCAATAGTCTCTACTTTCAAGATAAGAAGACAGGTACTGAGAGCTTTCCAGCCGGCATGCCCCACCCGATCTGACCAGACATATAGACAGAGGACTCAGCGAGAGGTCACTGTCACACTCAGCCACCGCTACGCCCCAGCACGCACACACCTGGCCGCGGAATCTTCTCTGACAGCCTGTCCCAGGCAGCTGAGCTCAAAATACTATACAGTGAAGTAACAAAACTACTTCAACTTACTAAGTCACTTTATGAAATAACACTACAAGCCCAAATGTGATAATTAAATAAGAAAATTTACATGTCTGCTTAATGACAACCAACGTCTGTCTTCACAGGCACACACATGTGGGTAGGTTGAAAGATATTATTGATAATCACTGTCTTTCACGCGAAGTTGCATAAAGGCATGTAACATCTGATACACACAGGTTTGGATTCAATTGGCTACACGTGGCAGGCACAGGAAGTGGAATTAGCACTGCCCTGACCCGCTCCCCCGGACAGTGTCCCATTGTCACTCATGTAGTTCACAATCCAGTACTGCACAAGTGAGTCATGAAAAATATGCTAAAAATCATATAATAATGTTACAAGTTTGCAATCTCATGGAGTCGCATTATGAGCTATCCGGGGCTGCACATGGATTGGACACTGCTGTGAGGCAGTAGGCATTAGCGCCATGGGGTACTAGTAAGGGCATCCCAGCCGCCCGACTCCAGGGACTGTCATGCACACCTCGTCTCTTGGAATGTGTCCCATAGCAGGGCAGCCTAGAGGGGACTGGCAGAGTCCAAACTTGCACCCTCAGCTCCTGACCGTCCATCTGATACTCCTGCCAGCACAGCACAGCTGCCCAGTGGGAGCTCTGCCAACCAGATTAGCAAAAGCAGAAGGATGCCATGCTGTGCTGTTACTGGCCAGCCACTTATACACAATTGTCAGTCCGCAGTGATTTACAGGTGTCACATGCCTATGTTTTGGGAGGTATCGGGTTCAAAGGAAGGAAGATCAGAAACTGAACATCAAAGTCAGGTTTCCTCCTAACTAACCACAGGCTCAACTTTCACCCGAGACCTCTAAGCAAACCTTACAAGCCCATTGGCCACACAAGCCCAGTGTGAGTTTCACTTCCCTTTCCCGCTGTCCGCAAGCATGAAGAGTGAAGGCAGGCTGCAGCAGGAAGGATGTCAGGAGAAGATGGATCCAGAAAGGAGAAGAGAAGGAGAGGCATGTGCTGGCCATATTCCAACAATGAGATAGATCCTAGAACATCGAATATTTGTGTCTTTTACTTTGTTACTTGGGAGGAGGGTGAGGACTGACCCAGGAGGTGGAAGGGGAACCATAAAGATAGAAGACATAGGGATTCCTTCCCAGAGAGGAAGATCCACTACTCAAGTCTTGCGCCCCCTTCACTGGAGGCCATTCTCCCAGACCTCGGGCAACTCCACTCCTCAGGCCGCTCGCATGGGAAAGGCAAGTTGGATGGAACAGGGGGCATTTGGACAACGAACATCCTCCTGGCTTCAGCCTGTGGGAGGGCGCTTCAGTGGCAATGTTTAAGTAACTGCTGCGTGTTGATTTTGCAGGTACCGTCTAATTTAATGAAAGGCTCTTCATGTAAGGAAGAAGTTGCTGCTCACTGGGTGGACTGATAAAATGGCAGAGAATATAGGGTTTGTGTAAATATTTTCAGGGTTCCACTCTGACAACAGGCTCATGATAGCACTTGTTTTCATGAAGCGAGTGGGAGGAGGACTGTTTCCTCCTCCAACACCTTGCACTGCAGGGCGAAGTGTCATGCAGGATGGGGCCTAATTAGCATGTGGGGGGGATTAGTAGCTATTGAGTAGACACTAGCTGCAACAGTAGTTACCTGAATGTACACATTCGGCCAAGCCATGTACTTTCAATGGCTGCACCTAACTGTATGTGGACTCTACCTCAATGAAGTAGTCTGGTTCTTTTTTTGAAGGAAATAAAGAACTCCTCACTTCACATAAGGATTCTTCCACAAGTTTGCTTTAAATAACATATCATCTTCCCACCCTCAGAGCATTTAAAATTTCATATTCCATTTTTAAAAATAAAAGAACTCATTCAGAGTTTTTCAAGCGCACATCTGTCACACAACATAATGTACACCTACCAGTGTGGGAGCACACATTCACACACCCACCCACGCGTGCAAACACACTCAGGCACACAGCTGAGCCACCTTCTTCTGTCGTCTGTGATAAAAATACAATAATAGCAAGAAAAACACATCCAAAATGTAGGTTCAAGAGTCTACTGAATTATTTAAATCCATCTCCGTATGCGTGGATCTCCACTTACTCATGGATAACTAGAATAAATGCTCTAGAACCTTTTTTAATGATCTTAATCACCTAAATACGTGTGAATAGGGGCCTGCTTCCACAAATTGATCATCATATGGTAGATCATTGCACAAGGGCTAAAAAAGGAACAAAGAAGATCAAAATGTACTGACTGATATGAAATTATCTCTTGGATATATTAAGCAGGCAAAAAGCAAGCATAATGTGTTTGCTGCCATGTGAAAAGAAAGGGTCTCTATGTGGGTATACGCACACACATACACACACTTAGTGTACAGACGGGTTATCTGCAGCTTGGAGTCTCAGTCCACAAGAGATAGGGGCTGCCTCAAGAGATCAACACTAAGGAGAGGACCAGAAATCAGAAGAGGGTCTTACGGTTCACTCTAAGCCTTTTTAACCATTTGTATTTAAAGAGTGGTCCAAGATAACTTCTTACAAAGTTTAAGTGAAGACCTTTTCTTAAAAATAATAAAATGACCCCTTAACTTCACCAGCTTTTTCTAACCTGTGATTCCTCAGAATGTAGCTGGCTTCCATTACCAGACACGTCTTAAATAAATGCCCCTTGAATCTGGCCAGCACATTGCTTTCCCATCACCCACTGCCAACCAGGTCATGAGTATCAACTGAGCGACCATCACCTCCTTGTCTGGACCAAAGGTCTGTGTTACACATCCCAGCTCTTCACAGGCCACAGATGGGATAAACTCAGGGTAGCACCCGTTTCTCCTGTTCAGTAGGGCTCAGAAATGATCCTGAGGCATTGGTTTCCTCTGATGACAGAGGTGGCTGAAAACAAATAACTGCATGTGTATGCAAATACTTTCCTGAGCTCAGAAAATTTCCAAAAGCACCCAAACCGATATTGAGAGCATGTAATAGTTTACAAAGCTTTATCCGGTCACAATAATGCAGTCTTTCTGTCTTCTTTGAGGGAAGTGGTAGTACATGATGACATATCCTAAGAGGAGGTGGTGAGCCCAGACAGAAAGAAATGCAGCTGCTTACCCAGGCATTCTGAAGCGAAAAATTCCCTGCTATCAATCTGTACTTTGCAGTTTGCATTTTGTTCTAGAATGGTCTCTCTCCTTGAGTGTATTTAAATGTGTTTTATTTTACATTTCCTGTTTCTCTCACTACGTCAAAATAGCTCAGTGGTAGAGAATAAAGTCTTTGAAGTTAGCCTAGCCGAGTTCAGATCACAGCTCTGCCTATTATAAGATGTGTGGCACTTGCTTTGACTTCCTCATTTTATAAAGTGAGAGCATCACTGCGATGCAGGGAGGATTTAACACAACGGTGGAGCTCTTGGAGCCAAGCCTAGCACACAGCTAGCTGCCTACAATTGTTAAGTACCAGGCCACGTTGCTGCTTCTCACCAGGACTGAGCACCTCAACGCCAAAGCGACATCCTCCTTTTGAGGGCTCCACCGTTCTTGATCCAGGAATGGACACAAGACAGATAATCAGTAAAGACTCTCAGATGAATTAATGAATCTATGTCGAACAGGGAGACAGGTTCAGTTGGCAGCCCAGGATTTTGTGACCAAAAATATCTTCATGCCTGGAGTTCGCTGTTCGGTAATATTACAATCCAAGAGAACTATCACCACTCCTTTCACCACCGGCTAGCCCGCTCACAAAAATGTTTAATGCTTGACTCCCTCCAAAATCTAAAACATGATCATGGTTATGCGCCCTTTGAGCTCCTTAGGAAGAGACTGTTTGATTCATGATACTCATCACAACTCTGATAACTCTGCTTTACTGAGCACATTACATTGTTATCTATACCTTAAAGGAGACAATATCCTTATTCTCATGGGTGATAAGACCGAGTCTTGGGAATTGAAATGGCGTGTCCACTGCCTCTGACCCTGAAGAAGAGAAGCATGGATGAAAACTGGGCTTTCCAACGCCAGACCCAGTGCTCCCAACTGTTCCCCTGGGGCCTGGCACACCGCCCGGCAAGCAGCATGTGCTCTGGGAAAGCGTGGAAAGAACACACTGTGAGCTGCTCCTGAAGCCCACTCTAAGAGCTGTGTGGATAACTGTACAGAGTTGGTTCTTGGACGTACAAACAAACAGTGAAAGTGAAGCCCTTCTGTTGCCCTCCTGGAGCTCTTAGTTCAAAGCAGACTAAACCCACAGTAAAACAGCTGAGCCGCTCAAGCAATGGGAACAGGTATGATGCAAGCTGCCCAACTTTGGGGAACAAATGCTTTTCAGGGACCACCACTCCTTATGGTGATATCTGGAATATAGAGTCCTATTTGCTATAACTTTTCTTTATATAGACAGAACCATATCCTCTGAGGAAAAGAAGTTTTTTTAAAAAAAATTACAGAAGCATGAAATTTAAGAATGACAAGCAACTTGCACAATGAAATGCAAACTAAAAGAAGAGTAAGATTTTTTTCTTTTTTTTTTTTCCTACCAAAATGACCAAATTTTCTCTTAAGGTATGTATTTCAATGTCATGTATTTATTAAAATATAACCAAAACTATCATGACGTGTTCAGTTTTAAGAAATCAAAATCTAAATTTCTGCTTGTGACAGAAGCAACAGCTCTTGGCCCCATCACTGCCCAGAGGGAACAATTATATTAATTCCTCTTTGGGTTTTTCTAGTAGTCACTGCCATACCCTTAAATAAAATACTTGTATGCCAATGTTCTGGTTTCTTATTTGGGATGTTCTCTCTCGCCTTGCTGATACATGAGGATTTAGTTCACTCGCCACCTTCCTCTACTTTCACTTTCCACAAAATAATTAGCTATCACAATGACCAGTTCTTGGGATGGGAATGTTGCTCCAGGGGAGGGCACTTGCCTAGCGCCTGCGAGGCCCTGGGTTCTATCCCCAGCATGGGGGCATCCACCTCCTTCTCTATTCTACAACCACAAAAACTAAATAAAGCCATTTAAAGTGTCAGCTCCTTGTTCCATCCTCTATAGACAATCAGTGGCAACTGGCTCCCCACACTGTACCTAGAGGACATTGGCGCCTCCAGCACTCCCCACCCTCTGTCTGTCTCCCGACTCCCCGTACCTCTGCCATTTGTGTCTTTACTGTGGGACAGTCCTTCCTGTAGCCATACTTAAGTTCCATGTTTTATTTATACATTGGTTCTAAAATCTGAAAACTAATTAATAGCATTTACACATTACAGTTTTACTGTAAATTGTATTAGATATACTCTCTTTTGCTGGGCCAATGGGACAACCCACATGCCATTCAATGGACAATATACCTAGCATCAAGTCCAAATGGAACCTTCATTTTTCATTCTACTAATTGCCTTTATCAGATCTTCACATTTTCCTAGGATCCTTTACTCTCAGGATGTGCCCTCCTGGAGCCCGTCACTGTCCTTCCTCCCTCACCAGGCCTGACTGCTTCCTAGCGCTGCACAGTTACAGTGCAGCACATCTCTGTGGTAGCCACTGTTGCTGGAATCCATTGCCTTCCTTGTTCTCTGTTAGTTCCTTCTTTTCACTAGTAGAGTGCATTCCGACTGAAATAGTGATTAAGAGTGAGTAGAAAGCCAGTTTTCTAAGAACTTGCACTTCTGTCCTTACACATTATTCATAGCTGGACCACATATAATAAATGCTACATATAAAAATCAGAACCTGTCACCTTTCTTTAACAGTAATACTGCCAATAGAATGATGTCAGCCTGACTACTGTTGTTTAGGACATGCTTTAGTTGGCTTGTTTCGTTTTTGCTCTCTGGAAATCATGGGAGCTTTTGTACTTTAAGGGTTCTGAAATTTCACAATGATGTGTCAGGGAGGCTTCTTTAACTCACTGTGTTCAGTGAAACTGTACTTGTTGGAGATCTTCTTCTAATTGCTCTTTGTTATTGACCTCTTCTCTGATTTAATTCTTCTTTTTCTGAAACTCCTATTATTCAGATGTTGGACCAATAGGACCAACTATCTCTCTCTCTCTCTTTCTCTTTCTTTCTCTCTGTCTCTCTCTCTATATATGAAATATGTTATATATATAGTTTCTTTTATCTTCTTATCCTGTATTCTAGGTGATTTCCTTGACTTGTAATTGCTTCACTGAAATTTTTTTTTTTTTTTGGTTTTTCTCCGGTATCGGGAACCGAACTCATGACCTTGCGCTTGCCAGGCAGGCGCTTTTGCCGCTGAGCTAAATCCCCAGCCCCTTCACTGAAATTATTTTTGACAATGCATTAATCTTCCAAAAATCCTTTCCTATTTTCTTTGATTCTCACCTCTTCTTTTTCTCTCCCTCCCTCCTTTCCTTGCTTTCTGAACATAACACATTTCTAAGGGTACCAGTCCGATTTGCCCCTAGGTTTGGCTGTGGGGCTGTCCCTTATCCTCTGGAATGAGAAATGCTTTCTTCTCCAAAACTAACACCTAGACTGCTTTTCTGGTTCTTCCCAAGCCATTAAACAATTCCTTTTTAAAAGAACCTTCCCACTTCTTTCACCCTGAGAGCCACACAGTCTGGCTCTAGGACCTTCTGCAGGGAGCAGTAGGATACAAAGGTCCATACATAGATCTTCCAACAGGTCCTTGTCTTTAGCTGCACAGCTCACTCCTGCCTTCTGGGATGAGACTGTCTCCCAGTCTGGAGCCCTTCCGAACCCTGCAGAGACACTGGCTCCTCGCTAGGCCCTAACATCCTCTGAACCTGCTGTAGCCTGTGGCTCCTGAGTGCCCCTAGTCTGCTGCACCAGTTGCCACCCTGCCCTCTACTCCTCTCTCAGAAATTCGCCGCAAGTGTGATAACAGCATCTTTCTGCCACTGGGTCATTACAGTCTCTTCCACCCTTCTTCCTTTTCTATGATTTAGATAGAGTCTGGAGCAGACAGAGAAACACACATTTGCTCCAATCCCACCTCGAATGGAAATTCTCAAAACATACCTGTCATCTAAAATACTACGATTTATATGCACACTGCTGCGAGCAAGGGGCAAATAGGCACTCTTACACACTGCCAGCGAAGTGTAAATTGTCACAAAATTGGTAGTGGTTTAGCATTACATAAGAAAAAAATTCCCTTGACCTTGCAATTCCACTTCTGGGAATTTATCCCAAATCACACATGTGCAAAAAGATTTAACTACAAGCATGATCATCACAGCATTTTAAAGAGGGTAAATTTTAGAAACTAATTGTTTAGTAACAGCAAGCTATTTAAATAAATTGTCACATATTCAAATCATTAGATACCAGAAAATCATGGTTAAAAAAAATCTTTAGAATCACATTTAATAAAATGAAAAAATAGTTCCAGTATGGTGTGAAGCATAGGGAGGGGAAGTAAAATTGTTAAGGAATATGTACACTGTGATCTAATTTCACAAAAATAAAATGGGTATGATGTAGGTACATACACAAAGGAAGATAAGGATATCTCACACAGTAGTGAAAGGGTGTGTGACTCTTTTGTGTACGTATATACATAGCTTCTAAACTTTCTATTTTTCTCCTACTTTCTACTGTAATTTGGGGGCTATAAATAAGTAAATCTGTTGTTTTAAGAACATTACCTAACTCAGTCTCCCCACTTACAGATAAGGAAACTGAGGCACAATGAAATAAAGCAATTTATTCAGGTGCCTATGCAAAGCGCCCAGAGCTGAAAGAACTAAGAAATCCTAATTTTCAGTTCTTTAAGGTACAAGTTAAAAAGGAGACAAATTAATTTAAATTTGTCTATTTTTATAGGTATGATTTTTTGTCACATGTCAACACTACCTAATCCTAACTACCAATATGAGTGAGAAGTAGCTTGGTATATTCCTCATTTGGATAGTTTGAACATATTAAGGAAAAGCTCCCCATAAAATATATCAGGTTAGAAATCCTTTGCTGTGATCAAAGGTCCCTCTCTCAGTGATGGCATACCTCCATTTCTGCAGAATGGTTCACATTTGATATTGTGTTACCTTTAAACTACCTTTCATGTCACAAATTGGCATAACCCCATACACTTTATCAATCAGGTCATGGGCAAACATTTCCATTATAATCTGAGTCTACGATGCCTCTCACCTAGCAAGAATCACCATTTTGTTTCCAGTCATCTTTTCCAAAATATTCTCCTATTTCTCTTAGAGGTTCAATAAACAGGAAAAAAGAAAAGTGGTGGTTCTAAAAAAAGAAAATCATAGGTCTCAAATGCATATTATGTACAGTAAAATGGAATTTACTAGGCCAGTCAAAATCAGTGACATTTTATTCCCAATAAAATATTCATCCTTTGACTCTGTGTTGGAGGAAAGCAGCAAATTTTTAACACTTTTCTATTGGTATCAGAATGGTGAAGAAGAGGTACCTAAGAAGTGCGTCACTATTTTCCATGTTTCGGGACAAAGGTGCTTTTACACATAATTGAACAAGTATGTTCCAGTGTTTGACTGGCTCTGCTGTCCTGCGTATGTACGTTTTCAGGCACAATTTACATATGAAACAGGAACTCTCATGTTTTTGAAAATGAGCAACTCTTGTTACCCATTCTGCGCTTGTTTCCTGTTCTTGCTGTTATGAAATCTAGGCGTTTGCAAATGAGGAGGTTAATGCAGCTAGACCCACAAATTAGACTTTCCCACACTGAAGCCCACACCAACATCTCAACCCGAAGGGAAGACACTCACTGAAGTGCACAGCAAAGGACATCTGGAAAACTGCGTGTTCTGCAGGCCAGAATGCTTCCTCCAGGTGTGGCTTTCTAGTCTGGATATCAGATTTCCACATGCCATCTGGGCCAGCCAGACAAGCGCTCTATCATGTGTGATGTGTTACAGACCACATGAGGGGGATTCTATAAGCTCACATCCTGTTTTGAGGACAGTGTAAGGCCATTTACAATTGTTAATTAATTAAGGAGGGGGCAGGGCTTGAAGTAAGTAGAAGAAATAAACCAATTCTCGAGCACAAAGGAAGTTCTCATTCTGAAAGACATCAAAAGAAAATAAGGTTTAAAACCTGCCAGTCTACCTTACACTAATCAATGTCATGCCAATTGCTCAGAGGAGATGTAACTGGAAGCAAAGGCTCAGAGGTGGGAGAGGATTTAAAGTTGATGGGATAACTGTGAGGAGGGTAAGCAGGAGCTGAGGTCAGAGGAAGAGGACAGCAGGTGCTCTCCTTTGGTGTTAAGAGGCACACCGAGCCAGAGCAGAGCTGAGTTTGGACAGAGCGATGGCATACTGCGACTCCCACCTTAAAAGGATCCATCTGGATGCTGAGTGGGGAATAAGTCTTAGGCCCAAGAAAGGGAGCAACAAGGCCACTTAGGGGGCCATCAAACTAACCCAAGCGAGAAGGAATGGTACCTAGGAAGGGGTAGCAGTGATGGCAGTGGCAGTGGTGTGTGTGTGTGTTTGGCGGTGGGTGGTCACAGCCTGCATATATTTTAAGGTAGAGCCAAAAGGATGGGCTGAGGGGTTGCAGATGGGGTGTGAGACGAGGAGAGGATAACAGCAGAGCAGTCTTCTGTCTTGAGCACACTACAGGTGGGCCCTTTGCTGAGCAGAAGCCAGAGAGCAGGGGAGAGTGGGCACGGGCACCAGCGACAGCATCTGCACAGGCTAAGCTCACATAGCCAGGACTTCCTGGATCCGTGAATCTGAACTTCAGGGAAAGGGCCAAGCTTCAGATATGAATTTAATAATCTCCAGAAGATAGATGTATACAAGTCTACAATCCCTAACCCGCAATCCTGACAGCCTAAAAGCTCTAAATGAGGGATTTATTTTTAAAGTCTGGGTTAAAAATTCACCTGACCCAAATTGAGGGTACTTATCATTCATATTTATTCTATGTAATATAAATAATTATACATTTGTGATATGGAAAAATCAGTTTGATCATAAGGAGCTGCCCTATAAAGTACTGAGGATGTTATATGATATAAAAACTATATACTAATCTTCTAAAGTCCGAAAAAAGACTTTCTAAACAAACTTGGCCCTGCAGGTTTGGGGTAGGGGAGGGGGATCTCTAGTTTGAGCCATGAAACTCCAGGAACGAGGACTGACCCCAGCGGCCCTCCAGCACTGAGGTCAGGAGGACAGGAGAGATCTGCCTGGCTGTTTGGAAAGAGCTGGATGCACGGCTCTGACTCCTGTTGCCCTAGGTGGAGTTTGCTGTGACTTCCCTCCTTCCTTCCTCCTAACTCCGACCAAAATACACATTCTCTGCAGCACAGACACATGGCTTCTAAAGGCCCTGGTGTTGTGTTTTGTTTTGCTTTGTTTTAGCTTTCTCTATGTCTTCAAGAGATGGCAGAAAAAATTTATCCCTCCCACTGCTTATACACACAGAGCAGTTGCTCTGAATCCAGCCATAATGCTGATTTCACACACCAGTGAACTACCCTCTGCCCTCTTCACAAGGTGGGGTTTGTGTGGTAAGGAAAAAGTGTACAGTTTCTGTGATGTTTGAAGTTGGCATAAAGACATTTCCTGTCTGTCTGCTGCCACTACTCTAATATATTTGCATGCCCCACCCCCCACCACTTCCCCCCAACACTAACACCCAAACCTCCAAATTGTATCAGGATGAAGTGAGGGGGCCTGTATCAGGGTACCCCAGGTCCTAGGCTTATTGCAGGAAAACCTTCAAGCAAGAGGCTAGTACCTAGACCCCTGCTCCAGGGGCTCTCTTAGGCTAGGGAGCCACCAGATTCCCTCCGGTGTAGCTTCATGGCTTAAGACAAGACCCAGACAAGGATAACAGGATTTAGAGCAGAGGTCAGAGAAGGGAGATGCGGACATGGCAGCTGGTATGGAAGCCATGTCTCTCTGTTCATTCCTGGGAAATAAAAACACTCTGGAGTTGGCAGGTGCACTAAAGACAAGTGACCTTGTACACAGCAAAAATAATAATGAAAAGGCATCCATAGTCCTGAGTCCATCCAGCCCACCAACGAACCCACATTCTTATGCCTTCTCCTGGGGCCCACTGACATGTACCCCAGCCACTGCTGCCCTGGCTGTTCCTTTGTAGATCCCAAAACTCCCCATGGAGACGCAGATCCTTGGCCCATCAACTTCTAAAGAAGACAGGAAAGAAGAGGCAAGAAATATCTATCAGAATTTCTAGGAAACCTTTCATTCAGAAACAAGATGAGCAATACTTAACAAAGAAGAAAAACCGCACAGAGGAAGGGGGTGGTGATAATTAAATACCAACTGGAAAATTGGTCATTTTCTGCTCTACTTCTGGTAAATTTGAAATTTTCCATAATAAACTGTAAAGAAAAGAAGAAAAAAGAGACACAGAAGGGAGGAGATCAGTGAAAGGGGGAAGAAATGGTCAACTTTAATATTCCAACTAGACTGGGATCCCAAGGCTAATTCTAGGTTTTCTTAAAGATCTCCACTGAGAAGCGGGGTCCTTCACATCAGTCCAACCCAAGGCCCCATGGGCACCTGCATCAATGACCCCAGGCTACAACTGCCCACCCTGGGCATCCTCATGCCTCCTGAGGGGCCTCTTGGTCCTCTCAGGCAGATAGAGTGGGTGAGGTTGTTTTAATGCCGTGGTCAGGTTTCACCATGACAAGTGCTTTCCAGAAGAAGAAGTTGATCACTTTATCCTTTTTTCTCTTCATAAAAGTATTTCCCTCACTCCAAAGGCAATGTGTTTACCTTCCATGATTGGGGTGGGAGGAATGGTAATGGAATCAATTGTGTTGGGTAGCGGGGGTGCTACCCTGCTGAAACCTGCAAATGACCGCTGACTCCCTGTGATTGCCTCAAGATGAGCTTAGCCCCAGGGAGCTGAGAAACTTCTACTGGCCCACTCAGCTATGCTTCACAACCAGCCTGAGACACAGACTTAACACCACATGCGACAGAGGCCAGGGCCACCTCTGGGGCCTGCCAACCTCCCAGCAGTGCCAAGAGGCAGTCACCTACCCGTGAGTATGTCCTACAAGGGCCAACCTCAGTCCAGCCCAGGGCACCCAGATGCCACGCCCTCACCCACCTCAGGAGTCATGACCCTCTGGGAGGTCACAGAGGCCCCTGACCAGAGCACATACATCTCAGATGCCTCTGCGGCTGCCAGTAGCAGAGCTCCTTGTGGCCTCGGAGGTGGAATTGGGAAAGAAAGAAAACGCAACCGGAAGAATTGTTATGATACCCGAAGCTCCCTGTCACAGGCAGATGGCAGCTGCTGCCCTGGGAAACCTGAGGCTAGCTGTTAAGCCATGCAGCTGGGGATGTCTGCCACCACAGCCTACTTGTGGCTTCCTTTTCACCCCAGCTTCATTGCTAAGGGTGCAGAAGGAGCTGTCCTGAAGGCTGGCACACACCGTAGTACCCAACTAATCTGCTACGAGAAAATCCACCACCATGTCTCCTAGGAGTCAAGTTGCTCTCTGACTCTTTCGTTCATTAGTCTATCAGGGAATGCAGGTTTCCTAACTTAATGGGATCCAAAGCTTTTCATACTCTGTCTGAGAATGTAAATTCAACAGCTCAGCCATTAGGTGTGAAATACTTCCCAACTCCAGTTTCTATTTGTCCAGGAAAAGCAGAAGGTCAAAGAGGCTGTGGATAAACCTGAGGTGCCCAGGTGTGCAGTGTGAGGCACTGGGAAGGATACAGTTGTCAATGGCAAAGCTCTGCAACCAAGCTCCCAGCCCTGGGAATCTATCCCGATTCTCAGGGCCCGAGCTGATGCCACTTCATTCTATGCCATGTCACCCAGGGCACAGTGCTGGCCAGCAAACAACCTCAGTAGGACGCTGGGCTCTTTGGGGACAGGATTTCATTCTGCTTAATCTCCCTGGGCCTCACATGGTATCTAGCCAGTGGTGTGTGAGGGGTGTTAGCTATAAGGAAATGAGTAGCAGAACCCAAATGAGAAAACTAAATGGATAATCCATTAAATTATGTTTTCTTTTGGTGATTACATTGTCAATTACAGACCCGTTAGTGGCAGATCAGGGTATTTATTAGTGTGAGTTGATATTTTGCATGACAGCATCATTACCAAAATAAAGAGTCAACTCTCCTTATGGAGAAAGAAGGTTAAGAGGCAAACACTCCTCACTAGGGCAGAAAGGAGAAGTTGGTCTTCTGGGAAAGATTTAGCTCCTGATTATACAACACAGAGTGTGTGACACAGATTCATGTCTCTTACCCCACAATACTCCCAAATACTCCCCTACCACCACCTAAGTCACAAAGTCATCTTAGCTAACCAGGTTGAAATTGTAGATTTTAAAACACAAAGATTTCTACTACCCGGAGTTATCCCAGGGCTTCCAAACCGGGCAAAAGCAAAAGAGCAATCATGCAGAGTTGGTGACAGCTGGCAATCCTGTCACTTCCTCATCCAAATCCAGGCTCATCTGCAAGGGCACTAACCCCGCAGCAGAATTTGAGAAGCTCCAGAGGGCTGGCGCCCCAGGCCCTGACATTATCTGCTGGCGCTGCTGGGGAAAGGGTATAGTAGGGACTACTTCTAATTTTTCCCAAGAGCCCACAACGCTTTTCTCCAGGGTTGGCTCAAATTTTATTCTTTGTAAACCAGCTGTTCTTAAAATGCCATAAGACCCTCCCCACAAACTACAAAATGACTTTGCTCTTTTCCCGAGATGACCAGAACAGTTAGCTTCCCTGACTCCATGAGCCGCTGCACACACACAATTTGATATACACAATAACTGATACATGCTGACTTTACATAATAAACAGAAAGAACTTGGAAAGAGAAAGTACTGAACAAATTCCAGAACATTCTACGGCCCATTCTCCCAGGCCCACCAATTGGGGTCCACTATGGGTCCTCCCACACCATGTCCCTCCTACCTAATCGGTCACTAAGCCCCCTCAAGTCCTTCTTCATTATCTGCTCTGCCCCACTGCCTCACCAGGAGTCTCGTTCCCACTCCTAGTGCCCACCCCCACAGCCCACAGCCTGACAATTCCCAGATCTTCCCTTACTTTTCTTAGCTCTAGTCCACCCAGTCTGTGGGAACCCGAATGACCCACTTACAATACAGATACCATCACGGGACACCTTGGCCCGGAACTTCCCTCAAAACCACCCACAGGAAGATAGACTGCAAGTTCAGGCCTAGCCTGGCCAACTTTTTGACTCAGCAACACTCTGTCTCAAAATGTAAACTAAAACATAGCTGAAGATGTAGCTTAGTGTGAAGGCTTTGGGTTCAGTCCCCGCTACCGGGCGCGCACGCACACACACGCGCGCGCGCACACACACACACACACACTCAGTTCCTCAACATGAACACCTATTTTGCCCTGTGCCCTTTGATCACCAGTGTAAATGCTCAGTGCTCTGTCCAGACTCCCTTAGTCCTATCTAGCCCAAGTACTTGCCACATGCCAGTCTCCAAATCAGCCTTCAAGTGGGCTCTGACTGTGTTCCTTTCTGGGGGGAATCCTGACTCCTTGTGCCCTCCCGTCCGGTATCCTCCATCTGAGCCGCTCCTCTGCATTGAGCATCATCTAGGTTACTCTCTTCCCATCTGTATTGCTAGTCTCCAGGTAGGCTCCACAGGTATCTCTGACTCAGGGGCATGAGGCATCACCTACCCTATGGTCCTCCAGCCATCCCTCAGTCCCCAGGGCCTAGCAGAGTTCGTCACCAAAGAGCTTCCTTTTTTCCACACCAGACAGTGATGTTCTGTGGCTTCCTTTACCATGATCATTACTTCAACTTCGCAGTGTTTCACGCTGAGTAAATCCAGACATAAACAGCACTTTGTAAATGCTGCATCGCCTTTCCATCAATCCACTCGTTTCCAACATAACAACGGCAGTGTCCCTACACCCTGGAAGATGAGCGGAGGATACAGGGGACTTGCGGGGTGAGCATCTCAGACTCCATGGACGTGCTGAGCACAGTTTCCCTACCCGCTATGCTGAGGGTGGGTCCTCCAAGCTTTGAGGTTCAGAAATGCTGATTCTGTGAGCTCTTTAAGAAGATGATCCTTAGCACCCCCAGATAAGTTTTCTGTGGGTGAGGGAGCCCCCCAGGCTTCAGCTTGTTGCCAGAGTGAGAGCGGAAAGAGCAGGTTCCTTATCTTCCTTCTATCACTACAGTCCATAGGACTCCAAGCCTCCAGTGCCTCATCTGTAAACTTCTTTTTCATGCTTTCTTTTGGGAGGTGGTCCTTGTTAGCTCATGCATTTTGCATATTTCAAGCCATTAACTTTTTATACTTATTGGGGCTTAAGTTGTCTTTTTAGACAACTTTGTTCCCCCTCACAGTCCTGGGAAGTGAACCCAGGGCCTGAGTACCGCGCTACCTCCCCAGTCTCTTTTATTTTTTATTGTGAGACAGGGTCTCACTGAGTTGTGCGCGACTCAAATGTGCTGTCCTCCTTCCTCAACCACCCAGAGTGTCCTCTGTGAACTCCTACAGGGCTGTGTAGACAGATCTGCAACAATCATGCCCCGACCAGGATGTTCAGAACCGCTGACAACTCAGCCAAAGGGAGCGAAGCCTTCGATTTGAAAAGCTCCCACAGCATTTGTGATCCAAATCAAATCCAAATCAAAGGCCTGTTAATGACCTCACTTCCAAGCAACAAAGTGAAAAGCCTCCAAGTCTGGAACTCCTACTGCCAAGAGTCACCCCTCTTGCTGCCTTTTCACAGCCTTCATACCTAGTCCCCGTTGAAAGTCCCGGCTCGCCCACCCGCTTCTGCCTGGGCCATACCGCCCTCCTACAACACCAGGCCCTCCTCCTTCCACCCGTCCTCGGCACAGTTTGTCCTTCCCAAGCTCTGCCCTCTAAAAAGTCCACATAAAATTGATCTAAACCCTCAGGCCCACTTCCACCTGGGACTGGCACCACTGTCAACACTGCCACCTCGCCTCAACCCTTCTGCTCAGGCCCTGGAGCTTCTGCTATCCCTGCCAGGCGCACACAGAACACTGCTGAGCTCTTAAACACCGCTCCATAAATGTGTATTTGCTGAATTATGTAACACCAAGAAAAACCAAAGCTCCACGATGTTTCTATTGCATTCAGCTGGAAACTTCGCTGAAGATTCAGCCCTTCAGTCAACCTACTTACAATGTCCTCCTTTATTTGCTGCTGAGCTCATCCGAGCCCTGTGAAAGCACTGCATCAAGGGTGCCTCTGCATTCCCCAGACCAGGGGCACCTCCAGCCCCCATTAAACTATTACTGTACAGAGAAACAGCCACTCCAGATCCATACATTATGCAGGCAGGGGTCTGTGGAAGGGGACATGGCCCAAACCCATCTTGATGCAATTATTTCCCTGTGTTGTTTTTTCCCTGTCATCTCACCATTGTTTTTCACTTACCCAGAGAGCTATTCTGAAGCTTTATAGGAAAAATGAATTATGACTTGCTGTACATTCCACACCTCCCAGTGTACCACCACCAGTTTCAAAGCTTTATTCAGTGGCTTAGTCAAAAGATTTCACAAACCAGCTCGGGAAGGAGTGTCATCCAGATCCTGCCCCGGTCCTTCAATCTCCCCCATCTCGTCTGTCCATGCTGTATTCCCCTCGCCCAGACTTTTGTCCCAGGCCCAGGGATGCAAAACCCACATGCTATCCACGAGCCAGCTCAGCAGAGAGCAAGCTGGAGGAGGAGAGCCATCCTCAAACCACAGGCTTGGAGGAAGAGATCAGCCCCTCGGCTCTGTGGGGAAAGCAGTTGAGGACAGCGTGTCCTCTGGGTCCATGATATAGACCCTGACTCATAAGGGTGGTGTCCTCCCTGACTGCCAGGAAGGGAAAGCCGCATTCTGAGGCAGGTGAGATCTCAAGCCACAAGGAAAAGGCACAATACATTATGTGGACGTAAGAGCCAGACTTACTGGTCTGAAGTCCCACTTAGCAGCGGGTGATCTTGAGCTAGCCAGCTACTCCCTCCGTGCCTCACTGTCAGTCTGCAAGGTGGGGACAGCAGCGCTTACTTCCTAGGACTGTGAGGGTCTGATGAGCTTATTTATAAGAAAGTGCATAGGAAATCTGCACATAGAATACACATTCACCGCCATCGTCCTGATTGTATAATTACCCACTCCCTTCCCTTTGCCTTCTGTGGCACGACAGCAAATGCCTCTCTGAACCCTTCAAACTTCCTGAAACCCTTTTGCCTTGCTACCTCCTTCTCCTACCTCCAACACCTCAAATTCTCGGTGTCCCTGTGCACATTCAAGCCACCACACTTCCTTGCTCTCTTTTGCAGCAAACACCCGCGATTCTTACAAGCTACTGGATCCACTTGGTGGCCAAGTCAAGAATGTTTACACAGGTTTTTATCATTAGGCCTGTTTTGGAAACATGTGTGGTGAATGCAGAGGCAGGGCAAAGGAGAAAACAATGCATTAAAAAGATCAAAAACAGGTCTCCACCTCTTCCTATTCAAGTTGCAATGGTCACTCCCCACTGAAGCCAGAGATCTGTTGAAACCTTCTGTTCTGATTTCAACCTGTCAGTTTCACATGCTGCTGACCTGCAGGGAGATACGGCAGATGGGAAAATGGAGGAGGAAAGGAGGTTAGGAGGGGTGAATCTCAAGGGTCAAATGAGCCTTCTATATGTTCTTGCTTAATAACACACTTTCAGAGAGTCCTGCCCACCAGAGTCCTGTCCTTCTTCAGCAGATATCCGCTATCATGACTGGGATCCCAGGCCATTTATTCTTTCTTTACTAAGACTTTTGGCAAGGTATTGATCTCATAAATGTTAGCCTATGGCTCAGATGATGTTAACTTTCAAATCCCAAAGAAGGTATGGGCGAGCCAAAAAGATAAAAATCTACAAAGCCACAAGATTGATTTGTGCTTACAGTATCAATCCCAAATATTTGGAATGAACATTTCGATGTAACAAAAACATGTCCTATGAATGCCAAAAAATAAAAACAGAACCTACATTTCTATGTGACAGATGATAAATTTTACCCTCCAGACCAACTGATTATGTAAAATGATTATGAAATTCTCATTACACCAGAAGAAAGTCACAGACTCATTAAGTGTGCCACCCTCTTTTCTAAAGAGCAAACCGTCTTAAATCCCCCAGCTTCACGGCTGAGAAGGGCTTCTGGGGAGACTGACCCTGGTCTCCGCGTTACCACGGCTGCATGAACCTGCTTCTCAGACTGCATGGGTAGGCATCGATGTGCCCACCTGTGCCCTCCAGCTCTGGGCGGGCAGGTGCAGAGAGCATCAGGCTTGCCTTAAAAGGCAGAACTATATTCTCAGCTTCTTCTTGTTTACAAGGTGACCTCAGACAGGCCACTAAGCTTGGCTGAGCCTCAGTGTCAGCAGAGTTTGAGGGCTGTTTAAGGAATCCAAAAGAATTTGAAAGTTGGCACTAGGAAAACTGTAAAGCCCTATTACACACAAACTGCAAAGCCCAGCAGAGGTGAGCTACTGGTATTAGGAGAAGTACAGCGTTGTGGCTGGTAGTGCAGAGGGATACGGAAAACAAGTTTCTCCTGGGCGTGGGAGTATCTGCCTACCCCAACACATGAACACACAAAAGCACTCTCTGCAGACTATTATTTGAGTCATCTTTTACTGAGCAGTGTTTTCCTACTTTCTCTGCCCTGTGGACTTTCAGAAGCAGTGCTACGATGGGAGTTCACAGAGGTAACTGCAGACTTTTCCAACCACTGAATTCCCCCAAATTCTGGGTAGGCCTCTGTTTTAAAGTACTCCACCTCTAGAAGGAGTTAAGCCTGCCCCCTCGTTCATACCTAGGGCCAGCTCACTCTGTACGCATCAGGAAAAGAAAGAGTTGATGGGATTACCACACAGGGAAGAGGGGCAACTGGACAGCAAGGAAGGGGTAATGTGATTGACATGCGGCCTTGGGAACAGGCCAGGCTCAGGAGAGAGAGCAGAGAGGAAAAGCAGAAGAGTTTCAAAGACGAAGACCTGGCGCTTTTATAATTATAATAAAATGTGGCAGGAATCTAAAGATAAGGAAAGAAAGATTAATTGAAACAAAACAAAGTGAGCAAAAGCCAAGAATTTCACAAGAAATTTGGAGCCTGGCCAGCACTGGATTGCTTTTGTCTCCCTAGTTGACACCAAAAGGCGAGCACACCTCTGACTATTAGGGACCGTGAGGTGTCCAGTGACTGTCCACACCCAGATGCCTAGAGAAAGTCCACATGATCTAATCTCCAAGAAAACTATTCATTTCCCAGGCCCGGAGCATCAGGACACCCCAAAACTTTAAACCTCACCACAGACCCAGAATAACAAATAGCAGTTGGCCTGGTCAGTTTGGATAATCATCCTTCCACACCATGGTTGGTTTAGGGATCACCAAAAAAAGGAAATGGAACCCCTAAAGCCAAATCCTGAAATCACACACTCTTTGGAGAAGGCCACACCTCAAACCTCTGTACTATGCGTGCCCAGCAGGCCACAATAATTTTAATATATATGACAATAACCAAACAGATGAATAAATACTGACGTTAAGTTACTAACAGACATATCTTTCTGGTCTCGCTCACAAAGAGCAAGTGGATAAGGCAATACACTGGGGATGTGCTTTGCCTTCATTACCAAGTTCAAAAAGATACTATGGACACTTTTAGCGTCTCGGCTGAACTTGATGACATTCACATCTGCATACAATCCCCGTGCTGACCGGAGACTAGTGGGGTAGATACCACTGCTCCCATTTTTCAGCTGAGAAATGGAGATTTGAGGATGATGTGTCCAAAGGCCACATAACTGGAAAGTGGTACAGGTGGAACTAGAACCTACTAGTTCTAAGAGTACAAGATACTAGTTGTGGTGATTTTTCAGTCAAAGCTCCATGCCACTACTCAACAACAGCTGGTCTTTTCTCAAAATAAGATATAGAAAGTAGTCCATTTGCTGGGATGTTCTGTCAATGAAGCACTCCCCCTTTGGGTGGAGACTGGCTGGAAACAGCTGGATATTTATCATTGCTGGGATGTTTACCTAGGCTGTCTCCCGTGCAGTCAGCCACATCAGGAAGCGCTGCTTGGGCACTTTCAGGGGAGAAGGCTTTCATTGAGATCTAATGGGAGGGACCCAGGAAGAAAAGGACTGTGTACAATTTGCAGTTACAACACGCAAAAGAGACAAGCAAATGGACAGCAAGCACAGGAGGCTGCAGGCCAGGGCCGAGGAGAGGAATGACCAAGCTGGGGCAGTCTGAGAAACCAACCTGAGCCCCCCAGGACCTGGAGTCAGTTAAAGCACAAAGAACACACTGCTGTCTTCTGACTCTAGAACCTACCATTTGCCAAATGCATTCCTTGATAAACATGCTGTAAAAAAAAATCATATTCTTGACCCTGACCTACCCAAGAGAGACCAAAGGGAGGGGGATATCAAATTTCCTGCACAATCCTCTTAGGAGATTAGTGCCTTCTTAAACGGTAATGAATTTCTGCCTAGGGGATCAAAAGAGACCAGAGAGTAATCCTCTGGGGAGGTTACCTGCTTATAAGAAACACAGTGAGAACGGGAACCTCTGACCTGCTCTCCGCAGAGCACCAAAGCGTGAAGCTGCAGAGCCAGCATGATTTTAGAGCAGTCCCACTGCCACGGCCTCCAAGCCTAAGATGTGGGATATGATCCCAAGATACTTTCTTGGGTCTCTTCTTAGGAGAAATCCATCAGGACAACTGCAAACTGTGATCAGTGTACCAGAGAAGGCTTCCCACCCTCCTCCCCCGAGAGAGGAGAAAGAGCTCTGCAAGACATCATCAGGGCTAGGACATTTCAGCAACTCCACTGCACCCAATGGTCCTGGCTTCTATGCCACCGCCCGAATATGCTGAGGTCTGAAGGAGTCATGACGCCTGGCTCATACCCCCCGGTAGCCCCACCCCAGGAGAACTGGGGCTCCTCCTTTCCTTCCAAACGGGTGGTGATGTGAGATTATCCATCTCGCCTTTTCCACAGACAACTACATATTTTGTCCATGAGTTTTATTTGCCTTCCTGTTTTCAGCATGAAAGATTCCTAAAATCCCCCTGGAGGCAGAGTGAACTCGGCCCCCAGCAGGGGTACCAGGAACGAAAGCAGAGATTCGGACAGAGGTGGGGCTCTGGCTTCCAGTTCCATGCAGGGAGCACGTCTGACTGCTCCAATTGACCCTCAGCTGCATGGTAAAGGTCTGGGGCCACTCCAAGAGCCAAGCCTATATTCTCTGGGAAAAATGGCTCTACGTTATTCTCAGTGAGGGAGATCTGATCAAATCCACCGACTATGCCATTGCCAATCTCCACCTCTGGCTTCAAGATTCTTCCCAACCTGGCACCAAAGTCCTGCTGAGGTCTCAGGTGAATGAAGACTCATCATGACTGGGGTGGTTACCCCTCTGCATCATTCCAATTTGAAATCCACTCCCCCAAACCGCTCACCTTCCCCCGGGGGCCTTGTCCTGATGATCTTGCCCACTCTGTGCCCCGTAAAAGGGTTTATACGACTCATATTGGACATACATCTATAAATTTACTGTACTCTTGGAGGGATTTTGCAAATATTCAGCCAATGTCAGCTGTATTTAAGCTGAGAACCAATGTAGATGTTCCAGAATGTGCTTCCTGGATGGTCGTGGTACATTATCCTTGTGATTCCTGGAAAATGCCTCAGAAGTTGTTTCCATTTTGCAGAGAAGAACTTGGGATAGGCCATGATGCAGACCCTCCTCTGCCTATGTCCTTCTCCCTGGCTGCCCGATATGGCTCCGGGACTGTGGCCTTAAAGGCTTGAGTGTTCGGTCTGGCTTGACCTGATCTCTAGGTGACCTCTAGTTCCCTCCCTGGACCTTTGTTTTGTTTTCTCTTGTGAAAGTGGAGAGCTGGCTTCTTCTAGGGCTTCTCCAACTCTAAACTCCCACCTCCCGCACAGCGTCTAGCAGGGGCGAAGCTCACACTGGAAGATGAGACGGAATCATACCTTTGCCCCCTTCCCTCCTGTCTCCCCTCTGCTCAGGAACACACCCCTTCATCAGCACCCCCTCCACATCTGCTCTGCACACAGGGACACCACAGAGGAGCCATCTGCACTCAGCCATTAACCCCAGTGTGCCCTTGCCTGCTAATGCAGTCAGCAGGCTCCTCCGAGGCCCCCTTTTAAAAGACGAGCCGAGGCCAGCAAGGCCCCAGCAGAATGAAGCCAACAAGCTCACCCCAGGCCCTTAGAGGAGGCAGCTGTGCCCCCGAACCCAGCTTGGTAAGTGCTCCAAAAGGTGACGATGAGCATGCCGGATGAGATAATGCAGAATTCCCTGAAGTTTTGCATCCCGGGTCTAGATGCCAAACACTTATTACCTCCACCCCAAACACTGCTCAATCCCGCGCTGCTAGTGGGACCAGGAAACCTTAGAAATGGAATTTTCAGTAGCCATTTTCTTCCAATTTTTGGCCCTTTGTGCTTTTTTGTGACAAAACTAAAAACCTCTCCTTAAGGTACTTGTTAACCTGTCAAAGCTTAATAATTCACTATCATTTTTGCTCGCACGTATTGTTTCACCCGAGTCTCACCACCGCTAAATTACAAGTTATACAAGAGCAGAGGAAAATGCTATTAAAAGTTCTACCTCTATTTTCTTTGCCCTTTAAACTATTTATACAAAAGATAGATGATAGGACACAGGCTGGTAGATGTACAGCAGGGGATGTGAGGATAGGGAAGATGGAGGGCAAGGAAGGGAAGGCGAAGTAAAAATGCTTAAGATGTGGTACGTGTGCATACCAACTCCCCAAGATAGATGTAATTATTATTTATTGCAAACATGAACTAGTAAAAAAAAGAATAAAAATGAAATGAGAAACTTTTAAAGAACAGATTGTACCTCTACTTCTGCCACAACTAACTTCAGCTCACTGGGCTCCAGCTCTCACACCGGGTGCTTTAAAAATCAACCACCTATTTAACCACCATAGCATACTGAGCTAGGTATTATTGGTGTTATTACTATCACTTCACAGTATTTACTACACGCCAAGCATCTATGAGCTCCTTTCATCCTCATAGCAATGAGGGGGATGCTAACACTACCCCCCTGTACACAGAAGGACGCTGAGGACAGAGGGGCTCAGACACCAGCAGTTGGGAGCTGAGGCTTCTCTTGTCATGGGTGGTCTGCTGTGCAGGACTTCATGTACTCTGAGCCCGCTCAGGCCCGGCTAACAGGTCAACAATTCCTTGTCAACCTTCATCCTCCAAACTGCCTCGCTGATGTCCAGGACAGAATTTCTTGCATGAGGTTTATAGCTATAGCTTCTTTCTCAGTAGTCCCTTGTATTTGAATACTGCTTTGCATTTTTCACAAGCACTGCCCTGGCCACCCCCGAAACACAAAACCAGGCTGCCGAACTCTTGGGTCTGTCTTCTTCCTCCATAAGAAGAGTGCCACGAGAGTTCTCCTATGGTAACATTTGTTAGACCAGAATATATGAATGAGTAAATAAACACATCAGGGCATGTTTGCAGAGGTGTAGCATATCTGTAATAGCTACCATAACTATTAATTTTTATTTAGTGTTTTTAAATATTATTAAGACTTTAAAATAATATTAAATCCAAGTAGTTTGAAAGTCAAGAACCCTAGAAGGACCTGTAGTGATGACTTCCTCTGTGGGTTGTGATTTATGATTCCACATTCTTCTCCCAGTCCCACTGCTTCTTCCCATAACTGGGCAATTTGTTGTAACAATTTAGAAATCTCACCTCCTCCCCAGCCTCAGTTTCCCTTAGAGCCGTATGTAGATGGTGACATTCATTTCACTTCATGTTATTCACAACAGCTAACACACGAACATGGTACCAATTCAAAAAGAACCAAAAGCAATTATAATGCAGTCAGCCTGTCAGTTACCCAGGGACTGTTATTCCTTTGTTTTTTGCCTTTCAGTAAGAATCTACATACTCACAAGTACATTCATATTATTGTCTCCAAATCAAACCATAGTTTGTTACATATACTCTTCTGCCAGTGTTTTATCAATGCACACAATACATCAGCCACTGCCTCCTTTTAAGGGCTACATTGTATTCCACTGTATGGATATACCACAATTATCTGATGGGCCTTAGTTGCCTCTAACTGTTTGCAGTCAAGAAGGGGCTTAAGGGACAACCACAGCTGATGTCTGAGGCAGAGGCTGCTGGTTGCCCAGGGTTCCTTCTCCTACACAACAGACTGTCTATAGACCACATTTCCCAACCTCCCCTGTAACCAGGGCTGGCCACAGGACTAAATTCTGGCTGTAGGACATAAGCAAGTGAACATACATGGCAATTTTTAGGAACTCTCCTTATGATCAAGCAGATATATTCCCTTTATGTTCTTCTATTTCATTTGTCACAAAAAAAAAGTGAGACTTCAAATACATACATTTGTATTATCTCACTTGCTTTCTTTGAACTGTCTTACAACTCTTTCAGGGAAAGAATAGTATTAATAATGCATATGTGCCTTATCCTAAAAATGCAAATTACAACCAATGGAGATGAAGCTGATATTGCAGTGGATATTGATCAGGTTTGCATCTAATTAGAGGTTCATTTCATCATTCCTAATGGCCCATATGTATGTTCAGGTCTTCTCTGAGCCAGCTGTAGCATCTTACTGGCCCCCTCATCCACTAATGAGTTATACAAAATCTCTACCATGTGTTCATTTGATATTGCTAGACAGATGTTCACTTCTGCAGCACATATAGTTACAAAGTCATGAGTTCGCCTTTTAAAAATATATATATATATCCTCTAAAAATCCTTTTCTCAGCCAGGTATGGTGTCACACACCTGTAAACCTAGCACTCAGGAGGCTGAGGCAGGAGGATCACTGCAAGTTCAAGGCCAGCCTGGTCTACAAAATGAGTTCAAGGCCAGCCTGAACTGCACAGTGAGACCCTGCCTCAAAAAAACCCAAAAAACAAAAAACAAACAAACAAACAAAAATCCTTTTCTCCATCTTGTTGCCTGGGGCAAAGAAGCCACCATCTCAGACAATAAGACTGAGGCCACCCTTGGTGACACAGAGTCCCAGGCCCTGCTACCTGGTAGCGCTATGCCCTCCTTTGGCTTCTACACAGATCTTTATGTGTGAGAAAAATGTTCATCTTCTTCAAGCCACTGTTACTCGGGCTTTTCTGTTACAGTCATTCCTAACGATGAAATGACTTGTAGAAAACTGTTACTAACAGACTCTGTAGTCATTTCATCTGTGCGCAGCTGCAGACTCTGCTTTACGCCATTCTTGGCGGACATCATTAATCAGTCACGGTGCTTTCTTCCCCCTACAGCCTTTACTCAGAAGCTTCCCAAGGTCACATTCTAGGTGGCCATTAGTATCAAAAAGAATTATGAATGACATTGAATTACCATTCCTGCTTCAGGATAACAAATCAGTACATGTTTCTCAGCTGTCCAGGTTCTAACACAAACTTAGTGATTTATACTATTCTGACTCGAAGAGGATTTAGGGCAGCCAATGATGGGGACCTGAGTGAATGCCTGTAGGGTTTTAGGACTACAAGGTGTCTGTCCTTCCCACCAGTGCAGAACCCAGCTACCCCAAGGCCCTGCCCTTCAGCGAGCGACCTCAGCTTCTTACCCACAGGCAGCGCAGTGGGACCATGGCACCAGGAGACATGAAGACGGTTAGACACTAGGCTCTGGGCTCACTGCGGCAGATACAAGACTGAGGCAGGAAGAGGAGGCCGGCATTGGAGGCAGGCAGGCTATATGAAGAAAGCCCCAAGCTACTGTCCAATCCATGCCAATCCTGGGTATAGAGGGAGAATAGGAACAGGACGGAATCAGAGGGCCCAGTGCCCCTCCAGCTCTGCTCCTAATTAGCAGTGTGACTAAGCACAGCACTTCCCCTCAGATGGCCCAGCTGAGACTAGGCTAGAAAGTTCCCAGCCCTGAAATTATATCTCTTTCCCCTAAGACAAAACAGAGTGTGGGCAACCTGGAGAGGGTCTTCAGCTGGGAGGCCAGGCGCAGGACCACCCTGTCGCCCACCTCCACACCTACACCATGGCGGCTCTGAACACGGCAGCTTCCTGGCGAGTGGCCGGGCAGCAGAGGGGAGGGCTGTCCGCATGGATGACTTGGGCCCTCCAGACGGTACGCAAACAGGAAGCCAGGAGGGGTGATAATTGTTTCATCGGCTCTCCAGCAGCACCTGTTGAGCTTCCTCTAATGATGTGAAAAGCCGGGCGTCTAGGGAATAACACTTTCTTATGGTTGTTAGCGTGGATCGTGATGTGCCCTCGGAGATGACAGGAACAGTATTCTCCCGGCAATTTCCTACGGTTCTTTTTCTCTAACCTCCAAGCTAACAAATGTCAATAAATCCAAAGGTATATTTTGTGTTCCTGCCGTGTGCCTTTCACTGGTGCATACACCGGACAGACACCTTGAATGTTAAAGAGGAAAGGAGGTCCACGGGCTCTCTCTCTGCCAGTCAGTGTCACCAGGAGCTCCGCGAAGTCTTTCCTCAAGGAGCTGGAGATGGGCTCAGAAGTGGGACCCGTTTAATTTGTACTTGCTCTTTTCCACTTCAACAAGCGCTTAGGATTGTGGCTGTGGGTGCCCAGGTCACTGGACGTAAAGCAGCAGTGAAGGATCAGACGGCAAGAGGATCGGGGAGGGAATGAGCACGACAGACAGGCCTGGCCAGGACAGTCCAGGCTGGGATCTAAAGGCAGCCTGGGAGGATGTGCACACTTCAAGAACAAGCCAGCTGCAGCTGCGGGGTTGGCACAGCACAGCATGATGGGAATCGCCCCTGGAGATTCCAAAAGGAGGACCCGTCCGGCTGGAGCAGTGAACGTGTGCCAAGCAGTACAGGGAGAGAAAGGAGATACGGAGTGGGGCGAGGGGTGGGGCTGAGCCTCTAACTTGACCTTGTACCAGAATTACCTGCAGGGCCCACTCTCAGCCCCGGAGTTAGGACGGAGGAAGTCTGAGGTGGAGAACTGATATTTTTACCAAGTTCCCAGGGGATGCGGCTATTGAGGCCCAGCGCACAGTAGGTGCTCACTATGTAGGTGCGACACAAAATATACCTTTGGATTTATTGACATTTGTTAGCTTGGAGGTTAGAGAAAAAGAACTGTAGGAAATTGCCGGGAGAATACTGTTCCAGTGGAATGCCCTGCAGTGGACACCTCGCTCATTCTGAGCAGGTGATACCTCCAGTGAAAGTGTTTTCTGCTCTTGTCAGTGGCCCTAGTCTGGACTGGAGGGGGTCAAGAAGTCGGTGTCACCAGGAGCTCCGCGAAGTCTTTCCTCAAGGAGCTGGAGAGGGGCTCAGAAGTGGGAGCCGTTTAATTTGTACTTGCTCTTTTCCACTTCAACAAATGGCTTTTCTGTCCCCTTCACTGCTTTCTGTGTGTAAGGAGAGGTGATTAGCCGACGTCAGCCCTTACCTAGCGAGTCTGTTCACACTCCCACTTCTCACTTCTGTGCAAAACACACTAGAAATCAGACAAATTAGCAGCCATGATTCTGGGCCGTTGACCAAGACCAGAAAACACTTTCCTTGGAGATCTCATCTGCTCAGAATGAGCATGAGGCGTCCACTGCAGGGCATCCCACTGTGAGTGCCTACTACGCGCTGGGCACTGTGCTTCTCACTTTATGTGCATCTTTATAACCACATTGCTAGAGGGACTATCATCCCCGTTTTACAGATGAGAACATTGAGGCAGAGAAGCAAAGTGAAGCTGCTTGCTCAAGAGCACACCCCTGATTAAAGGCACAGCCAGGATTCAAAACCACGTTACCCGCCGCCCCGGGGGTGCCAGCCATACACACTTGCTGTGTCCTCTCATGCTCTGGCTCCAGAGATGCAAGAAGCTCTCCACGGTTGCTTCACAGCGCATAGGTCAGCATCACTGAGGGCCACCTGCACAGGTTCCCTGGGCACAGTGTCCTCAGGGACAGACTGCTAAGCAAGCCTCAAGCCTCGTAAAGGCTCTGAGTGGCAAGCGCCACCCCCACCTCCACAGGCCCCTAGCATCTCAGCGCCACCCCATCCCCCCTCTGCCCCTGACACACCACGGCCCTGCTGCCCTCTCACCTCCTTACCTACTCTCCAGCCCTCCCTCCTCTGCCCTCAGCCTGAAGATAACTGAGCGGAAGGATTCCAGTGATGGAGAGTGAAATAAGCCAGTCACAAGAGACAAACACCACGCAACTGCACTCACTCAAGGTACTTAAGAGCAGCCACATTCCTAGAGGATTCTGGGAGACAGAAAATGGAAGGGTGCTGGCCAGCAGTGGGGGCATGGCTCGGGGAGTTCCAGTTCTGGGAGATCAGAGGGTTTCATGGATGGATGGTGGTGGCGGTAGCAGAACAAGGCACATGCACTTAAGGCCACTAAGTACACACTTAAAAGTGGGTAAGATGCTAAATTCTGCCACAGCTTTTCCATTGAATTGGTGAATGGATGGATCTAGTGAGAGAAGAGAACGAGATTTCAAGCGTCCCTGTCCTAGCCAGCCTTTGCCTCCTGTGTCCAGGGGGCACTGAAGCACAGCAGGAAGTGAAAATCCCAGTGAGCAGAGCGGGGAGGAGAGGGCTGAGCCAGGGGAAAGCCTCGCCTCTGAAGCGCAGTGTGAAGCTCTGCAGCCCGGCCCAAGGCTCTCTCACACCTGTGGGCTCGTGTGGCCGATGTACCGGCAGGGAATTCCAGAGCCCACTCTTCTGTAATCTGCTCTCTCCAGGATGCATACGTGGATGAAGACCTTGGCCCCAGAAGATGGGGATGTGTACTAGGCTTTACTGCCTCAGATCTCCCAGGCAGCTAAGTGTCTGCGTCCCAAGCTCTAGCCCTGGTCCTGGAACTCAATTCAGCAAACATTTGCTGACCTAGACAGTGGAGAGCTCAAATGTATGGACACAAGTCTGGAGTGGAGGTCACACCTGTAATCCCAGCACCCTGGGAGGCTGAGGCAGGAGGATCACAAGTTAGAGTCCAGCCTGAGCAACTCAGCAACCTAGTGAGACTCTGCCTCAAAATTAGAAGCAAAAAAAAAAAAATTTTAAAGGGCAGGCAAGGTAGTGCAAAGGCCCTGGGTTCAACCTCCAGTATCCTAAAAAGAGAGAAAAGAAGAAAGAAAAGAACGGAAAGGAGAAAAACATGCACAAATACAGACATGCTAGATGGCTATGTGGCCCGGGGCAAGTTCTCTGATCTCTCTGAAGGTTCCTTCTGTGTCATACAGGAGAACTGCGATAGCATCGATGAAGTCAACACACAGTTTCACCTTAGTTCTCATTAAGACAGCGTTCTTGGATCTTACCCTTTCTGTATCTGATTTCTATCTTAAAGTAGGCATCATAATGACAGTGTCTAACTCATAGACAGGGTTCTTATAAAGATTAGATAAATTAGTATTTAGCATACTATCTGAAAAGGAGAACGATTTAAGTTCGTGAACTAAGGTACCACTGTAAAAACTTTAAGAAAAAAAAGATTGATAAGCTTAATTGAGGTCTTTAGAAGGCTTAAAACAAACAAAATCCTCCCCCAGCGAAACATACCAGTGGAGAAGCCCTTTGAAACTGTCTAATTTAGTTCCTGGTTGGTCTTTCTGTGCTAACCGGCCCTCATCTGTCACTTCCTCCGTCCGGAAATCAACATAGCCAAGTTTACCACCGGAGACCTGAGCCCGTCTGTCTCCACATACCTTCGGTTCTTGAGAGGAAAAAGAGCGAGCGCTCCTCTCCACTAGAGAGCTGAATTGCTTTCTGCATGGAACCATGATCCTGGCTCATGAAGTCATACTCGCAAGAAGAGTACAACTCCAAAACCCAGGCAGCAGGATACTTTCTGGAATAGCTGCACGGGTTGACCTGGGGCTTGGTCGTTTTGCTACCCACATCCTCCAACAACACCGTGTAGGAGGAGTGATTCCTGAGCAGGGCAAGGTTTTCTTGATTTGCCTGGCCCAACCAAGGCCAAGAGCGCTCACCCTGGAAAGCCACTAGACAACCTGCAGCCACCTCCACATGGCATGTCCACGGTCCACGTCTTCTCCCTAGGCTTCAGGGCGGCGGGTCTGGCGCTGGCGTTTTTGAAGCTCCTTGTCATCATGCTGATGCTGAATCAGGGCTGAGGCCCCTCCATTACTTCCCCCAACAGCCCTTGGCTTTGGTGACACGGCAGTAACTTTGCTTCCTTGGCTACCGCCCCTGCGTGAAGCACTCCCTGGAGCATGCACTGGGCACTCACGGCAGGTGCAGTGCTGGCCTGGGTGTGGTAGGGGTGCTGGCACAGATGCATTAGCCACCGTTATCCTGGGCAACCTGGGACACTCATCCCATAAGAAAGAAAGGCAGCAACACTGAGGCTTGGCTCCAAAATGCGGCCAAAAGTCCCTCTCCCGGATGGTGATAGGGACGTGGGAATGCTAGTTTCTAGCTTTCCCCATAAACAACATCCTCTCCATAGAGTCTCTGCAAGTTTAGACAGATTACTTGATAGGACCTCCCCACAAAAGCAAAATACCTTCTATAAAATTGCTAAGACATTACAAAAACAATTTACTAAACATTTATTCCATTGACCTAAATAGACCGTAACCCACATTGAGCAAGCCAGCACTCATCACCGCTCAGGAAGGCAACAGTCCAAATTCCAGCCATCAATAAATATTATAGGCCAACAGAGCTGGAGACTGGAGCAGGATGAAAGCTAAAAGCTTGCCCGTGACTGCTCTCTCAGGTCAAATGTGCTGAGCGGGGCCGAAAGGATCGTAGGAAGCCCTTCCCACCACCTCTGATAATGCCACTGGGAACAGCAGTCACAAGCTGGCTGCCTATGGTGACCCACACCCAAATGGAGCCGGGACTGTCCACGTGGCGAAATCCCAGCAGGAAATGAACAGTGGAAACTGCACTGTGTTCAGGGAGAGTACCAGCTCTTATGAGGTCAAAGAGGCCCCAAAGCACTTAGCCAACATTCTTATCCCAGGATTCAATTTCAATGAATTATTCTGCAGTGCAAAATGGTCCCAGCCAAATGACCAGATGATCTTGTACAATTTAAATACCTCGGTATGCACCAAATCTTGTTCTCTTGTGTCTAAATATTCTCCTTTTCCTTCCGGGCTCGTAGTGATTTTTTTTTCATATTAATTCTCTAAGAGTTACCCTTAAGACATTTTAAACTTTGAACTTGTCTTTTTAATTGCTTTTGATATTATTTGCAAATCAAGTGCTACCTTTCAAGCTACATTTTGCTGTACTTAAAAAATATGCATCCAGGCCTACAAAACTAAATTTTGTAATACGTTTCACAGTTAGCCAAGTGGTTCCTATCTACGTTGCTCATAGCTGATGTGACACCCCACGGTGCCTGAGTAAGGAGGGGATGCAGAGAACAGTGTTACACATCCAGATATGAGCTGCGTTCTCCAGCTAGGGACTAAAAAAGGTGCATAACATTGAAGATTAGCTTAGAAAATCACAGCACGTGCATATAGTATAGCGTACGTATTGTGTGTGTTCATACTTCTATGTCCAATGATAATTGGCACAGAATTCTGAGAACCACTGGACTGGATTCCCATGGAGAGAATGAAGGAAGCCATATGCATTCAAACCTTTCTGCTTTTAGAGAACAGTCAAATCCCTGGCTAAGCGGGGGCTGAGCGGCACGCTCTAAAGTAATCCTACTTTCCTGGAGGGTTTGCACCGTTTGCTTTTAGAATTGCACCTTAATATATTTCAATTTGTTTGTTGTTGTGAAGATGAAGGCAGAAGACTGAGCCTCACCTTCAGTGGGACACTAGCTGTCCAAGGCCTTACAAGAGTCCCCTCTGTGGAGATTTTAAAACATGTCCACGTTAATTACAGTAGTCCATCCAACGAGAGATCCCATCGCTGTAAGATGGGCCATTATTTTATCTATGATTAGGAGGGTAAAAATGCTGCCAATTAAAGTATAACAGGCTGCCTTTGTAGGATGTTTCTAGAATTTATAGATGGTTAAAGGTGATAAAATCACTTCGACTCGCTGAAATACTGTATAGCTTTTAACCTCAGCCTAGGTGCCCGGTATAATTATCCCTATTTTTCATAAAAAGGAAAGAAGAAACGTGAGATTGATCCCAGCCACAAAGATAGCAATGCTGGGGCTCTAAGTTGGGTTTCTGGACAAGCTCTGGGCATCGCCTTCAGGCCCCAGCAGCCTCCCTGCAGCCAGGCCACCTGCCCAAGGGACAGCCACAGACACTAGGAAGGAGGCCTGTCTTTCCCGGGACTGTGCTTCTGTGCCTACAACATCTCCCATGCTGTCTGTGTCCTCCAGGCCAGCACAGCCTCCTCTCCACCCAGCTCCCCGCTGCACCCTCATTTCCCTGCCAGCACCTCGTCCCCCACGCCGCCACCTTGATCTTCACCCCATGAGTCATGGGAAGCACTCTCCACCCCTCTACTCCCTCCCACACTGGACCATCCCTGAGCTTCTGCCTGGATTCCAGAGCAGCCACCTAACTGCTTCCCCTCCTCGGCTGCCTTTCTCCTCTTCCAGTTCATCCCTGAAAAGCGCATCCTTTAGCCCAGTCTCTCATGAGGCACTAAAATTGGTGCCCAATTTTCCTGGCCATCCTTCACTTCAAACTCTTCTGTCGTGGCTTCTAAGACTAAACAAGGTCTCCTGATAACAGCAAACCAGGCACCCAGGTGGGGCTGATCCTTCTCCACCAGCATGGGTCACCGTCCTCCACTGAGCACTGTATATGCAACAGCTTTAAAATCCCAGCATAATCCGTGGCTGTCGCACACCCTTCCCTGTGGCCCAAGCTCCGTCTCACTCATCCTCTGAGATTGCTGAGAAATCCTCACTTCCCCGAGCCCATTTCTTTCTGACTGCACGAGTTGTAATGTAGTATGATGATCTACTCTTCTGTCCAGCTCAAATGGGAGGTTTTTGTCACCTGCAGGGAAAGGCGCTGAAAACAGCTCAGGCAAACCCGTGAGTGCCTAGCAGAGCCCATGGAAGGCAGCTGAAGTCCATCTGTAGAAAGAAAAAAGCCAGTCATATTGCTCATGCCGCTCCAAATTCCTTCAGCACAATGGTGGGAGCTTTCTTCTGCTCTTCTGACTTAAACCCCTGGACTGAGACTCCCCACAGGGCTTCAGGCATGAACTTGGTCTCCTGCCCAGCAGCCCCGTTCTGCCAAGACTGTGGCTCTCTCTCGTCCTTCGCCCCAGTGCTCAGTCCTTCTCAGGGATGGGGGGGCTGCCCCTGAACCGGGGAGACTGGATTCTTATTGCCTGAGCCAGAGCCAACTGCCCTTAAAACCTTCCTTGGCACCTGCCAGGTACTCCAGGTCCTGCAGCCTGGCCTAGGACCATGACAAATGACCCAGTAACCCAAAGGCTCTCCACAATCAGAGCCCTGGGTGGGAGACTTCCAGGAAATGTGTTGCCTGGGCAGCATGATCCAGGCCAGGGTCCCCAAGCTCTCAAAGTGTACATCCCATTCTGCTCACCCTTGGCTATTCAGTTCCTTGCTGTCTCTTGCCTGCACCCTCTACCCCACCTTCTCAGCCCACATGTGTGGAGCTGGAAGCACTGCCTCTGTCTTAACACCCCACCTCGTTTTAGGCAGCCTGGTGCCCCTGAGACACCCTACTCCCCGCAACCATGAGGACAATCCCTTGCCATTTATCCAGCTTGGAAGGGACCACTCACATCCCCATTCTCCTCCCCAGCACACACCATGGGACAGTCCCCAACCTAAGCTTTCCTTGATCGCAGACAGCAAGGGCTTACTGCCTTCCTCACTGAGATGCAGCCTGCGGACACGACTCTACCTCCTGATCCGGCCACTACTGCTGAGCTCAGGCCCTGCAGCAGGCCCAGTTCCCATGACTACTCTCTGCGTGAGGACGAGAAGACTAAGTCTGTCCATGCAACAAACTAAATGTGTGCGTGGGGCTGTCTGTAGACTGGCCCCGGTGTTGCCTTCATTTTTTAAACCTCACCTGTTCTGTTGCTGAGGAGCCAATGCTGAGCGTGGCCGAACTGCCACCCATCGCTGTAAACATCCACTCTTGCAGATAACACCACTCAGACCCCAGGAAAGCATTTCTCCATAGTTTTTGTCCGCGGTCCTCAAAACCAAGACAACAATATACAAATGCCACGAAGGTTTGCGGCTGTGAGACTTCTGGGTCTTCTCCAAAGTCAAAAGGTAATCATTAAAGGTAAACCTTTTGAATTGATTCAGGACATTTAGGCAGCCAGGACAGTGCAGTACCAGACACTCACAAAAGAAGACACCCAGAACTGCTTCAGGAAGTGGCAAGAATGATGGGATCAATGTGTTCAAAGTGAGAGGGGAGGGGCTGGGGATTTAGCTCAGCAGCAAAGCGCCTGCCTGGCAAGCGCAAGGTCGTGAGTTCGGAGAAAAACAAACAAACAAAAAACAAAAACAACAAAGTGAGAGGGGATATTTTGAGGGGGATTAATAGCAATGTATCTTCTTAAAATTTAAACATTTGCAGCATTTTGTGATCACACCTCATTAGCTTTTGAAGACATTAACATAATTTTAATTTTTTATTTACTACAATTTACATATTTGTTTTAAAATATACTTAACTTATATACTTGCATATAACATTTCCTTATGTAATTCTTTAGATCACTAAAAATAAATTGAGATCATAACAGAAACAGGTAAGAAAGTGGAGCTCAGTAAAGAAAAAGAATTGAAAAAAAAAAACAGAAAATCAATAGTGAATGAACGTCCTTACATTTGTAAAAGCTAAAAATAATAGAAGAAAAGAAACTTCTATTGAGCCTGGCCCACATATAATTTGAAATTCTATTATTACAAATTCTTGATTTAATAGACTCAAGACTTAATTGCTGATCAAAGCAATGAAAATTAGCAAGAAAAAATATCCCCATCAAATGTGAAACTTGAACTTGATATTTTATGGCGTTTCAATCATAAAAGAAAATCTTGGTTTTACACATTTTTTAAAAATTCTGTCATTCAGGAGGTATGTTTGTGAAGCTAGGGGGCAGGAACATATTTTAACCATCTGGTTTTCAGACTTACAACATTTCAGTATTCAGATACACTGTACATGGATCCCCATTAGCACCCACACTGGATCCCAGGGCGGTCTGTGTGAGCCAAAGGAGGAAACAGTGGTTAGTTTCATTGGAAAGAGTTTGGCTCCCAAGTTCAAATCACAACTCTGCTACCTACTAGCTAGGTAACATCTTTTGGGAGCCTCAGTTTCCACATCTATAAAATGGACATAGTAAAACTTAGCCCATACTATATGCTCAATACATGTAAATTCCTGCTTTTTTGTTTTATATCCACCTTTTCCTGTTTCCATCCACCTACTGCAGTCTTACTTAGCTAATCCAGTGGGACAGTGGTTTCCACTGTGCACTACATTAGCATAAATGCCCTCGCTGTGCTCTTCGAGACGAAGCCTGGAGAAAATGCACTGACTAAGTCTGGCCTCTCTGCCCAGGATACCAAGAGCCCATTTCTGGATTTCTCATATTAAGCGTCTTGAGAATTCTTCACAGGCGTGCTGTATGAAATGAGGAAACGGGAACAAGTCTGCATTCCTGGCTTTTGGCAAAGCAAGAGAGAGACTCAGTGAGCCCAGCGCCCAGTTCTGCTGTGCTGCCAAACTGCACTCTCCTTTCAGCAAAAGTGCAGCCCAAGCCAGAGTTCCAACAAGCGGCTGGATCCCCTCCACCTTTACGAAGGCGGAGCAAGTGACAAGGCTGCACTTCTGCTGGAAGAGCCGAAGGTGGTCAGGGGCCCCCACTGACACAGACAGGGTCTGACGGGGCAGAACTAGGAAGTGCCACACGATCCTGCCTGGGTGGTGCGCTCTAGCCAGCACTTCCAAAATGCTGCTGCCCCAGAAGGAGTGTCTTCTAAAACAGGTGGTTGAGATGCTCTGTGTCCCTTTTCAGGGGGTTCTGCTGGACCGCACAAGGAATAAACTGAGGGAACAATGCCTGGCCTGGTGCACAGAAGAAGCCTGCTGGAAGGTCATAAAATAAGGGGGCTGGGGATTTAGCTCAGCGGCACAGCACCTGCCTGGCAAGCGCGAGGTCGTGAGCTTGATTCCCGGTACCAGAGGAAAAAAAAAAAGTCATAAAATAAGGTATAAGGTGTGGCCTGGACTCTGGAAGGGACACTTCTGACAGTAAACAGGCATGATATACATCACTTTCCTGGGTCCACCCGTGTAGACGGGGCTGTCCTGGGCAAGCCGGGGTGTGCAGCCACATCAGCCATGGGAGCTGAACAACCCCAGTAAGGACGTGGAGACCCAGGGCCCCCTCTCTTCCAACCCCTGCCAGTCTTGGTGCGGTCTGGCTCAGTGAAGACTCAGCAGTATGACACAAAGCATTGGGTGACATGGTGACCAGCGGCGTGCTGCCAGTCAACATGAGCAAGGGTGCAATTACCCCAAGCGGACAATACCACCAGGGGCCGGGAATGTACTCAGTGGCACAGAGCCTGCCGGTCCTGAGTTTGATTCTTGGTACAAAAAAAAAGAACAACAACACTTGCCGTACCTGCCTAGCCTATCACACAGAAGTGCTCCCAGGCTGGCTGGGAAGACATCAAACACTCCAGCAAGCATTACTGTGCCCGTCCCCCTCGGTCACCTTGTCTGAGCTGTTTTTGATGCCCCTAGGAACATACTCTCTTGTACTATTAAGGCTTGAATAACAGTAAACACAACTATGTGATCATCAGTTATTCTTAACTACTTTAAGACTTTATCTTACAGGGCCCTCATGACCTCTGAAGTTCTTTCCAGCTCCACAGTCTTGACCCAAGTCCTGGCGAAATGTGTGACAACAGCTAATAGCAATGGCTCACCCTTATTGACAGCACTGTCCTCAGCACTTTGTGTTTACTTAGTTCATCCTCCCAGCTATCCACGAGGGAGATATCATATAACCCCATCCTGCAGATGCAGAAAATGAGGTCAGAAAGGCTAGATTAATTCCTGGATGTATACCACCCAAGCCAAGATAAGACAGTACTTGCTCTCCGTGGAACTTTCCCCAAAATAGACCACATAATAGCCAGTAAAACATGCTTAAGTAAATGCAAAAGATCACAATCACACCATGCATACTACCACAGACCATAAAGCAGCACCATGAAACTAGAACCAATGGCAAAAGAAATCACAGAAATTATGCAAATGCATGGAAATTGAACACTACACCCTTGAATAATGAATGGGTCACAGAAGAAATCAAGGGGAGAAAAGACAGTTCCTAGGATTAAACAATAATGCTAGTAGAACATAACAGAACCTATGGGACACAGTGGTAGCAGTCCTAAAAGGGAAGTTTGTATCTGTGAATGCCCACATCAGAAAGGAGAGGGAATCCAAATAACGAACTTAATGATAAACCTCAAGGTCCTACAAAAACAAGAATGATCCAAATCTAAACCTAACACAAGCAAAGAAATTACAAAGAATTAATGAAAATTACAAAATTAAAGAAACTGAGACTAAAATAACAATACAAAGAATCCATGAATCAAAGAGCTGGTTCTTTGCAAGAATGGAACAAAACAGACAAACCCTTAGCCAGTTTTATCAAAAAATGAGGAGAAGGAACCAAATCAGTGCAAATAGAAATGAAAAAGGTGAAATCACAATGGACGCTACCAGAACCCACAAGATCACTAGTAACTACTTCGAGAAACTGTGCTCTCATAAAACAGACTTCAGAAGAAATGGATCTATTCTTAGATACATATAAACTACCAAAGCTGAACCAAGACGATATAAAAATCCTGAATAATCCAGTATCAGGCAATGAAACTAAAGAAGTAACAACAACAAAAAAACCTACCAAATAAGAAAATTCTCAGTTCCTGATGAATTCATTGCTGAAGACTGCAGGAACTTCAGGGAAGATCTAGTGCCAATTCTCCTCCAACTCTTTAATGAAATGGAAAGGAAGGCGTATTCCCAAAGTCATTCCTGGAAGCTAGCATTACCCTGATTCCAAAACAGACAAGTATTCAACCAGACAAGTATCCAACCAAAAACAAGAACCACAGGCCAATCTCTTTCATGAGCACAGACACAAAAGTCCTCATCAAGATACTGGCAAACAGAATGCAACAAACCAACCAAAGATCATATATCATGAAGCCATGTAGGCTTCACCCAAGGGATGCAAAGATAGTTCAACATATGCCAATCAATAAATGTAATATATCACATAAAGAAATGCAAGAACAAAAATCACATGATCATCTTAATAGATGCAGAAAATAACCTTTGACAAAATCCAACATCCATTCATGATAAAAATTTTTTATCTCAATTTGATAAAAGCCATTTATGACAAACCTACTGCCAACACCATATTAAATAAGGAAAAACTGGAAGCTTTGCCTCTAAAATCAGGAACAAGACAATGATGTCTCCTCTTAGCATTCCTATTCAACATAGCACTTGAGACATTAGCCACAGCAACCTGGCAAAAGAAAGAAAAAAAAAGGGATATGTATAGGAAAGAAAGAAGGGCACTGGGGATTTAGCTCAGTGGCACAGTGTCTGCCTGGCAAGCATGAGGTCGTGAGTTCAATTCACAGTACCAGGAAAAAAACAAAAAAAGGAAAGAAAGAAGTGAAATTATCATTATTTGGAAATGATATGATCCTCTACATAGAAGACACAAAAATTTGTATCATAAGACTCCTAAAATTAATAATCAAACTCAGTAGTGTAGCAGGATACAAAACTTAATACACAAAAATCAATAGCATTTCTGTACACTAATAATGAACTCACTTAGAAAGAAATTAGGGAAACAATACCATTCACAATAGCATCGAGAAAAATGAAATATTTAGAAATTAACCTAACCAAGGGAGTGAAAGACCTCTACCATGAAAAGAACAGTACTCTGAAAAAGGAGATCCAAGAGGACACCAGAAAATGGAAAGATATCCTCTGCTCCTGGATAATCAGAACAAATATAGTCAAAATGGCCAAATTTCCAAAACTGATATACAGATTTAGTTTACACCCAATCAAAATACCAATAGCATTCCTCACTAGAGAAAATAATCCTAAATTTTATACTGAACCAGAAGAGACTCAGAATAACAAAAGCAATCCTGGGCAACAAGGGCAAGGCAGGAAGCCTCACAGTTCTGTATTTAAAGTTATATTACAAAGCTACAGTGATAAAAACAGCATGGTACTGGCACAAAACAGACATGTGGATTAACAAAACAGAAAAGAGGATTCAGAAACAGTTCCCAGCACATTCAGCTATTTGATCTTTGACAAAGGGACCAAAAACATACACTGAAGGTAAGATAACATCTTTGATAAATGGTACTGGGAAAAAACAGCTATGTACATGTAGAAGATTGAATCTAGACCCATGTATCTCACCATGTACTAGACTGAAGTCACAATGGATCACAGAATCTTCCGGAGGTTGAAACAGATAAAATTTTTGAGGACATAGGCATAGGCAAGGACCTTCTGAACAGACCTCCAATGGCACAAGAAATAGTACCAAGAATCAACAAATGCAATTATATCAAAGTAAAAAACTGGGGGCTGGGGACTTAGCTCAGTGGCAAAGCGCCTGCCTGGCAAGCGCAAGGTCGTGAGTTCGGTTCCCGGTACCGGATAAAAAAAACAAAGTAAAAAACTTTTTTACACAGCAAAAGAAACAACCAACAGAATGAATAGATACTCCACAGAATGGGAATTTCTTTGCCAGCTACTCCTCAAACAGAGAACTCACAGCTAGAACATATAAAAGACTCAAAAAAATCCAACCCCTGAAATAAAAGATCCACTTGAAAAACAGGCAAGTGAAACAAACACACTTCTCAGAAGTACAAATGGCCAATAAATACATGGAAGAATGTTCAACATCACTAGTCATTAGAGAAATGCAAATCAAAACAACATTGAGATTCCATCTTACTCCAGAAAGAAGGGGTATTTATTACCAAGAAACCACGTAACAACAAATACTGGCAAGGCTGTAGAGAAAAAGGAACCCTTTCCCTGCTGTCGGGAATGTAAACTAGTATAGCCATTGTGGAAATCAGTATGGAGATTCCTCAGAAAACTAAAACTAGAAATTCTACTTGACTCAACTATTCCCCTTCTGGATATCTTGCCAAAAGAGTTAAAGGCGTCGTGTTAAAGTGACACATGAATAGTCATGTTTGTAGCAGCACGGTTCACAATACCTAAGTCACAGAAGTGGCCTACATATCCATCAATAAATAAATGGATAAAGAAAGGAAAGAGGCACAGAAAGATGTCACAGCAGGAAAAGGGGTAGGATTTGAATTCAGGGAGCCTGGCCCAAGTCTATCCATGGCAATGTTCCACAGATGACACCTGGATATTCCATCAGCATAGAAAAAGAGCAGGCTAGAGTCAAGCAAGCAGAGCGGGGAAGAGCATCCAACACTGGAGGAACTGTTTGCAAAGAAATGCAAGTAAGGTCACAGACCATGGGGTAAAGGATGAGAGGGATACTTGGAGATAGTGAGCTGTCTATCCTTTTCTATCCTTTTCTGTCCTTTTCAACGCCTCCATTTGCTTGAAATTCGAAAAAGCCTTGTCATGTCTCAGTGGGACTGTGCTTTGTGGACAAATGCTGAGGGTCCTGTGGTGCTTACACCCCTCTTAGTCACCTTGACAAGAGCAGTAGAGAATGGCATGAGACAGGCAAAGAGAGCCTGGGGAAGGGGCCAAGCCTAGCAGGCCAGGGAGGGACGCGGGGAGGGAAGAAGGGAAGGCAAGCAGGGTGTGTGGTCTGAAGCAGCTGACTGTGACATCTGGGCCAGGCAGACAACCCAGTGTAGACAGGCAGCAGGTAGTAGACCAGATGCATTTAAGGCACGAGCGCAAGTCGAGGATGGACGTGGACAGGGGATGAGGTCAGCAGCAGAAGGGAAGAGTCCATGGCCAGGGGGCATGTGCCAAGATGTCTCAAGGGTGGAAGCCCAAGGGAGAGCCTGGTCCGGTGCAGCAGACCGACCAGCCCAGGGGGACCAGAAGTCCGGAGCTGGAGCCCCACTCTCCCATCAGCACAGATGCTGTGGTCTCCACACACCCCAGTGGCAGATCTCCAGAAGAGAAAGATGTGCTGGCTTCGTCTCCTCAGGAAGACAGATAGGGGCCCCCTGACCCAGAAGCCATGACAGGGCTTCCAAACGGTAGCGGTGGGTAGTAGACAATAACGGAAAGAGTCAGGAAAACAACGAAACAACAAGAAGCCAACAACAGCAGGTGGGTCCAAATCACTGCTCTCGTTAGTTCTGCGACCTTGAACTTTCTACTTCTTTCAGACTCAGTCTCTTTTGTGGGGAGCAGGGAGAAGGGAGGGATGGAGGGAGGAAGTCAGGCAGACAGATGGGCAAAAATGGCCCCTCTTCCACAGGGTCCCACAAATGACCAATAAATGATGGTTAGAGTTATGGTTAACATTTCAAATAATTAAAAATGGAGAAGGTTAGTATCTTCACAGTCCAAAACTGGCACTGTTAGAGGAAGACAGGAAGTCAGAGACGCTGAGAGAAAAAAAGGGAAAGAGCAGAGACGGTCAGAGGCTGGCTGTGTCTCCTGCAGGGACGGCTGTCAGGCCTATCCATGCTCTTCCTGAGTTTTCTACGGCCACAGCAATGCTCAGTTCACTCACCAGGTACTTCGAGCCCCGGGAAAGGTTTGCACTGGGGATCTGTGTTGGAACAGGCATCTCGCTTCACTGAGACTGGCGAACCCCTCCCTAAAAGATAAGAAGAAACCCAGCCCACAGTGCAATTCTATCCTCTCTGCCTTGGCAATGTGTTTGCAATTTGCAAAAGCAAAAATCTCTTCCTGAATAATTCATTATTCAAAGGAAATGCCAGCCCCGAGGGCTCCACTCCATTTCTGTTGGCAGAAGAGCTCATCTAAGGCCCGTGTGTGTTTCTGAAAGGGATCCACATGAGAAATCGCTTTTTAAAAACGTCGATATCCGAGAAGGCAAGCAGAGAGTTTAAAAGGGCCATAATTCAGAAATCGATGACGCCATACTCCTGAGGAAGACTTCTGCATCGACTGGTCAACAGTTCCATCTGAGGCAAGCTGAAGCATCTGCGTCTCCCTGCGTTGTGAGCCCCACCGGCTGCCGCTGGTGACAATGGGCCAGGTTCCTGGGATAATCAGAATAATCCTATTCTTCGGGATTTGGGAATGGAGATGTGGGATTGCTATAGACTTGATCTAAATCTGTCGGTTACTGTGAATGTCCCAATAACCAGAATCAACCTGAAACAGGCAAAAACCAACCAGAACACTCAGGACTCAAGAGTCCTCTTTGCCTGACTTTTTTTAGCAAGACTGTTGACCGTGTAACATGAGACCTTGCTCTTCTCCTTGACAGGCATCAGCGCAGGTCTCAGCCAAGCCCAGACCCTGGTCCGGAATACACCAGCGGGGAAATTTAAACAATTGCTTCTGTTGTTGACGGCTGCCAATGGCCTCCGTCGAAGCAGAGCGTTTGGCCTTGATCATGGCTGAGGAAACAGAACTCCACACCTAGAACTGGCTCAGGGCCCTGCCGTGCGCTTCCACAGAACTCAAAGCAAGAACATCAGAGAAAAATCAGTAAGCAAAGGCTACCGTTCACAGCTGCCTTAGACACAAAATTCATGAAAAACAACCCAAAGCTCAGGCTGGTTGGTAATTTTCACGGCAGAAAAACAAGAGACAGGGCACATGTCACCTCTCGGGGTTTCCAAAGACTGGGGTTTGGAGAAGTCGAGGGGTCTCTTCTTCCTGCTTCCTTTCTCAACTCGCTTCCCTCCCCGCGAGAGGTCTAAGCACACACAGAATGCACCACGGCAGGGGCAGGAGGCAAAAACAGAGAGAGCAGCAGCACAGGAAACAGACCAAAAACCAGTAGGGGGGCTGGGGATTTAGCTCAGCGGCAAAAGCGCCTGCCTGGCAAG
>NW_004955441.1:12723370-12783905 GCF_000276665.1 Chinchilla lanigera | reverse complement strand
AAAAAAAAAAAAACCAGTGGGATTTGGGACCGAATGTTTTCACCACTGTCCCCCACTCAGCAAGTGGCAAGGTCCTTCGCAGCTCTCTTAGGGCCAGCAAGGAGCTTCCCGGGACATTCCATTTATTGACTATCTCTTTTGTGCCCTGCATACATCTATTCAAGTAAAGACATGAAATTAATTATACCATTCACCTTTTATCAGTGCTTAGAACAGGATGGGTCTATTTATAATAAGTACTCTCTCATTTAATCCAAAAAAACTATTTTTGGAGCAATAACTTATTCATAACTCCATTCTACAAGTCAGGAACCCTAGCCAGAGAGGTTAAGTCAGTTGCCTGAAGCCACACAGTCAGTCACACAGTCGGTACCGCTAGAAATGGCACGTGAACTTGAGCAGTTTGACACCAGAAGCCTCAGTCACGACACTCTCGTGTGTGTCACGGGCAGCAGAAGGAGAACACTAGTGAAGGGGCCGAAGAGGCATTTCCCTGGCTTTGTGTCCGGGTCATCATGGGAGGAGCAATCACTCGAGGGTTTGAGTGCTGTGTGTCAGCCGGGTACTACAGGCAGGTGGCACCTATGGAGTCGCAATATCATCTTCTTGGGGCAGATGAGGAGACAGGGAAGCAGGGAGACCCGGTGTTTCCCATGTCCTGCAGCCAGGACATTCATACAGACAGCAGGGTCCGCGCCTGTGCCCTTAGCCAAGGGAAGGGAGCCGCTGAGCCTGAGCACCTCGGAGGGTCAGCAAGGGCAGACAGGAGCCCGTTAGCCCGAGGTCCAGAAAAGGCCTCCTCTAAGGAAAGTGCAGCCACTTCATGCAGCCACTTGTAATGATTCTGGGGTCAAATAAACTATCAGGATTTCATTCAGCAGGTGTTAGACCAGACTTCCATTTAGTGACTCGGGATCAATTCATTGATCCCGTGGTTCAAGAAAGAAAGCAAAAGAAAGGCTATGGAAGGAAAGAAAATGGGGTTATGGAAATAAAGTCTAACGCTGATCCTGCTGGCCCATGGGGGTGCCTGAAACTAGCAGGCAGTGCATCGTGGCGGTAAAGGGCCGGGTTGAGGGCAGCTCCCTGCCTCCGTGGGGGAGAACCCTGGATGGTGGCTACAGCCTCCAGGCCCGCTGAAAGCCAGAGAGCTGGACTTAAAACTCCCAGAGGCTCCTTCAGCTCTAATGCTCTGTTCTTAGTGGATTTTTAATCTTTTGCTAACAGGACCCTTTTTATCAGAGGGTCTCTTTCTTTATAGTGGAAAGCCCAAAATCTCAAATCAAAGGGCACAGGGAGCTGGCTGGGAGAGCAAGAATAAAGGCCTCTCCCTACTCTACAAGCTCTATGTCCAGTCAGAGGCACCTCTACAAGCCAGTTCCTAAACCTCCATGCAAAACTTCCCCTGGGTCTCCAGCATGAGCTGACTATAGACTACCAAGGCATACATACAGGGGTGAAGGCCCGGCATGTACACCTGCTGTTTCCTTCCGAAAGGCTAGAAATGTCTGTCTGGCATCTTCGGGAGACCATAAGGCCTTTCCAGAGGTGTCGAATCAGTCACAGGCCTCAGACATCTGAGAGCTGTGCTGCCATATTCCCCACTCCACCATCACCATTAACTTCGGGAGCTCAAAATTATGCTGTCAGCTGCTTGGTTACAGAACCAACATCCTGGAAAACAGCCATCCACAAAAGGTACAGACCGCAATACAAACTATATTCACAAATCAATTTCCCAGAGCCAGCGCATCCCTCTCGAGCCCCACGGCCCTCCAAGTCTGCAGAAGTGGGGAAAGGAGCAGAAAACAGCCAGGGTGACCCACAGTGACAGGCACCAGGGCCAGGGCCAGGGCCAGGCCCCGTGTAACCCTGGACACCCGCGCTGCACTGGAGGCCCTGGCGAAGCAGCCATTTCCCGCAGCCCCACTTCCTCCCATTGTACTGCAATGGAACAAAAAATCCTATAGTGAGTGGCTACTCGGTCCCGGAGACAATTTAAATAGATACATCCTATGGGCCTTGAAAACTTGCTCTACGCTCTGATAACAAGGCTAAAAATACCACCAGCCCTATTAGTGAATTTGAGGATCCAAGGTGGAGACTGGAACACACACGTGCATGTTTTTCTCAGCACATCCTGCAACTCTTCCCACATGCCGCCTCCTCCACCCAGGCTCAGGTTCTCTCCCCTGCATCCTGGTTTAAAGCACGGCTTTCATGCAGCGGAGCAGAACTCTGTGGCCTTGGTTTCTCTCTGTGCCCCTCGCTCAGCAGCACACTGAATCTGAGGCTGAAGAATGCTCTCATGGATGAGTATGTCTTATCGTCCCTCCCTCCCAAACAGGGCCATAAAAAGCTTGGATGAAAAACCATTTGATTGGCTCCACCGCGCACAAACGAACTCTCCTCTTAGCCCCTGCCCCCGCCCCTGCAGGTCTGCTCTTTGGCTAACCACGCCCAGGCTGATGATGGGCCTGGGGTCCTCAGCCACTGCTATTTTCCCTCTCCGTGTCTGTCTTTTCACTCCACCAGCCTTTGCATGTGTTCTCCAAATTCATCCTCAGCCCATCTAGGCCTGTTCAGAGTTGTGCCAGAAATGTGCGTTGGTTAAGCTCTGGAATCTGAGCTCTGGTCCAGCAATCGCAAACTCACGCCAGTACACTCAGCGCTCCCAGCAGGGCCTATAACTGCTGCTTCTCACAGCCTGGGGACAGGATCTCCCTTTCACATGGCCCACTATAGATGTTCCTAAACCCTCCGGTGGGTAAGATCAGGCAGGGCAATCAGTCCATGTACAGATTCCCAAGCCCAGGGAACATAGCCTGGCAGAAACATCCGGGGAATGTGGACATCAACCAGACTAATAACCTTGGGCTGGAGAAACAGCTTAGTGGTAGAGCACTTGCCTAGTATGTGCAAAGCCCCGGATTCTTTTTTCAGCACCGAAAAGTAGTAAAATAATAATAATAATGGTTACCTTGCTGGGTTGTTAGGCAATTCGGCAGCCTAGAAGACCTAAAAAACACTGAGACTCACACAGTCCACGGTGGAGCCCCAGGAAGACTTGCTGCTGGTATTTGATAGTGAACTTGGACAGTTCCCACCTCCCACCTCTGACCTCTCACACAAAACACTGCTCCGCAGCTGTACGTGCAACCCCACGGCCTATGCCATCCCACCCCTGGGAAGGGATCCTGGCTGCTCAGCTCCCGCCTCGTCTTGCTGCAGTGGATTAGGTAGTGTGCAGATGGAACCTAAAGATAAAAGGCTGAAAGCAGATACGAGGAGCAGCCAGAAAGAGACAGAGTGGGCGGGTACAGAAGCGGAAGTAGGGGTAGGGAATACAAACTTCATTGATGTCACAGTTTTCTTGGAACCCCACGAATGAGGCGGTTAAACAGCAACTGTCACTTGAACTGTCTCTTCACTGTAACTCCTGCTGGAGTCTTGGGAAACATTCTTCTGGGTGGCCAGGCTAGAGATACACGGGGACACAGGACAGGCACCTGGACAAGCCTGGCGCCCCCTGGACCCAGACGCCAAGGAGTAGCACAGGGATTAAGTGAGGCGGGGAAGATGGCAATCGAAGGCCCTGCTACACTATCCATTCCACACAAAGATCCCAACATCTGTCTGAGGAAGGCACAGGTCTGTGGAAAGGGGTCTGCGCAGTACCAGGGCTGGTGATTTTCACCCATAGCTGCAGCAAAGTCTGAGAGGTACTGGTTCACTGAAACCAGCAAGTAAGGAAAAGAGTTTGAAGCAACCTCCCGACCCTTTGTCCCCATCCCACTGTAGCAGCTGCCTGCCAGCCACCTGGCCCAGGAGGCCGTAGTCAGTTTGGCTTCCTGGTGGCACCATGCACATCTGTTCTAAGTCCAGGCCGGAACTGACCGACTGATCTTCAGGTCCCCACAGATGCTCAGACCCCAACAACCATAGTCATGTCTCGGTGCCCCACGTTGGGCAGAGCAAGTTCACCATGCGTTTGGAAAACAACCAAACACTACAAGTAATGTCACAGTGATGTCAAGAACAGATCGTTTCTCAGCAGGACCTTCTGTCAGTCCTGACACCCGCAAGTAGGAGCTCCCCTCCCGCTGGACTTTCTCCAGCCTCGGCCAGTTTTATGGGCATGTCCTGTCCTTTACCTAAAATCTCTAGACCCTCCAGTGGAATGAGGCCTACAATTTGGAGCTCCTCAAATGAATGAAATGGGAAGATAGGAACTTAAGAAATTGGATTCTAACAGTCAATCCCAACAGCCTTTGATCTGCAGAATGTTCTCCCCTAAATCACAACTCATCTGATTACCATTTAATCTCCCCAACAGCAAATCTTCCCCTAGATTCAGAGTGCTTCATGAACAGTCCAGCTCCTCCTCCTTCCTTGGTAGACCTGGCTTTCATACCTCACCCGCACACGGCCCACCGGCTGCTGTCTACACTTCTGGCGACCCTGCCCCTCTGCCGAGATTGCTTTGCTGACCGCCTCCAGCTCTGCCACTGTCCTTCCTCAAGGCTACTCAAGGCCAACACCTCTTCTCTCCTTTCAGACTAAGTTTAACTACACATTTGCACTTGGTCTTCTTTGCCTTGTATTGGTCTCTCCTTTCAAGACAAGCACACCTTATCTCTTCCATTAGACCCCGGCTCCTTGAGGGCCAAGTGCAGACTTGCCATAGCTAATGAAAACGCCAAGTGTTTGTGCGTGCAACTGGGAAACAAAGAGGGTGTTGAGACTGCTGTGCGGAAAGTGGAAAGACGTTGCAGAGACAGCAGCTGCAGTGGGTGAACTCTACGTGACGCGAATGAAATGAAAATTGCCTATCGATCGGATCCTAGCAAGGTTCAAAGCCACAGCCTTGAAGATAAACACCGAGATGAGTGGAGGTGGCGGCAATCTCTTTCACGATGGCATTTTATGTGTAGATCTCTGCTGTTTCTATGACTTTACTACCAGAGACTCTGCCCTCCACTCCCCCCGGAAAGTGCACCAAGAGAAATACCATATCCAGAAGAACAATAAAAATCATGTCCTGGCTAGCGTGGAACTTAACTTGTGTTCTAGCTGATTCTCCCTCTGTCACTGGAGGTAATATCTAACATTAGCAAACCACTTCTGCTGGGCATGGTGCCTCACCGCTGTAATTCCTTCACCTTGGGGTCTTCAGCAGGAGGATGACAAGTTCAAATCCAGCCTGGGAAACTTAGCAACTTAGAGAGAACTTGCTGCAAATTTTAAAAATTTAAAAAGTGAAGAAAGGGGGACACAGAGGGAGGGAGAAAGAAGAGAGAGGGAAGGAAGGAGGGAAGGAGGAAGGAAGGGAGGAAGGGAGGAAGGGAAGGCCACCTCCATGCAACCAAAAGTGAAAATGAAGTTTAAAAAAATGCAGACAGGAATGAACTGCCAATGAGAAAAACTGGAGCTCAGCAAAAAAGTCCAGTTCTTGGCCTGGTCCTGCTCCCCTCACACCAGGACCATTGGTGTTTTCTGCTCCCAGAAAGACAGTTGACAGCAGGTCAGCCGTAGGGGTAGGGTGGGAGCACAAGTGCCCAGAATGAATTTTTTAAAAATTTTACACAAAATGGTTCACCACAGGACAGCCACTGGCAGGGCGATGCTGAGGGCCTGGCATTCTCACCACAACTAATAAATCCCTCGAGTCTCTGTCTTCTGCAGTCGGGGAACAAAGAAGGTTTTGAGATGGACGTGTGCAAAGGAGGTGGAAGTCATTCCAGCACTTAGACTTTCAACTGAAAATAAACAAACAGCCCGAGCCCGCCTGAGGACCCAGGCACCAAGCTCCAGCCCGCCAGCGCATGCCGGCCCAGGGCCCGCACACAGCTATTTATATGGGTAATTCGATTTGGATGGGAAAGGCGCACAAAAATAAATTGATTATCTTGAAACTGTAGGAGCAAAATTCGCCAAGACAAAAGGTAATGAAATAATAAAGAGGAAGTACCTGAGCGGGTCCTCTGAGGGCACATTTCTCATGAACTGTTTCTAACCCAGTTTGCTTTCTGGGTTTAGATAGGAGGAAACTGCAGCTACAAACTCGCTAGAAATCACATGCCAACTTGTGGGCGGGAGTTTGCTGAACTTTCTCCCTTTTGCCATGTGCGTGCGTGCATGTGTACCTATGCGTAATCCATCAACCAAAAACATACTCAAGAGATTACAGTTTATTATCTCAACTCAATTCATAGCTTGTGAGAAAGAAAAGTGGATACTTCATCAGAAACAACCATCAATCCCCAATCTAAGCATCAAACAAAAGCACACATTATGCTGAAAACACTGGTCATCTATTTTAGGTCTCGCTCTTCCCAGTCCCTGGAGGCTGGGTTCAGCTCTGTCTTTTCACAGTCACAATAGCCCCCATTTATTAAATATTTGGTATATGCCACTCGCTGGAGATGTATAGTCTGGAATAGCCACACCAGTCTTGGGGGAGGGACTGTCAGCCCGGGTATATAGCTCAGCGGTACAAGCAACTGCCTAGCAAAGTGCAAGGTCCTGAGTTCAGTTCTTGGAACACACACACACACACACACACACACACACACACAAAGGTAAAGAAGCTAAACATCATAATCTCAGTGACGTACCCAACAGTATATTGCTACCAAGTTGGGACTGAGAATTTGAATCTAAGTCTGTCTGGGTTTGTGTCATAACACCACACTGCCTGAACGAGAGAACCTAGATACAGTGTCTAAAATCAATACAGGGCCAGGGACTTAGCTCAGTGGCACAGCACCTGCCTGGCAAATGCAAAGTCCTGAGTTCGATTCCCAGTACCAAAAATATAAAATCAGTACAAATGCCCAGGAAGCGAGCAGCTAAGCTGTGAGTTTTGCTGGGCCAGGGTCAGAAGGACTCGGACAAGAAGACAGCCAGCGAGGGTTTGGTAAAGCTTTCTGAGCTTAGTCAGAAGTATCGCTTCCCTTATCTCACTCAGCTCCATGCAGTCGAGAAGACAGATTTAAGGAGTTTTCCCTCCCACAGTACCGATGAGTACCCCGTGTCATGGGCCTTGTCTCTCAGAGACATCATACAGTGTGTAAGAACTTTGATAAAACTCAGACACAATCGAAGACTAGACTCACACCTCGCTTCCACTTATGACCAACTGATTCTGAGAAAGGACATAACCTATCTAGGCTTCAGATCACTGGGGACAGATATGGTGGAACTCTGGACCACATCATCTTCTATGGTCTCCTCCAGCAACGAGGGGAAAACAACTCCACCCTGCGGCACCGCAGATTCCTAGGAGCTCAGGAAGGTGGTAATGAGGAACCATTTTAATATTTCCAAAAGAATAAAGAAAAGCACGCATTTCTCTGAGCCAACACAGCGAACAAAGCTCTCACACCCTGTGTGAGGTGACAAGGTGCTCTGTGTCAGCTGCTGGCGATGAGCAGCCCTGCATCACAGTCTTTGATTAATAGAAAAGAGCAAACATGTCGTCATGAAGAAGTGTAATTTATCCCCATGGTTGGGGAAAGGGAGGCTAATCAAAGACACTGACAAACGGGTGTGATTGCTTAAGAAAAATGCGGCTGCAGATGGGCCCCGAGGGACAGGTGGGGCGCAGGATTCGGGGAGAGTCGCCGGGTTCTAAATGAAGCGATCTCGTACAGCAGTCTGTGCTACAACGTGGCAAGTGTTTCCAGAGTGCCGGCAATTTCTTCAGTCTAGACTTTCTCTGCCCTGAGTTGAGACTGTAGGCTCAGCAACATCAGCTGGATGAGCTGGCTGAGAAGAACAAAGAAACACGTCTTAAGGGTTCCTTTTTAAAAATGGAGACGTGCTACTGGGAAAGAGAGAAGAAAGTAAACATACAGCCAAAGACAGGAGGAGGCCACAGCCTTCCATGGGTCCTCAGAATGAGCGGCCTGTCGGCCCCAGCTGAGCCCGTGTGGGGGTGAGATGGCCCCAGGCGCCCCATGCAACCTCCCAGCAACTGAGCGCACCTGATGCCAACTCTACAGAGGTTTTTTTGGCGGTGCGGATGTTACCCTTGTCTCCAACCCGCATCTAAGGAGAGTAAATCAAAGGGACTGTGGCGAGCACTGGGAAGCATCTCCCGTCCTTGAGTCCGTCCACTATCCACGCGCTGGGTCACCGCGTTCTCCAGCAAGGAGCTCACACTTCTGCCAGGACATCAAGCCTGATTCTGCTCAAGCCCAGACTGCCCGTTCACAGGAAATACAGCGACAGAGGAACAGACGATGAAAAGACACTGCGGAGATCCAATGAGCAAAATCCACAGTATTGGAAACTGCACAGGACAAACGGCTAGTTTCTTAAAACTAAACAGAACAAAACTTGGCAAAGGCAGGGAGAGGAAGAAGACACCTATGAATAAAATACAATTTCAAAGCATCAACCAAATGCAATGCATAGACTTTACTAGACTCATTAGCTGTTCAAACACATCAGGTGTTAAAATTTAAATTTATAAGACAATGGAAAACTGTTAACACTGATTCGCTATTTGAGGATATAAAAGAATTCATGCTTTTTACAACGTGATAATGGTGCTGCGGTTATATTTTTAAGCGTCATATTTTGAACAGATACAGATATATTTACAGATGCGATGTGTGATGTCTGGAGCTTTATTTAAAATATTACAATTCGAAGAGACTGACGGAGAGCAGTTGAGAACAAAAGTGGTGAAGTCTTGATAACTGGGGGAGCTAGGGGGGCTGGATTTATTCCACTGTTCTATTCTTGTGTATATTTAAATTTTTCCATAATAAAACTTCTTTAAATTAAAGACAGCTATACTTTTGAATCTATGACAAGTAAATTCTAGAATAGTTAAAATATAATCCTATTTAAAATAACTTATCTTACATTTTCATTGTATTAATTTATATATTATTATTAATTTACATTATACACATACACAAAGGAGCATATATATACTCATTCATATATAGAAATATACAGCCTTATAGGCATAGGAATCTTCTAGAAGCATAGCCAGATGCTCCTTGATTTCCATGGGGTTTCATACCAATGAGCCATTGCAAGTTGAAAAAACCATCAGGCAAAACACACTTAATTTATGTAACCTACCGAGCATGCCAGCTCAGCCACATGTACACCAGGGAGTGCCTGAGGTCTGTGGTTGCTGCCACTACCCAGCACGAGGAGAGGGTATTACTGCTAACCTGGAAAAAGTTCCAAATTCAAACTATGAGCCAGGTACGGGAGAATCCCAACAGCCAGGAGGCTGGAGCAAAAGGATTATGAGTCTAAGGCCAGCTGGTCTCCACAGCCAGCTCAAGGTCTGTCTGGACTAACAGTGAAACCCTGTCTCAAAACCAAACAACAACAAATCCAAAACGCAGTTCTATCCAACGTGTGTCTCTATTACACCATCATAAAGTGGAAAAAACCCCAAGTCAGGGACTGTTCGTACACCAAACTTTGAAGTATTAGTTATTTTCTGGGGGAGGAAGGGACTGAGGCGAATGGTGTGTTTAAATTTATTCCACCAGGACCGTATTCTACCTCCGTTCCCAGATGGAGCACAGGCATAAATACAGTGACTCCCTGGAGCCCCAGGGCTGTCTGTCCTGGACCTCCACCCCCGACACCTGGTGCCATTCAGCACCGGTGGGCCTCATCTTGCACACAGACCTCCCCGACACTAGGAGCTCCTGCCTGGCACCCTTCCCTAGAATTCCCAGCGGTGCGCAGCTTTCCACATTCCAGCTCCGGACCCTCCCCTTCACTCAATCCATATTGCTGGACCAGCCTCTTCTGCAGATTGTCCAGGACCCCATAAAGTTCTGCCAAGGTGTCTGCATAATCCCCATCACACTAAGATAGCCTCATCAATGGTTGGATACACATTAGGTGCTCAGGAAGGTTCCAGGGCACGTTCCCTTCCTGAATCTTTCTTTTTCTCATTGTGAAGTGGGAGTTTAGGTTCTATCCCACTGGACTGCTATGTGGCATGGTCAAGGGCAAAGGAAATTCCCTGCACCTATTACAAAGGTTCCATCTAGTGTGTACAAAATAGCCTGCGACTTGCAACTGTGAGCTTTCGGAGATTACGACGGGGACTTGAAAGTCAACACAGAGCCATACACTAGGAAGAACGCAACTCAGAACTGCCAATTAGTTTAAACATTAATAAATAGAAATACAGTGCTCAGGGTCAGGAGGAGGAGCTCTGAAGGTCACACTTTGAACTCCCACTAGGTGGCAGTATTGTTTTCTTGTCATTATGCAAATAGAGGGGAGGGCCATCAGCAGGGGGAAACACCTTTCTGATCTGGATCATACAAAGGTCTACATTGATTTCCCTATTAGAGTGGACTGGAGGTTCACCTGAGGAATGTACCGTTCTTGACATTCCTCCAGTACCACTCGAAATCCCACTGAGGATCGGAGATCTCGCTACCCGGTGGGAACCAAAGGTGTGGGTGGGCAGGGGATGCTGATTAGAAGTGGGGGCTCCATTTTGCACAGGCAGCGCCAGCCAGAGGTGAGAACTTCCTAGAAGTCCAAAGCATGACTCAGCCTTCCATATCTGAAAAGCAACATTCCCAGGGGCTGTGGAAGTGGGGCTGTCACTGGCTGGGACTGCTTGCTTCTGCATGACCTCTTGGGAGGTTAGTCTCCGGAGCAGTACAGCTGGAAGAAAATACACTCTCTAAACTATACTTTCTTCTTCGCGTCCCCTGGTTCAAACCCTCTCACCAGCTTCCCACTGCCTCAGGACCAAGCCTGACCATTTCCAGCTGGCAGCAACAGCTTCAGCAGTTGGTCTAACCTCCACCAACTGAAGAGCCCCTGGTCTAACCTCCACCTGCCAGCCAGGGACTTCAGAGAGCGCTGTGGGACTCGCTCTCCCACCTTCACTCTGTCCCAGTGTTGCCAACGAGGCAAATGGGTCCCGAGAGCTCGCTGGCTTGGTGTTCCCACCACTCCCCTCTGAGTTCTCTGCACCATGCACCGGCCCCGCTGAAAATGCCCATGCAGCCATGTCAAATCCCTGGGCCTGGTGTTCTGTCCCACCTCAAGCATCCTTGGTTTAATACGTGTCAAACTGTTGTCACCGTCTTTTCTCTCCTGCACGATCAGAGCTCTGTGAGGGCCAGGGAAATGGCACGGTTCAGTAGGAATATTGCAAACAGAGGTTCTGGTAGGAAGGAGAACAGTGCAGTGCTTGGGAGTGCAGAGCTGGATTCAGATCTTGATGCTAGCCAAGCTGTGTGAACTCGAGGTAGTTATTTGATTCCCCACCTCCCACCCCGGCCTTAGTTTCCTACCAGTAAACGAAGAAAGAACTCACTGAAGAAGTTGTTGGCGAAGAGCATGTTGGGTACAGGAAGTGAGCCTCAGAGGTAAGAGGTGCAAAGACAGCCTTGTGTTCTAGTCCGGCCCCACTGCTCATCAGCTGAGGGGCCTGAGCAAGTCACATCAGCTCTTGGGCTTCATCTTCACTGGAAAGCTTGAGGGAGAGTGAGGCGAGGAGAGGGAGAGCTGGACAACGTTCTCTGGCCACTGAGGCTCTGAGATTCCATGTTTCTCTGGAACGTTTACCCCACTTCCCCACAGGGCCCCGCTACTACACGAGTGGCAGGGGAGAGGAGCCAGCGACTGGCTGCCTACTGAAGACCAGCCCAGCACCGCCCACACCTCACCTTCCAGAGGAGGTTTTCCCTGATGCCACTCCCGTCCCGTCCTCCTCCTCCTAGGCGAGGCCCTGCTGTTTGTGTGCTCCTTACACTTGCTTCGTAATACATATCCGAACGTCAGCTGAACTATGAATTGTAGGTTTCCATTTCCACTTTGCAGGTGAGCAAGCCGAGATTCTAGGAGCTTCTTCCGTTCATCTAAGACCCACACAGTCAGGAGGAGGCTGGGCAAGATTCAAAACCTTGGCCTGCAGGACCTTTATTCTATACCCTCATCGGCTTTTTATTTAACGTTTGACACCTACGAAAGGATATCTGTGATAGCTATGTAAGTTATGTAGCATAACCAGAAGAACTCCAAGGAATAGACATCTAAGCTAAAGTAGAATGCAGGACTAAAGGTACTTCTGTACCTTGTACTTCTGTCCGATGCCATCCTTCTGCCTGTCCTCAGGTGAGCAATCCCTGAAACTGTGTTTCTCATTCCCTTGCTCATTTTCTCTTCCTCACTTTGCATTGAAGTAGAATATACTGTATTCACAGAAAAGTGTACCGAGACAGCACCTATATAATCAGTACCAGAATCAAGTTGCTGGTACCCCTTCCAGTCCTGGGACTGGCACTCTTCCCACTTCACTACACTACACTACTCTTAAGGGCTCCTCATTCTGTCTAGTGCAATAAGAATGTTCATATTACGGCTGGATCCTTCTACCCGATAAGATATGCAGATCAGATGGAGGCTGATATTCAGGAACCACATTTGGAACCCCACTTGGCCTTCTTTAAACAGAATCATGGTGTAATGGATGGTGGGGATCAAGGGGAGGAACGGGGTGCAAAGGAGCATTGTTAAAACCTCCCGTGCAGTTCTGGTTTGATCATCTGAATTAACATTTCTCACAGGCAGGTCTTGATTAAAAGCAAATATGCATAAGTTTGCACACAGACTACCTGCTGGAAAATATTGAGGTTAAGATCACAGTTCTTTAAAGAAAAGCAAGGTCATATATGTGAGAGTCTGGGCTGGGTCGGTTTAGTACTAGGGCCCTCTAAAGAAGTCATCCTTCCTTCTTGAATTGGCCAGTTTCTGGCTATTCTTTTTGGTGGGCAGTGGCAATTTCAGTTCCTCTCAGGTCAACTGGTCGGTGTCAAACTCACACAAGCACAAGCACTGAAATGTAGGGTGTTCCATAATGTCTGACCCACGATCACAAGGACAATGCTACAGTAATGGCTCAGACAGGACGGAGTTTCAGTAGAGTCCGTTGGATCATCTCATCTCAGAAGTCACTCTTCAGGCCCATGTTATGCGTGGAATTCCTTATCTAATTAATCATACTGGGAAGCTGTATTATACATCTGCAAAACCCCAGCAGTATGTAAAATCCCAGCAGTGCATAAAGGAGAACTCATCCGGCCTGTCTGGCACCTTCTAACCCCTTCCACACATACACTCTCAATGCTTCAACTCAACCTTCTCCATAGCCCATCATGAGCTCGAGGCTCAGGGAGGTGAGGAGCCTGGGTCTCTCAGTACCTGAGATGGGCAGGAGCAAGAGCTGCCCTTGAATGACCACAGGAAACCAGAGGGAAGCCTTCCTGTCTCCATGGAAACTTCCAAAGCCTGCACTTCTTTGGAACTCAATGTTCTGAAAGGTGTCCTCAATGCTCCTAATGATTTCCTTTACGTAGCCCCAGGAGGGTTTGTCCTGGCCTCTCTGGGCAAAATGAACTCTTCTTCCAGAGTGTGGGCTACTACAATGCCCAGCTCCTGCTTACCTGGTCCTCTGAATTCAAAGATACCTGATCAGAAACACCTCTGCCCAATTGTATGCCCCTCACCCAACCTGATCTTCAGTTTATCTTGTTGTCCTCATTTCTCTCTCTTAATTGTTTTTAATTTATGTATTTATTTTTAGATAATCACACTAAACCCTGGGCTGGCTTCAAAGTCACAATCCTGCCTCAGCCTCCCAAGTGATGGGATATGGATGGACACCACCATGCCCAGTTTCTCTCTCAATTCTTGAGAACAGCACACATTTATATAGTAATTTTTGTTTCCAAACTCCCAGCTGAGGAACCAACCACACACGGCACACAGCTCCCAGATTGTATTTATGTCTCTGATCTGTGGAACTGTAACAGTCATGCGCTGTCAGTTCATGATGGGGATGTGTCCTGAGAGATGTGTGGTTAGGCAATTCTGTCATTGTGTAAACATCATCAAGGGTGCTTACATGAACTAAGTCAGCTATGACATCACTGGGCAGTGTCATCTCACACGACCGCTGTGGTACATGCAATCTGTCATTGATCAAAGCATTGTTATGTGGCATGTGACTGTATTCGTCATTTTGTATGGTGCATCTAATCTCCATGAGTACAACAGTAACTCCTTGTGTCAAAGGAATGAATTCCCTACTCTACACCTTCCTGGACCTCAACAGGACCCAAAGAGTGCATTTTTGAAATGCAAGGGTATGTGCTCAAGCAGGCAGGAGCCTGACAGAGGACAAGAACACCAGGTCACTAAGACCACACACTCCCCTGCAGTCTCCCTTTGTGGAACTAACAACTAAGCTGGGCTGGGAGGGGCGGGCCATGGTGAGGCACAGCAGCTGCTGGGGCACTAGCCCAGCCCTGCAGTTGGGTGTCAGGAACCCCCTGGCTCATTGAAGTTGGACTTTGAGCAAAAAAGTTCCCAACGTGTCCAGCAAACACCTATGTGGATGCAATCACAGCCATGGACACCTCAAAGGAAGCAGAGTGTGATGGTGCACATCTGTAATCACAGCATTCTTGGGGGCTGAGACTGGAAGATCACAGGTTCAAGCCCAGCCCGGGTGACACAGCAACTTACTGAGACCTTGTCTCAAACAATGTATAAAAGGACTGGGGATGTAGCTTAGTGCAAAGGCTCTGGGTTCCATTCCTAATACCAGAAAGAAAAAAAAAAAGACTTTAGTGGAAAGTCTTCAGGGGACCAGCTCATATGCCGCTGGAGAGGACAGGGAGGTGCAGGAGGGAGGCGGAGGCCAGACAGACTTGAGGTTAAGCCCAGCTCTGTCCCTGAGTAGCTGGGGTCATGGGCCTGCCATTTGTCTTGAGTCTCCCTTTCCTCTTGGAAAGATACGCAGAGCATATGAGATCATATGTATACCGTTTCTGACACAAATTTCATACACAGCACATGGGAGCACCTTTCTCGTCCACATTAGCTTTTTATTTAATCCAAAAAATATAGCACTAAAGTTTTGGGGAAAATATCCTTATCTTGGGAGCAAAACCCAGTCATGACTCGTCATGGACCCAATTATGTGATTGCATTCATTCATCTAATATTAGTTGAAATAACCTACTATGAGCAAGTTACCAATTTAGTTGGAATACACTGGTGAATAAGAGCAAGGAAAATGGCACCATCTTTGTGGTGTCTGCATTCTAACACTAAATGAGCAAATTATCTTACATTTTAGAATGTGGAGAATACTCAGGAGAAAACAAATAGCACAGGGGAAGGAGGTGCCGGATGGGAGAAGGGTGTGGTGGTTTTAAGCAGGGTGTTCAGGGCACATCTCACTGTGGGGACACTGCAGCAAAGACTGGAAGGCAGGGTCAGACGACAGGTGGCCTAGGCAGAGAAAACTGCCACTGCAAGGTAGGAGAACAGCTAGTATGTCTCTGGAGCAGCAGAAGCCAGTGGAACAGTTTGGGAAAGGAAAATACAGAGATGAGGCCACAGCGTACATCAGGCAGGGGCTTGTAGGTTGTTATAAAGATTCTTGTTTTTCACCCATGAGGGCATCTCATGGGATCTGAGCATTATGAATTACATAATCTGTGACCATGTTGGCTGGGTGGGACTGCGGGCAGGGGTAGGCCACAGGCAGAAGCAAAGAGACCAATTAGGAGCTACTGCAGTTATCCTGGCAGGAGACTGTAGTGCCATGGCTGGGGTAGTGGAAATGGACAGAAGGAGTCCGATTCTGGACTTCTTTCTTTCTGTGGTCCTCAGTCTCCTAATCTGTGATAATTCCACACCCCTTTTCATCCCCTATGGAGGTATGAAAATAAGTGGAAACCAACAACTAAGATGGAATGGTGTGGGACCATTTCTATTTGAAATGCCCCTAGAAACCCAGAGCAATATGAATACATTCTTACTGGTGGGGGAATCTAGTGAGCTTCAAATGCTGGTGATGCTGGTGCACTGGATGAAGACCAAGGATGGGTGGTCTGCACAGGATTCCTCTTGCCATGTCTCTGCCCCATGCGAGCACACACGCATGCACACACAGACCACATGTGCGCACATGCACACACACACACACACACACACACACACGGTGGGACATGGGGAATAATCACATGAACAAATGCTGGTAAAGTGCCTCCCACGATGCCTGACACACAGTACAGTCTCACATGACCCCTGTTACTTCTCATTGCTGGGGTCCCTTGAGAATGAATCCCACCTTGGGGAGGAGAAAGTTACAGATTGTCCAGCATGCAGAGGAATCCACTTGTACATAGCTGAGAAGTGCCTACGTTGCTATTGTTGTTTTACTATCCTGTTTACCATCAGCTAAAAACAACTTCCTTTACCACACCCTCCTGGGGCCCTGTCACTGAGCTTCCTTGGGCCAGCGTGATATCCTGAACTTGGAGACAGCCTCAGGAACAGAAGAAGCAGGGCCAAGGTTCTGAGCCACATGGAAGCAGGTGCCCTGGCTGCAGGGCTCTGCTGCCTGCGCAGGCCCCTCTGGAGGGATCAGAGCCAGGGTGACCAGATGTCCCAGCTAGATGCATACAGGAGGCAGGACTGGAGATCAGACAATCCCAGAAGCCAAGGCCTAACTCTCTCCTTGGGCCTGTGGCCTCAGAATGCTACCTTTGGCAGAATGCCACACATCACACTGCCCACTCTGGAGGCTCATACAAAAAGCCACACCCGGCTCATAAAGTTTAGTTCTCCCCACGGCAAACAGACATGGGGTGAAGAAGGGAACAGAAGCTGCTTTTGCACAATGGAAGGGAAACAGCAAAATTAGGGAAGGAGGAGAATTCAGCAGGGAGAGAGAGAGGGCGGGCATATAATAGGGGAGGCTGGGCTTTGTCAGGAATCTGCCCTGTCCTGTGGGCACAATTCAGCTTAACACATATTTAGGAACCAACTCCATGGGGGCAGCTAGGAGCTGCAGGCGGCCAGCCCCAGATCCCCTTTGAGAGGTCAGCAAGCCTGGGAGGCAGTCACAGATTAGACAGGGAAGGGGTGGTCAGCCCAGAGTTTCCCAATCAAGGACGGCGCTGGACTTCCCAGCCAGAGGGAAGGCACCTTCAGGGAGTGACAGCGCACCTCTCCCAGTTTAAGCCCAGATGCTGGGCCCAGCTGCCTCCTACCACCACTCTGTTCAAGCCAGAGGCCTCCTACACCCCCAACAAGCTAGGGCTCCACAGGATGTCACAGTGCGGGACACAGCCATGGATCCGCTCTAGCACCTGTCCATGCGCAGGACAGTGGGGAAGGGGCAGCGGGCTGTCCTCTTCAGCTCCCACTTCTGTTCCCTAGACACCCCCTACCACAGCCTGTCGGAGGAACTACATGCTGGCAGCACCAGGCGCATGCGTGACTCACGTTTCAATAAGAAACTTTCTGTCCCTTAACCGTCCCCTGCACAGTCATCTGGCCGTGGTTTCAGGCTCACTCGAGGAAGAGCCCGGATCAGGATGAATGCCCACAAAACCAGCAGGTAACTACAGAAAGGGATGGAGAAAAACCCGGGCAAGGTAACAAGGTCTGTGTTTACTAGGAGACACACTAAGTACACTTCTTTCTCCTTGGGATGCTTGCCGGTAGATGTGGGAATGCCCTTCCCTAATTCCTACCCAGCCTCGCCAACGGCAACACCTATCTTTGGTTTTTCCCAAACAATTTCTCCTGTTTCTCTTTCTCCTTTCTCTCTCTATTTCTCTTTCTCCTTGAGCTACTTTTACTCCCTGCGTCTTCCTCTGCTCACTATCTTTATGAAGAAGAAACACTGATTATGCACGCGCGTATCTGGGTGGGAAGTCTGACTGCCGCCCGAACTATCTGGCGGAGTAAGCCACTCTGTTACTTCAGGCCTCAGTTCCTTGGGCTGTCCACGGGGACAGTATCTCCACAAGCCCTGGGAGGAATGCAGTGACATGAGAAAGGGTCGCCCTTCCTTTCACCTGCCTACTGTGTGTTCTCAGAGCCGAGGGTGATGGGGGCCTCGAGGCAGTGATTGACACGGCACCCAGGAAGCTGCTATTCAGCAGCAGCACACAGCACGCTGTTGCCTGCCCTCAAGCAGCCTGTGCAAGGCTTGGGCGCTGAGGGAAAGGAATCCAGCCAGGAAGGAAAAAGCTGGGTTTTCACAGAGGAACAGGCACAGGTGTGCGCCCCCCTCGCTGCCCTCCCCCACCACTCTCTGCCCCTCCCCCCGCTGCCCTCCCCCACACTCTCTGCCCTCCCCCGCCGTACAGTCACTCTACGCTCTTACGTTTCAGCCAAGTAAGAAAACGGAACGAAAGTCCTAAGAAAAGACAAAGAATAAGAAAGGGGAAGACGGCCAGGATTTAGTCCACGTCACAAGGGGTGGCTCTCAGGAGGAGGAGCAACCTGGGCCACAGGCAGGGCATGTGTCACACTGCGCCTCTGCATCTCCCAGACACCCGGGCAGGGCACTGTGGGGAAAAAGGTCAACCTGCGGGCGACAGGTTCCCGGTCCCTGCCCGCTGGGGAGGGAGGTGGCCACGCCAGGACGAGGAACCTCTCATTAGCCGTCTGAGAGGCTCTTCCCCAAGCCGACTGCTGGCAGCCTCTGCGAGAAGGATGTGCCTCACACAAACGCCTCGGAGCCCCACAGAAGCAGATCCTGCTTGCTCTTCCCACTCTGCCTTCATCCTGAGATTTTTCCCTTTGTTTCCCTTCAGCTTCCAAATCCTCTGGGCCACCACCGTCTTCACCAGCTCAGGGTGAAGGAGACTCAGGCTGGCAGGAAAGTCTGAACTGACCAACTTCTCCCACCCCCATGCTCATTATTTGCCAGCAGACCCCCAACTGCTGGGGCCCCTTGTCATGCTGAACACAGAGGCCCCTGATCTTAGCACCCCAGAGCTAAGAGGACGCGGGCGGAGAACACTTCAGCACTTTCTGAAAGTCAATTCCTAAAGCAATCAAACGGGCCCGCCAAAACAATGACCAAACTTAAACATTTTCCACCCACATTAATCAGCCCAATAATTCTTTAATGACTTCCTAAGAAAAGTGATTTTTTTTTTAAAAAAAAAAGCTCTGTTTGTTTTGATTTGGTCGGTCTTTCCCACCCTTGGTTAAGGATCTCATTGTCTCTGCGTGGCACAAGGCAGCTTGGCTTTTTAGGAAGGAAGAAATAATCTACTGCAGACGGGGCTGCACTGGTGACCTGCAGGTCAGGAGACAGAGTGTGGCTGGAGAGCTGGCACCTCGGCCCCCGGCTTCTCGCCATCTCATGCCATCGTCCACCTATGAAGGAAAGATAACCACAGCTGCCGCTTGCCTAAATCACAGGGTATTTCTGTGGTCCCAGGGGTGACACGCTGCCATCCCTGCCTGCCTGGTCTCAGAAAGTACGAAGCTCAGGCAATATTCTGGTTGCTGAGAAAGTGGCTGATACCCTCCTGGAAGCCCCAGCAACAGGGATGAAGGAACATTGTGTATGTGATGTCTCAGAACTGGCTCCAAAACGACAATCTACATGAATGTGATGAGCTGGGCGATATAGTATGCGTGCTTGAGAAACAAAAGGGTAACATCATGCCCCTAGAATGCAAAAAGCCACAGCCAGTGTTGTATTTCAGACAGAGAAAGCGTCGTCTCTGCTTTCCCGATGCATCTCTACAGTAATTCCAGACTGTCCCTAACTGCTCTGCTCTTGACCCCATAGACAAGGGACAGTTCTGTGGAGGGGCAGGGAAGCAGAGCACTGCCTACCAGGACTGCAGTCCCTGAGAAAGGACCAGGGTTCATGCTGCTCCAGCCACTACCAGAACCACCTACGACAGGGGATGAGGACGGAGGGTGCTTTCCTGTGGGCACAGTGGAAGGAGAATGCTTCATAGTCTACTTCCTGCATAACTGCAAATCCTTTGTGATGGGCGTGCAAATCACCGAGGCACCCAGATATGCAAGTGTCTGAGTGACAGTACCGGCTAGCTATGTGCCTGCTATATGCGGGCAGGAGCAAGGAACTGTGGGAGATTGGAGCTAATACATGTTTCTGCCTGTCTGTCCTAAGAAGGGTCCTTTCTCACACCTCCCACTGTTTTGCCCACAGCGCTAGAATTTAAAGACTTGGGGACAAGTATACACTTTGTAAATTCAGCATGTGCACAGGTTAAATTATTTCTGATTCATCCTAGACCCTAGGTGCAACCTCAAGAAACAAAGTATGGTTTTTTTTTTTTAAAAAAAACTAAGCACAGAGTAAAAGTTTCATGCTAAAGGCAAGCCTACTGCTGTAGTTTAGATGCTGAATGTCCTCCAAAGGCCCATGTATTCAAAAGGGTTGGTCCTCAGGGTGGTGTTATGGGGAGGAAGTACAGTCTCTGGGTAGTGGGCCTTAGGTCCCCTTGAAGGGGTCAGTAGGACACTGGCCTGTTCCTCTTCCTCTTCTGCTTTCTGGCCATAAAATGAGCAGCTTGCTCTGCCACTTGCTCCTGCCTCTGCCATTCAGTACCCTCACACAGAACCCAGATATTGACTGGACCCCAAAACAGAGAGCCAAAATCAATCTTCCTCTTTGTAAGTTAGTTATCTCCAGCATTCATTATAATGGTGGAAACTTACACCCCCCACAGTAAGAAAATAACATACAAGCTCATGAAATAAAGTCCCTCCAAAAGAGAAAAAATGCCCCTCCACTGCCCACACTTAGAAACATGTGCAGAAATGCACACAAGTTTGGGTATACACATGTGTAAGTGTGTACACATATATGCCTACGGACAGGCACCCACACACAAACACAGACACACACCACGCACACACTCTCTTCCCCACCCAGACAAAGGGCAGGCAGCACTGCTGTGAAACCGTAACACCTAACAAAAGGGGTGGGAGGGAAAGTGGCGACCAAAAAGTGCTCATGGGGAGGAAAGAGAAAAAGTTCCTTGAAACCCAGCTATCAAGGCACGAGGTGAGTGAGGATGAAAAGACCTTCTTCATCAAGAGCATACAAAGAAAGTCGATGTAACACTTGGGCCTTGCTGGCTCCCACACACAATGAAGCTAGCCAGACTCTACATGATTAGAAATGAGCTAATCTGATTACAGAATTTTAAATTTGGGTTGGCTGCCCAGTTCACCAGTAAATGGGAACAAATAACTGAAGTCCTGCCCCACAGTTCTTCTGTCAAAACTGCCCAGAATCTGCTAAGCACTGAAACCAGACTTTAATGCAACAAATGTGTCACCTGCAGGACAAGCACATGAACATATATATCTGTGACTAAGCCCTGTCGTGTCAACATGGAGATATAAAGATGTCCCATCTGGCTGGGTCTCCAGTGGTCTAGGTGGGGATCTAACATTTGGATATATGAAATAGTAGTCCATAAGTATATGTAAATTTGTGTTAAACTTTATGATAAATACCGTAATCACTGTAGATATTCAGAGAAAGAACAGATTATTAGAGTTGGAGATGGGTTTTCTTTCATCTGACATGTAACAGACACAGGATTTAGACAAATAGAGAAAGGAGCATTGCTACTTAACATCCATTCTTATACACACTTATTTCCTCCATAATTCAGGTGATGCTCCTGGTTAGAAGGAAAAGAACTACTTAATATCATCCCAGCCCTGAGCATCCCTCCGAATTCTCCTACCCTCCTAAGCCCCCAATTACACTACTGCGAAAGAAAAGAGCTAAGTAAAAGCAAAACTATCTCTCATTTCTCTACTAAAGTGGATAATGCCATGAAAGGAGGACTCATAAAATGTGATATGGTTCTGGGCTGTTCCTTCCAAAATCCATGTCCAGGGGACTCACACATAGACCATGCCATTTGGAATTAATCAGATGTCTCTGCACATAATTAGAATCAGGCCAGGATAGGCAAAGGAAGAAAGCATTCCTCAAATGTACACTTAACAATGTAGCAGATTTTTGAGGCTTTTTCATTGTCTTGACTTCTCTCCAATTACCAAAACTGTCAAACTTCCTGAGAGGTCGTGTCCACCCCTCAGAAAACATCTGGAGGAAAAAGGTGTAAAAAGCTGGGCAATCTGAGTTCCTGATCTGTGACCGCAGGCATCCGGGTTTGGGTAACCATCTATGAGGCCTGGTCAATCACCTGGCTTCTCACCAGGGCACTGGCGCCACTGCCAAGAAACAGCTCCTCTCCAAAAAGCTTCTGGAGACTCATCACTGGGAGTTTTAGCTCCTCTGCCTGGTTTCAGGCCACATTTTAGTCTTTGGGGTGTTTTTTGCATGGCTCTACATTATGCCCACACATGTTTTGCATCCCTTCACGTTTCTAGCTCACTATGATCTGGGAATCGAATACCTGTGACACCTCAAAGGCTGGGATGAGAGAAGTCTTAAAAACAAAGGCCTACGTCTTCCTGCAGAGAAACTATCCCATGCGGAATCCAACAGATGTGTCCTGCCCAGCTGCCTCCCATGTCAGAGAGGACAGCAAGTCTGCTGACAGTGAAGACGCAGGCCTTGTAAGGCTATCCCCTGATCTTTAGTAAGACTAAGAGAGGAAATCATGCTCCTGTAGTTTGAGGGTTTTAGATTATATAACTCTACAGACTTCAGTATGCTACGAGCTGTATACCAGAATGTGTCTGTACAAATCCTCTCTGCAGTGTAATGCTCTTTCTACATAAATGGCCTTCGAATGAGAAGAGACAGGAGTATCCAGACTTCTGAATAAGCCTAGTAAGGACGCTGAGACAATACACACCTCTGAAATAAACACTCTTCCAGATTTTGAATGTGCTTGAAATTGTTCATTAAGAGTTTTTCTTGTTCCTTTTTCAAAACAGCCACAAAGAACATCAGCGTCTTCAGGTAGGGCTTTGGACTCGTTCCTCTCTACCTTATTTCAGAAAGGGTATTTTAGAAAACAGCTGCCTCCAGCTTAATTGTGCAATGATTATTCACCCAGATCCTTTTAAATTAAAAAGTAGACTTGAATGGGAAGCAAATCCTAAGACCAAAGTAGGACACAGCAGTGTCGTTTTTCCAAATGTTCCCACAGGTGCCAGACTTTAACTTTTGTCCCACTGTTAGAAGCTAGAATATAAGTAGAAGTGACTCCCGTGAATTGTGGCGAGAAAGTTCAAGATATGCTATTCACCCTTACCAAAAAATGCCCTCACCCATAAGACCTTTCTAGAGTCTGAAATCTCATCATATTTATTCCTGGGGTTAGGCAGGGACACCTCAGGCTCTTCCTTTATCCTACCCCACTTTGTTTATAGCACTTGTCTCACTTCCTCTCTCTGGTTCTGTGTCTCTGCTCTCTAAGAACGTCTCTGGTCCTGCCCAAAGTAAAACCAACGATCTGCAGGTTGGAGGATAGGATAAGAGAACCCTGGTGCAAGCGGCCACAAAGCTTTCCCTTACTCGGTGAGGAAATGCCACACTACCCCTGACGCGAGTTGCCTTCAGAATTGACCAGGGCCTGCAGTGTGCAGAACCAAAAAGGTAGTGCAACATTTGTGCAAGGCCTTCAGATTAGTAAACAACCTCCTCTTTTCCTTCCCCTGGTTGATTATCTTGGCCTGAAGTTTTTGGATGAGCAGGAAACGTAACGGACTATGGAATCTACACACCTGAAAACTTCCATCCATCTCAGCTCAACCATGCAAACTCCCATAAACACATATTAAACTTGGGTACCCGCCAGCAACTCTAGGGAACTTCCGTGTTTGCCAGATTTGTAAAATCTTTCTCCCATCTCTAATGTTTATTTAAATTTGCATAGCTGCCACCTGGAGGTAGGGATGGAGGACCCAGGACAGAAGCAACTTCTGGAACTGCAAGTTCATTGCCATAAGCTTCCTAGTTCTTTCTACTAGCTTTCCACAGTTACCCAAGGTCATTCTCTTTCCTAAACCAGGAGAGGCTCTACTGGATGAGGGGGACGGTTAGCAGGAAGAAGGGAAAATCCCTTTCTGTGCATTAATACATTCCCTCCAGCTTGAACCACCAGTGGTACATACATGACAACCCCATTGAGTGGCTTGTATCACTGGTGGTAGAAGTGGTATAGTTATGCAGACATAGTCATGGACGTACCACCCGTGGTATACACCCGGCAGCAAGACATATGAATTATGGCCCCACTGTGAACATGTTAATGCTCTGTGTTCTAAAAAGCAAGCTCTTCTAAGAAGCAACAGTGAGAGTAGTCCAGAATCCTGCTGGGTGGTCTCATCTTTGAGCCTAGGGTGTGCAGGTCAGTGGCTCAGAGTTCTATTTTCAGCACCATAAGAACTTCAGCCAAGACACTTGACCCCTTTTCATAAGTCCTTTGCCCAACATGAAAGGAAAAAGGAGAAGAATGAGGAAGAAGTGAAAGAGAAGGATAGCACCTTGGAGAGAAGTATGTGGTATGAAACAAAGACCTTTGGAAGCAAACCACGAAAGGCTTTGCTACATCACACCCCACCTTGCAGGGAGGGCGCAGAATGTGAGAATGAGGCCCGTGTGCAGAGGGTCACCCCAGGACCTGCCTCTCAGGGAAGTCCTGTGCAGCATCTTCTCAGAGCTGCATCCACAGTTCACACTGCTATAAGCCAACTTGCATGCTCAGTAGACTTTGGCCATTGATTCTGTCTCTCATTTCAAACATATTATGATCATTTCTCAAGAAAAACCTCTTCAGAAAGTTTGATTTCCAAGTTTATTCATCATGTGGTATCTTCTGCTTAAAAAAACAAAAAATAGAAATCACTGAAGAGTTAAGTAAAATTTAATTAGAAGCACATGGTCAAATGTCTCTTAAAGTCTGGCATGGCTTAAGAACATACGAAGGTTAAGGCATTTCCTCTGTTCAGGCTTGAAGATTTGTTGAAAACAAGTTCTTGTACGTGGATGAGTCTGGAGGAGCTGGCATTTAGCCTGAGTTTGCTGCAGGCCAAAGCCACGGGGAAGGAAGTGGTGGCTCCGATGGGTCCACGTTCTTCAGTGGGTCTACCCCTGATGGCAAGGAGACCTCAGAGATGCCAGAGGTCCCTCTGCCTCTCAGGCAGTCAAGTCAGAACATTACTCAAGACATAAGAACATGATCACAAAAACTAGCGAAGGATAAAAAACAGGGCAAGAATTACAAATATTTTATATTATGTTGATTTAAAAATATATGCAGTCCAATTTACTTCCAACACAATTAACAGCAATTTCTTTCCAGAGATAATAATAACCCTTACCATTAGCCTGTGGTATACAAATAAACATTTAACTTTACTTCTAAAGTTAAATATTTAACAGCTGACTCTGTGAACAGAAAAATCTTCCACAGCTCTATTATTATACATCAAATGGAGAGAGGGACACTTGGAGACTTGAAACCTACTGACTGAGTTTTCATCCCTATTGGGTTTGGGGTCACCTCCACGCCTCTGGCTGCAGACAGTAACTTTCACACATCTGCGTAAATATAGTTTGTGCCTAAACATTCAGCTCTGCATGCAACAGAGAGGAGGCTAATTGGGCAATTAATTCACCAACGAATCCTTATTGAAGGTCCAAATTCTGACTTTTATTGTCAACCATAATCACTGCTTTCTTTGCTTTTGGTAAAATATGTCCATGGAATTTCCTCCGGTGAGTTAGAATTTCACTCATTTTGTATTGCTGCATGTTGTTTAAGTGGGTCCAATATTTTCACTGCTAGAGTTTGGATCTTTAATGTCCCTAAAGAGCCCATGCATGAAAGACTTGGTGCCCAGCCTGGTACAACTGATAGGCGGTGGAAATTTTAATAGATGGGAGATCTTTAATGGTGGAGATCTTCAGGCTACTGGGGGTATGCTCTTGAGGGGAACTGTGAGACCTTAGCCCCTTCCTTGCTCTCCTTTATGTTTCCTGGCTGTGGAGTGAGCAGTTTTGTTCTACCAAGAGCTCCTGCCATGAGGTGGACCCAAAGCAACAGGCTCCATGCTTCACAGGTCCAAAGCAATGGGCTAGGTGATTGTGGACTGGAAAACTGTGAACCAAAATAACCTTCTTCTCTTTATAAGTTCATTATCTCAGATATTTTGTCATAGTGAAAGAAGGCTGACTAATGCATTCACCTACTGACATTCATCTAGGCTGGCTTTGCTTTAAGAAATTCGAAATAAGAAAAACAGGTGATTCTTCTTATGGTGGAAGGACTGCAGTTCCTCTAAATATTGTATTCACCATAGCGAGAACCTCCTGGGACACCGTAACAGAAGTACTGTTCTCCACCCCACTGCTACCCATAATCCTTCCTAGATAATGGTAATGATCAAAAGACTTTGCTGCAAAGAGATTGCATATATTGAGAATGATGAAGGTTCCTTCGAGTTCTGAGAGTCTGTGGTTTGATATTAAAAATCAGAAGTAGCCTAAAGCATAAAGAAAATGGGGAAAGGTGCTAAGTAAGTAAAAGAAGAGAAATCCCAGGTTTGTTTTTTAAAAAACAGAAAGCAAAGCTACCCAGTGTATCCCTTCGGCCTGGGGTTCTTTCAGCAAGGTGTGTGTGACTTTCCCCTCCACCACAAAGGAGACGGGAGCTGCTCTCCCCTCTCCTCCACTGGCAACATGACTGGATCAAACTTCCTCATCACCTGGGCTTTCCTGACTCCAGGGTTCACCAAGGCTGGGTAGGAGGGCAGCCAAGAGAACAGAGGAGCCCTGGTACCAGAAGCTGAAGGAGCAGGTTCTAAAAGGGAAGTTGGAGACCTACAGAACTCCAGTGCTGAGAACTTTCAAGAAAAGAGGACATCAACAAGAGCTAAGGTTGTCTGGAAAGGACTTTCGGGGAGAGAGATGACCTGGGACCAGAGCCTTCATAGCTCTTTCACATTTCCGTATGCACAGCACTGGGTCGGGGTTTGCATAGTGAGAACGAGGAACATTCAAGATCATTTCAGTTTCTACTCTTTAGCAAAAGATTGGGCTCAATGGTCCACGAGCCTTAGGCTCCTTATCTAAGAAGGGAATGCCCCTCCCTGGCACAGATCCAAGGCAATCCACACCTAAGGTCTATACTTCTGCATAACTGAACAGGAAACCATTCCAGAGGACAGCACTTTCTCTCAGCACCCGCAGCTTGCTGTCTGACCACTCTGAGTGTTACAACCTGAAGTCCTGCAAAAGCACAGAGGGTTCCCATTCTGGTCCTGCCACTATCTCACCAAACAGTTGTCTCTTAGGTTGCTGGGTAGATTAAATAAGCAAATGCACTTAATGCACTTAGCACTGCACCCAGCATAAAGTAAGCATGCAGTAAATGGTAGCTATTAAGTCAATGGAAGAGGTGGAGCTACCCATGCATCTCTGGTATGCTGGCCCCAAGAAGAGCCTCTCACAATGCAGCTTTTAGACAAAGCACTTTCCTTGCCTGCTGAGGCCAACCCTAACGCTGTCCATAAGAGGCCATGGGGATTCCATTGCAAATGTGATCCTTAAAAGGCTTCAAAGAATAAAACAGAGCCCTGCTGTGCCAAAGGACACCTCTCCATGCCCCTGATAATGAGTTTGAGGCCACCAAACTTACTGAATCACATTTCCAAATCAGCTAGGAGCCAAAAAACAAGATAGAACAGGGACAAAGGTAGGAATTGCACCCTACAGCTGAACATTATTCAGTTGGTCACCAGTTTTCCCACCTAATGGGATCACTTTGTCAGTATCCCCAGGTATACAACCTCCTCCAACAGAAATCAATGCATACTGACCCTAGTGACCGAAGGTAGTGAGAGCCCCATATTCTTCAAAAGTACAAGGTTATGACAAAGTGCTGTCCTCTTCCTCTTCCTCCTCCTCCTCTATTGACAAGAAAGAAAAACTTAATGTATATAAAAATATTACTGATATGATAAAACAGCAGCGGCATATGGCAACTACTCCCCTGGAGAGTGGCTGAGTGGAACACTCAATCGGGGGACCCAGGTGACAGAGTAGGATGGAACCCACGCTGGGCCCGATCCTCCTCAATGCCTGATTGGCAGCTTCTCCCATATGGGAAACAGGAACATGCTGGGTGGTCCTGAAGGGAAGGCAGTCCATAAAAACAGGGAGACCTGGACCCTATTTTTATGATTCTTGGGAGAGACTGCTGGGATGCAGACAGCACTGGCAGAAGCAAAAAGGAGGCAAAAGTGTGCAACCCCAGGGACAGAACACAGCAGTGTGAGGTCCCATGGAAAACTTCTGACACCGGACAGGGAAGAGCTTATCTCATACAAGAGGCCAGAGTTTTGGTGAAGGCCCAGTGAACCTTGGAAGAGAAGACACAGTTCATCATGGAGGGGTGGGGGCAAGAGAGACCCGCAGCCAGAGAGGAGAGGGGAAGCCAAGTTTGGGGCAAGTAGACCCGAAAGTGAGGACGCTAGAGCCTTCTTCAGAATGGGGGATTGAGGGTACACCTAAATCCTCGCCAGCCACAGACTCTGCTAAATCAGAGGTGAGTCTATCACATACTTCTGGAAGCTGTTGCAAGAACAATGTAACTATCACAGAGGTAAAGGGCTCCCAGCAGAGTAAACACTCAACAAATGGTAACTATAGCTAGTATGAATTACTTGCAAAGCCAGCCTGCTAGCGTGTGATCCTTTCTGCACTTTGATTCTTTTTTAAGCAAAAAAATTACCCTTTTTAGACTTCAAAGTGCATGTGAACTTGCCCATGACCAGAACAGGTGTTTGAACGCCTCAGTTAACAAAGAACAAAGACTCCTGGGCTAAATGCTGGCGATGGAGACAAGGCCAGCTCTGGACTCCAGTATCAGACATGTATTTCCATTTTTGCCCCTGGCCACCAGGACACGTGGCACCCAATCCAGTACCCAGGTGGGGTATTGTATGATGCCCAGTGAGAACCCAAGGAGAAAGAAGCATTGCCTCCACATCTTTTCACTGAGGATAATCTCACTAGGGCCAAGGAGCTTTCCCCTCTTTACATGTTCTGTTCTCTCAGGAACATGTCTTTGTTCTCCTTTTCTGGAAAATGCTTCTGAATTCATTTGACATCAAGTCTGAGCCCCCAAAGGCCACAAGATTAAATCTTCGCCAAGCTGGTGGCTGGATTACCTTCTCACCTTGGTGTCCAACCCACCACATTTATAAAGACTTTTGCTGATGGTTGACCCATGTTTATTATGGCACTGTGTCCTTTAGAATAACTCCTACACAAGAAAATAATTTTTTGAAACTGTGTAGGAAGAATTTTTGCCTCCCCTAAGGAGCTAGTAGACTTTTCTCCTTCTGATCGACTGGATCTATGTAACTAGCCTGGTTTTCATTTCACCCCTGCTGCTATCAAGCACAGACCAAATCTGGAGCCCAGTGAGACTAACCGCCTTAGCCAGTGTCTTTCTTTCAACAGCCTAGATTTTCTACTTATGTTTGTGAACTTTATTTTACAAGGTGGTTTGAAGTAAGGTGCCTCCCAGCACCTGCCTGACAAGCGCGAGGTCCTGAGTTCAATTCCCAGTACCAAAAAAATAAAAAAGAAAAGAAAAGGGTCCCTCAATCTTTAGCAGACAGAGGCAGGCCAAGAACTAAGAAGAAGCAAGACCTTCTTCCCCGATATTGCTACCATTTTACATTCTGCTTCCTCCCAGAAGCATTCCCTACTCACCCAGTTCCCAGAGATCACTCCAGCCTTGAATGCCAGCTGTCCTACAGCCTTTTGCCCAGCGCTCTCAAATGCATCCTCTCATCTGTCTGTAGGTTTCCTCCTCCTAACCACACCTAAGCTGAGACTCACGGCTGCTGGGGGCCTTAGCACCTCCCGGGTGATCTCCCCACAGTCACACACTAAGGACTCAAAGAGGAGCAGGTGCTTCAGTGAGAGAACTCATAACTAACCCAGGACTTCCCTGAGAAATTCCACCACGCCTCCCCCCAGCTCTCAGTCCTGGACTGCATGCAGAGCATTCATTGCAACTTTAACAGCACATAATGCTGTGGTGAGGGCAATCCCTGCGAATGTTTTTAGAAGATTACTCACCAGCACTGACTAGCTATTTCTGTCTTATTCCCAAGATCAGAACCGAGGTGCTTCTATACTTAAATACAAAGAGGGTAACTGACATTTCAGATTCGAAGGAAGCAGTGTGCCCTTAAAGAGAGGGTGCTAGCCTTAAAGAGCCAGCTGCCTTGGTAGCTCCCCAGGAGCTCAGGTGCTAAGGGACAGGCCTCCCCAAGGTAAGAGCTAGGCAGCACCTCAGCTGTGCTATGCTTCCCCAGCCCTGCACTGCCACGGAGAAATCAGAGCCATCTGGCTGGCTCTTCTTCTGACACATGGTCTCCCAGCCTCCACACCCCTCAGTGTAATGCACTCCATATGTACATGACCTGCAGTCAGCTCCCTTTCAAAGCAGAGCAGCTCATGACATATTCAAACAATGACCCCACATACCACTCGCTTGTCATTTGCTGACACTGCCCTGTTCTCCCTCATGTGTCACACAGCAGGGATGCTCAAAGCAGGGCAAGGGCAAGAGACAGCACTGTGCCCCAATGCCGAGAGGCAAGAGTTTGGAAAGTCACATTCAAAGTTACCTTTAAATAATAGCATTTAGTGTGTAATTTCAAACAACATGCGGGAGGCATGACAGGTTTAGCTCTCAAAAGGCAGGAGCTTCGAAAAAGGACAAAACTTCGCAAGTGGGAGTTCACAGCATTATTTACCATGGCCGAGAGGCAGAAACCACTTAGGCATCCAAGGACTGCTGAACTGATAAACAGAATGTGTTATAACCAATACAGTGAAATGTTACTCAGTCACAGGAGAGACCTGAGCTCTTTTGACTCAGGCTAGAACAAGTCAAGCCTAAACCATAATACACTGAGTGAAAGAAGCCAGACATGAAAGGCCACATAGCACACGATTCCACTCATATAAGACATCCAGAATACGGCAGACCCATGGAGACAAAAAGTCGACTGGAAAATGGGGAGTCACTACCAACGGATGTGAAATTTCTTTTAAGAGTGATGAAAATGTTCTATGAATTGATTGAGATGATAGTTGCCCAATTCTGTGAATATATGAAAACCTGCTGAACTGTGTGCTTTAAACAGGTGAGTTGCATGGCAAGTCCACTGCATTTCAGTAAGGCCGTCATGCAAAGGTCACGAGACAGGAGGACTCAGGTTGAGTGACACTGGCTGATAACGTTGGAATGGTGTTCCCCAACAGTTCACGTACTGGCAATTTAACCCCCGTCCATTAGTAAATGGTATTTAGAGGGGGAACTTTGGGAAGTAATCAGGATTAGTGAGGCCCTGAGGGCATGGCCCCCATGATGGTATTAGTGGCTTTACACGGAGGGAGAGACCTGAACTAGCACACCTGCTGTCTTGCCATGTAAGACCACCTGCCATATTATGGCACAGAAGAAGGCCCCTCCAGACGTTAATCCGATGCCAATGCCATGCTGTTTTGGCTTCCCAGCTTCTAGCACTGTGAGCCAAATAAACCTCTCTCCTTTATAAACTAATCAGTCTCTGGTATTTTGTTACAGCAACAGAAAATGCACTAAGGCACTAGCCTATACCTTGTACCTGTACAAATGAGCTTCCTAGAATCCCATAATCCTCAGTGTAGGTCTGACTACAAGATTTGCAAACACTTGCCCTTCACTGCAGAACTGAACTCACGGCAGAATTAGGCAAAGTCCATTTCTGTCCACACATCCCGAGGTCCCACTGGCCACAGCCACTGTCCTCTTTTCCCTGGAAGCTCTGTCCCACATCCCTTCCATGCCTTGTGAGTTCTAGAACTCTCCCCTGGGTCACTTCATCACATTGCAGCCTTGCCTGAGGAATCACATCTGACTCCCCTCAATATCCCTTCACCTTGAGCCATCAGGAACACAACTTCCACAGTCTGCAGAGGAAAAGACAGAAGAGTCTGACGATGCTAAGAGACTCAGCCCAGGACACAGCTTCAAAAGTCTTTCAGTCAGTAAATAATTATTGAGCATCTACTATAATCCAAAAAGTGTCCTAGCCCAGGGGATACAGAGGTAGAAAAAATGAAGTTCCTATCCTTGCGGAGCTTACAGAGTTTACATTCCAGTAGAGGAAAGGAAAAAATAAGCAAACACATACATATCATTGTTAAATGATAGGGTGGAGGGGACTGCTATTTTCAATATGGTGGTTAGCAAAGGCCCCTTTGATCAGGTGACATTTCTACAGAGCCCTGAAATGTGAGAGTGTGAGCCAGTTGAGCAACTCAAGCAAGACTCTTCCATCAGAGTTGTCCTAACACATGCAAAGGCCCAGAGGTAGGGCCAAGCTAGGAGAATTGTACTTGTTTAAATTCTTTATCAGAGGCTCTTCCCACTATGTCCACTGCTGATTTCTTAATGACCTGGGCATTCAAGGTCTGCCCAACAGGAGATAATAATAATAACAGCAGCAATAATGTTTACTGAGTATTTAGTATATGCTAAAAGTTCTGAGAATTTTTCACATATTAACTCATTTAATATTCACTCTAATCCTGTGAAGGGTGGGCTATAAAAACTAAGGCACAGAGACGTTAGGTCATTTGTCCAAAGACTGTCTAGCTCCTAAGTGTGCAGACAGGACACCCAGCTAGGCAATTTAGCTACAGCCCTGTTCCCTGGGGAATTAGCCTGGGCAGCCGCTGTTCTTAATATGAACCCTTGTCAGTTCACACCCTCGACCCTCTCTGTACAGTGCACCCTCTCCCCATTCTCAGCACAGCGTGGTGATTCTGTCTTTTCACCGTTGCCTTTCTGACACTCCACAGTGCAGCGTTCCTTCCATTTGGTGACACTTTCACCTCCGATCCCACACCCACCGATTCATCCATCTGAGCACCCCACCTCGTCCTTGAGGGCCGCTGTTTTCGTCACCATGCACCTCCATCCGGGCCTACCTACGTCTGGGCCTGCCTTCATTACACTCCCTTGTAATGTGATTCTTCCATGCCGTCCAGGGTTATCTAATTTTTCGTATTTCCCTTGAAATGAAATAATTCCAGCTCAAGGATGGGCATGTAGAGTCAGCCCCCTCTGTACCTGAGTTTCACATCAGTGATTCAACCAAACATTGATCAAAATTATTTTAAAAAAATTTTTCCTCTGTACTCAATAAATACCTGCAGCATTTTCATAATACATAATACAGTCACGACTGATCCTGCATCAGGTACCATTGGTGATCTAGCGAGTGTTAAAGTCTATGGGAGGATAGGCATAGGTTATATGCAAATTACATCCTACTTGTGCACTATCGGATTTGGGTGCCCCTGGGGTTGGGGGTGCCCTGAAACCAATCCCCTGTGGACACCAAGCGATGGCTCAATAAAGTTCACAATAATGACATGGTTTGTTTAACTGAACTGCATTGAATCTCCCAACCCCCACTTCTATTTGTTTTGAATAGCTTTATTGAGGGACACTAAGCACACAGCGCATTAAAGACATTTAAGCAGCAAACTTTGGAAAGTTTTGATATACATCTACCTTGAGACTCTCCCCAGAAGCGGGCTTGTGAACACAGCCTTCAGGCCCAAAAGTTTCTTTTAGGCCTTGATCATCTCTTCCTCCCGCTCCTTCCACACAACCTCCATCCCGCAGCAACCACTGTTTTACCTTCTGTCTCTACAGATTCATCTTTATACAAATACAATCACCATTCTCTGTCTCCTTTTTTGTCTGGATTTTTGCATTCAGCATAGTTAGGTAGAGATCCATCCATCCATTTCTCTAGATTGCTAGATAGTAGCCCACTGTGTGCATACCCACCACTTGTTTTTCCGTTCTCTTCTGATGGACATACGAGTTGCTCTCATTTAGGGGGCTCTTCCAAGTGAAAGTGCCGTGGAAATTCACGTAGAAGACTGTGACTAGACAAAGGTAGACATAGAAATTGCCCCGTTCTGCATATGAGATGATTCCCAGCTAAGCAAGTGTTTGGAGACCCTTCTGTAAGTCAGCCTTAAATGTCTTTAATGCGCTATAAGTCAGGCTGGGGACTGAGGGTGTAAAAGGGGAACCTTTCCTCCCTTTATCTTGGGCATACAGCTAGGGGTGGAATGGCTGGGTCACCTGGTATATTCATGCTTAATGTTTTAGCAAACTGACAAAACGATTTCCAAAAAGACTGCACGATGATTGCTTCTCTAAGTGTGAAACTTTGCACTTTCCCATCCTCTCCAGTCCATAGCAGAATTTCCTATACAACAAGACCACTGGAGCATGAGGGTGGGAGCTCCTAATCCTCTCTTTCCTGTCTGCTCCATTGTCTGGTGTTTGGAGACATGCTTCTCTGCGATCCAAGAACCTAGAAAATAGGGTGATCGGCCGCTGACAAGCACATGTTTATCTGTCTCAGCTTGACTCATTCCCATCAGTCTCACCAAGAACTGGAGTTAGCATCATGTTGTAAGAATTCCGTTGCCGCCCCTCCCTGTGGTCATCTATACAGTCCTTGGGGCTCACTGTGTGTCTGGTCAATGCCCAGAAGCCGGTGGTTCCAGCTAATTAGCCACACCTCCCTGTTATTGTCAGCAGTGGGTGTTCCAAGCCTCCTCTGCTCTTCCCAGCACGGAATGCCTGCCCCATCCATGGCCTCCTCCTCAGAGCCTCCCAGGGCCACCCACTCCAGTCGCCTTCGGGAGTGCTGTCCTGATGACCCAGGCCCCGGAGTGCTCCCTGCTCTGGACTGGAGAGAGGAGCACGCTCTGAACCAGACCTCCAGCACTCGGCACCCTGGTGTCGCACTGGGTGGCGAGCTGTGCGTGAGTCCCCGTGAGCATGTGGGAACCACAGCGCCAGCGAAGAAGAAGGGAAAGCAAACCTGAGCACAAAACGCTGTCCTCGTGTGACATCAGGGATGAGACCGGGGAACAACCGAAATATTACTAACTGACCTAATAACTGCCACATGAAATCTGAGCTATATCTAGGGACGGTCTGGCAGCACCGGGGAGGAAAAGATGAGGAACAGGACGTTGATAAGCATTCTCAGAACAACAGCAGCCATGAGTGGTTGCCGCAGAGCGAAGCGCCATCTCTTGGGCAGCTGCAGCTCACTGTGACATTCAGCACCACCTCTGACTTACCTTTTAATTTATTTTGTGCTTAGGATAGGCAACCTAACTCATCATAAAGACATTTCCCTCCTCCTCCTGGGCTGCAGTAATGTATCTGCATTTATTGAGCACCAGTGTATGCCAAGAAGCGAGATGGTCAACAGAGGCTCCGCTGCCCAGTGGGTCCTCCAGTCCCAAGGAGGACAAGGCCAAAGCCACAGCCCACTGTAGCATCATGTGGCTGGTGCCTGCCAGAACCCCACGGAGGGCCACAAAGCGGGGCCAGAGTGGAACTGCTATCCCCACCTCTAGGGAGCTGGAAGACAGGACAGGAGGCTGCCCTGGGCTGAAATGAGGCAACTGTCCCGCACACGCCCCTCACCTCTACACCGTCCTTGCCAGGGCCCGGCCAGATGACTCACAGCCACCTCCCCAACTCCGAACTCCTGGTAGGAAGCCCTCTGAGCCCCCTCACAATCTGATCCCTGTCCAGGAAAGTCCTACCCTCCTGGCAGCCTCAGGCCTCCGTCCTCACCCACTCTGATGTTGGCAGCCTCGCCTAGCACGGCACTGGGGGCCATATGGCGGCACAGCTGACACTGTGTGACACAGGACAGCTTGGCTCTGCAATACACGTCAGCCCCAGCCACGGGTACACTGTGGCATTTAAACTGCAGTGAGGGGCCTTAGATTGGGATGGGCGGCCAAATTAGAAGGCGGTAACATGTTCAAAACACCTACATGAGGGATGAGCAGGAGGGCAGGGCTGCCAGAGGGTGTGGAGGGGGAGCAGCAGCACACCAATATTTATTTATCATCCTCCTGGCACGAAACCAGGCCACCCAAGAGGACTAGGTGTGTGTGCTTTCCAGCCTGGAGTTCGAAGGAATATTTTCGATCCACAGAGCCTCAAAGAAGGCTGAATTTGTAGCAGAGGGAAAGAGGAAAACAGGTGAAAAATAAAGCAAGCACATACCCCAAACACTCCGCAGTAGCTACAATCAACAGTGCTAGAAGCCGAGACCTCCTTTCCTACCTTGGTCAACTTAGCCGGTCCATAAACATATTCTGACACATACACACTCACACGGCCAGGCAGCTCACCCATCTAGAAATCGCACCTGGCCTCCCTGCCTGTCCAGATCAAAGAAAACAGAATAAAGTAAATGTAGCTAAGCAGGCAATGGAACCATCTGTAGGTCCCTGCATCACCATGATCTAATTCAAAACCTGCTGCTTTCGATGCATTTCATCAGCCCTGTATAACCAGCAGCATTTACCGCCACCCCTCAAAAAGAAAACTATGAAGGAAGAGATACCAATAATACAAGGCCATGTGAACACAGGCCTTGTCTGTCTCTTAATTCAACTGGAAAGACCTTTTGGGACAGCCGGGATAATCTGAATATGGACTGAGTACTAGGTCGTACTTACGAACTACTGGAGCTGCTCGCCGTGGTCATGGTTCCGTGGTTATGCAAGAAATGTCCTTGTCTTAAGAGACATAGTCGGAAATATTTGGGAGGGGAATGTTAGGATGTCTGGACTAGCTTTACAATACTTCTGCAGGAAATAAGAAGGAGCAAAAATGTTAAAAATCTAGATGATGGGAAGATAGGAGCTCACTGTTGTATTCTTCCCATTTTTATAGTTGTGAGCATTTGAATAAGAAAGTTTTGTTAGTTTTATTTTTTGTTAAGCTCCAGGCAGGGAAGAAAGAACACTAGAAGCGTACCAGCCGGGGAGAGAGAAGCAGCAGACTGCAAAGGCAAGGTCTACAAACGCAGCACGCAAAGCACCGATTCAAATAGGCCCGGTGGACCGTAAGGAGGGCCTTAGGACATCCTGAATTACAGCCTACAGCCTACCATGAATAGATACAATTACGATGCTCTGTCAAGAAAATATGCAGTTATTCTCTCTGAATATTAGATACCAGTGTATAAATTCTACATAAAATCATGGCCAGGAAGGTCTTAGTTTAATTTCAGTTTATTACTGACAAGGATGTGAAGTTCTCTATAAAATTCTGATGTAGGGTTATCCAACTGTGGCCCCTGGACTCGTGCTTCAGCATCACCTAGGAAATATTAGAAATGCACATCCTCATTCAGGCGTGGTGCCACACACCTGTAATCCCAGCACTCTGGGAGGCTGAGGCAGGAGGATAGCAAGTTCAAGCCCAGCCTAGCAACTTGGTGACTTCGCAAAACCCTGTCTCAAAATAAATGCATAAATAAATGGACTGGGGATATAGGTCAGTGTAAAGACCCTGGATTCAGTCATAGAATAGCAACAACACATGTGGCTCTGTTCCAGGCTTCTGAAGTTTTAAGTCCGGGGTTGGTGGGACCAGGGAGTCCATTTTAACTTTCAGTGACTTGGAGACTCATTGTCCTGTGGCGCTGGGTGACCCAGACATTGCTCTGGCACATGTCACCAGTACAGCAGAGGTACACATGTGCCCATATGGTGCTCAGACAAAGTCAGCCTTTTGCCTTTGCCTTGACCGGGGAAGCTGGCAGAGGAAGAGACAAACTGACAGCCCCAGTTATATGTGTGTGCCCTGAAAAAGCCCCCATCAACCCTGAGGGCCCCCTTCTCCTAAACCCACCCTCTGGGAAGCCCCATAAACACTAGAGACCCCATCTGCAGTTCAAAGGAGGCAAGCTCTCTTAAAATCAATGGGATCTTAATAGCTTACATAAGCCACTAAGCCCCGCTCCTCAGCCAGCCCCACCAAGGGCTCTCACTGGCTGGCAGGCAGCGTCTGCAGGCACACGGCGGTGGGGGAGGGACCTGGGTCAGGGTGACTTGACCGCCCGCCTGCATGGTGCAGAAGATAATATGCCTGCAGGTGCGGGAGAAAGGAGAGGAGGGAAGGACGTGCAGAAAAGCAAGTTCTCACTTCTGTTTTTAATTCCTAAAATCACAGAACGTTCTGGCTGAATAATAGAGATCACTGAGACCAGCTCCAGATTTGCAAATGGGAAAACAGGCTCAAAGCGATCAAGTCATTGTCCTAATATCACACAAGCAGTGAGGGCGCAGGAGAAAGAAAAGCCAGCTCCCTTGGGACCCCAGACTCAGTATGTGCCATTAAATCTGGCAGGGTGCATAGAGGGGACTCTGTGGGTGGCAGCAAGCCTGGCAGGAAGGCAGTGTAATCCAGAGCGAAGGGGAGAGACCCTGAAGCCAGATGGCTTGGGTTCAGAATTCAGCTCCTCAACTTCCAAGCCTTGTGGCTTTGAATAAATTAACTTCTCTGTCCCTCAGTTTTCTGTTCTGTAAAATGGGGATAATCCTGTCTGTCTCACCACAGGAGTACCGTTAAATCTGAGTGATCTAGATGAACATTTAGCACATAACAGCCATCCAGTAAGTGTCAGCTGTTACCCAGGATATTAACTTGTTTTCATGTGAATAGCAGTTGGCTCGAGAGGACGGAGCTAGTGTCATTAGAGGTGAGTTTACAGGAGGTCTTAATTTTCTTTTTTTATTTTCAAAAATGAAGCTTGGGTGATTTTTTTCAAGTCAGTTACATTCACCAGGGATGAGTTAATCAAATTCTGTCTAAGCAACCTTATACTAAATGCTTTGCAAGACCCACAGGCTGTCCTTTGGAGACCTGACTTCTGAAATTTGATTAGAGAAGCCAGAGTTATACACAGGAACTGTCCAGAAACCAAATTAGTGTCTGAGGCCAAGTGATGATCAGACACACACACACACACACACACACACACACACACACACACCTTAGCACTCTGGGTCAATGGTGGACAGCACTTGAATTCAATAAATAACATTAAAACTTTCCCTTGAAGAGCACGGTGCTAGGCGTGCATGGGAATGTGTAGAGATTAAGAAGACAGGGCCCTATCCTCAAGGAATTTGCACCTAGATGGGAAAGCGGGTGTAGGAAACAGTCCTAACAGGATGAAGGGATAGGATAATGATAGTATATCAAATGACTGCTAGATGTCACTCACACAAACACGTCTATTAGCTCATTAACATTATTGAGTAGGAGATACTGTCTCAGTCATCTATGAGGTCATATAAGCCTCAGAACAACCCTGCAGTGCTCATACTCCTATGATGGATGGAAAACTCAAGAGGTGAGCAGAGCTTTGCCTACGGTGAAGACTGCAAAGCCATTCCCAACAGATGAAAGAGTAGGTACAAAGGCCCAGCGGCTGGAAGGGCCACGGGGCCTGAGGAGCCACAGTGGGGGACAGAGGGCAGGGAGGGGACAGGGTGGGAAGAGAACCCCTCCTTACTCTAGTAGCGAAGGTTCCTGAGCTAAAGATACAATGACCAGTGCTGCTCTGGTGACAATTCTCAGCCTGGCTCTGATGGGAGGCAGGAAGGGGAAGTACCACCTACGGGCCTCCGTGACTGCTCCTACGAATGAGGTGGGGCCGGCTGGGTGCAAATGCTCATCACATACGCAGCACTAAAGCACACCAGGCAACGCCCACAGCCCACCTCATTTGATACTCAGGGCAACCCCGTAGTCACAGACGCCACTATAGTCCCATTGTACGGAGGCAGCAAACTGAGGTAAAGAAATATTAAATAATGTGCTCAAGACAGAAAGCAAGGAACTTCACACCATTTCACTTACTACTCCCAACAGCCTGGAAGTTTAGCGATGTCACATAACTGGCCCAGGCACTTGTCCCACTCAGTCTCTCTGACTCCAAAGCTGTCCCTACCCTGGGACTCAGCTCCCAAAGCTCCACAGTAGCACAATGGGTCTGCAAATTCTGACACGGAGAAGAGGAACCACGGGTAGTGAAACTCACAATTCACACACAAGGCCACATCTTGCATGATTCCATCTATATGAAATACCCGGAGTCAGAGAAGCCTTAGAGACAGAAAGTGGTTATGTTTCTGGGTGCTGGGGCAGGGAAGCATGGGGAATGACTGCTCAGTGAATATAGGGCTTCCTTTTGGGGTGATGAAAATATTCAGGAGCCAAATAATAGTGATAGGCGCACATTATGAACATACCGTCCCTAGTGGTAGATTGTAAATGTATGTCACCAATATTCTAAGAAAACCCCAATAGGGCAGAATAGTCCTTTGGGTTGGGGATGAGGGAGTTGTTGAAAATGATACATTATTCACCACTTAAGAGCTGAAGAAATCGGCCTCACTGAAAGAATTTAGGCTGCAAGCAAGATTTCCTGTAATGTCAAATATATGTCCTTCCAAGAAAAGCCCTTTTCCTTTATATAATACTTGATCCCTACAAATATCTCTGGAAAAATGCTGCATGGACAAGGGTAAGAGACATTTCTACTGACCTCCTATAGCTCACGTCCTGTGCCCCTGCAGCCCTAGTAATGAAGAGGTAGTTTATTTTATTTTTTTTTTCCTTTGGTTTTTCTCCGGTACCAGGAACCGAACTCACGACCTTGCACTTGCCAGGCAGCGCTTTGCCGCTGAGCTAAATCCCCAGCCCATGAAAAGGTAGTTTAGCACAGCCTCGGAGGCAAAAGACTTTGGAAACAAACTAGAACCAGGTTGGAGTCTGGATTCCATCATCCACCACTTGTGAGACCGGAGAATCACGGTACTCACTAAGAATAGTGCCTATGCTCCATAGCATTTTTATAAAAAATTAAATAAGATCATGTTCATAAAGCACTTCTTATTCAGTGCTCATTTTGTGTGCTATAATTTTAAAGCTACACAGTGCACAGTAGACGAATGCCATTCCAAGTCGAGTGGAATCCCTCTGCGAGGCTGTGAAACCTTCTTAGTTTTTATTGGACATTTTTCTGAGAGGCTCGCTGTGCCCAGGGAGAACTGCATCCCATGAGCTGCAAGCCAAGTGCCAGGGATATGCACTTGATTCCTAGGTAAACTGAGGTTAGAACAAACCTGGCCAAAGGATCACATCTCGGAGCCATGGGCTGCACCGTACGACTTGTTTGCAGCACGTAGCCTCCCTAAGTGTGATCTGCTCAACCTAACGTAGAATAGGTTGGCTTTGCCTAGCACACACTACAGTGGGAAGGGAAGACGGCTGGAAGCACATTAAAATCCTTTTCTGTCTGTTATCGGAGAGTCCCGAGAGCCTGCACTACACCGTTTACTTGGTTTTCAAAGGCACAACATCCATCGCTACTCTCCAGTTATGTCTGCTGCCCAGTTCAGTACCCAAGGAGGCTGCTGCTTCAGGGTGGGGACTTGTCCTCCCTTCTCCCTGTACCCAGCCTGCCTGCACTGCACCCCCAGACTTCCGGTTAATCAGACTCAGTGGGGAAGAAGAATGGCTCTGAGAAGACCTAAGCTCAGAACAGAGGAGTAGAGATGCATTGAAAAGCCAGAGGCTTTGCTCTCCCCACGCAGACTGGGGAACGGACCAGCAAGGATCTGAGTCATGCCAAGGCCCACACTTGGAGAAAGGGGGCATCCTGCTGAGTCAGGGATGCTGGCAGTGGCCTGCTTGCCAGGCACAGGGATATCTTGAATGAATGCCAGCTAAGAAGAGTGATGAACAGCATATGTGTGAAGCTCGCTCACGCTCTCTCACACAGCCTGCAGTGGGGCGGGCGGGAGGGTCAGACAGGCTGGGTTTCACACCCTATTTCTGCCACTGACTAGGCCAGGGGACCTACTTGATTTCTCTGAGTCTTAGGTCCTTCATCTGTGAAGTGACAGCACATATCTTACAGGGGTTTGTGAGGTTTGCAGGAGACAAGGTACAGAAAATGCCTGCCATATATCCAGAGATCAAAAATATTTTTTCAGATAGGTGTGGTGGTGCACGCTTGCAATCCCAGCACTCAGGAAGCTAAAGCAGGATGATCGCCACAAGTTCGAGGTCAACCTGGGCTACGTCGTGAGTTTAAGGTCAGCCTGAACTACATAGCTAAACCAACCAAACAAAAATACTCTTTCAAATTTCCTGCCAGTCTGCATTGCAGGAGCCTCCAGGGTACATTCCTGTAACATTTGGTCAGTGATTATCAATTACTTCTTTATCAAAAGTAGCTACTTGTTGTAGTCATATACCTGATAAGGGGTTAATATCCAAACTACATAAAGAGGGGGTGGGGATTTAGCTCAGCAGCACAGCGCCTGCCTGGGAAGTGGAAGGTCGTGAGTTCAATTCCTTGTACCGGAAGAAAAGCAAAATACATAAAGAACTCCTACAACTCAACAACAACAAAACCCAAATTTAAAAATGGGCAAAGGTTTTGAAAGACATTTCTCCAAACAAGACATACACATGGCCAGGAAGTAGATGAAAAGATGCAAAACATCACTATTCATTACAGAAATGCAAATGGTAGCTACTATGAAATAAATAAAATAACAAGCATTGATAAAGATGGAGTGAAATTGAAGCCCTTGTACACTGCTCGTGAAAATTCAAAGCAGTTATGGAAAACAGCTCAACAGTTCCTTAAAATCAAACATAAAATTACTACATGACCAGAAACTTCACTTCTGGGTATAAAATCCAAAGAATTGAAAACAAGATCTTGAAAAAATATTTAAACACCTATGTTCATGATAGCCAAAATACAGACATGGCCAGAGCATCCATTCATGGTAAACCAAAATATGATATATATACACACTGGAATATTATGCAACCTTTAAAAAGGAGGAAATTCGGACATATGGTACAATATGGATGAACCCTGAGGTTGTTCTGTGAAGTGAAATAGGCTGCTCACAAAAAGCAAAGATCACATGGTTCCATTCATATATTACATGCCTGTGCTTGTCAACTGATAGAGACAGAAAACAGAAGGGTAGGAAAAGAGTTAGTGTTTAAGGGGTGTATTAGTCAGCTTTCTGCCACTATAACAAAATACCTGTGGAAATCAACTTGAAGAGAGAAATAGCTTATTCTGGCTCACAGTTTAAAAAGTTCCTGTGAAGATCAGGCAGGCACACTGCTTTAACTCTCTGGTGGGTATACCAGGTGGCCATGCAGAGAGTGCCTGGCACTGCACATTGCTCTCCTCACGGCCAGGAAGCAATAAAGAGAAAGGGGCTGAGTCCAGGGTCCCACAGTCCCCACTAACACCACACTTCCAGTGGCCAAAGACCTCCTAACTCAGCCCAAATGCCTAAAGATTCCCCCCGACTCAACAGTGCCGCCCTGGGGACCAAGGGTTTACCACAAGGACCTGCAGGGATGTCCACCATCCAAACTGTGGAGCAAGAGCTGTGGAACTTCAGGCTTGCCAGACAGGAAGAGTTCCAAAGGCTGGATGCATAATCATATATGTACTACATACCACTGAACTATACCTTTGGCCAGTTACAATGGTAAAGTTTACGCTATGGGTGTCTCACCACATTTTTCTAACATTTGCCAAAAAAACAAAAATCCAGGTGTTTCATGCTTAGCACAGAGCACGAGGAATAAATAAATGTCTTGGCTTCAAGGGGTTACAGCCTCTGAAGAAAGGAAGCCAGGTAAAGGAGGTTAGCACTGGAGAAATCAGTGTGTTATCAGTGCAGCTGCATGGTGGTAGTGGTGGTGAGGGAACCCTGAGGACCCGTGAAAGGTGGAAGAGTCTGGAAGGTCCTGGGGAACAGGGGGAGGCACCCCTGGGCTGGGGCCAGGACAGGAGGAATGCAGGCACACTCCTGAGAAGGTGAGGAAGCCAGTCTCTTTGGAGAGCAGCCATGTGGCAAAACATCTGGGTAGACAGGACAGACATGTGTCAAGAGGGATTTAACAAAGGGTAGGTAGGATGTCCCTGCGATGCTATGGAGAAGGTGCATACCATAATGGTTTGCATTGATAAGGCCCCATCCTTGCCTCTGTCCTGGTATAAACCAGCACGATCCACAGCTTGTGAGGCAGAGAGCAGGGAGCACCTCACCTGTTACACACATCTCATGCACGGCAGAGCTGGAACTGCATCTGTGCCTGACTCCCTGCCTACAGCTATGAACCTTTCGTTTTCTGATTCTTCATCCTACAATTATTTACCCACTGAGTGCCAGGCACCCTTCTTGACCCTGAGAATGGGAAAGACTGTGGAGGAAGCAGATATCTGGAGGAAAACCAAGTTCTTGGCTTTGGACAGGTGGAGTGGCGGAAGCCTGGCAGGGACCCAGACGGTTAGACATGCACATCCAGTTCAGAGGAAAGGTGCGGACGGAAGTAAGCAATGGAGCAATGAGGAATCATCATCCAAAGCGGGTACTTAAGGCCAGGCGACTGCAGGGAGCTGAAAATCAGCCTTACAAATGCAAATACTAGCTGAAAGAAAGGAGGAAAGAAAAGCAGAGAAAGAGAGAAAAAAACTATCTCAGAAAGTAGCCAGGCACACTGAGGACTGCTGTCTAAGTCCTTTCAGTTGTCCTGCCTGGTTTCTTTTAGCTATCACTTGCAGGCACGTGATAACTGACACACTAATTTATGAGTGAGAAAAAAGAATCGTAGTATGGTACAAGTCCACAGGCTTGAAATTCCATCAATAATGAGCTCTTAGACCATCCATTTAAATTAGTGCAATAGCCCAGGGTTAGAGAGAATTGAAATACAGTGAAAGAAATCAGAGGCCAAATAAACTGAAACACAGAGACTGGGACACTGATACTGCTTTGGTTTCCCCACCTCCCCCGCTGTGCAGATACTAGAGACACTCTCAGAGGCTGTCCGCGGGTGTTATCTGTGTCCCCCGTCTCCCTGGGAGACACACTCAAAAGGCTCATCAGGGCTCCACTCTCCATCTCCCAGGTATCCCACTACGACCAGAAACAAAACTGACCATGCTCATAAGCAAGATGAGGAGTTTTCAAATATCATACCCAGCTCCACGTGAGGGCAGTTATCCGTGCTGATCATGCACACAGAAAAAAGCAAAACCTTCCCGTTCTTCTGGTGCAACAAGAAAGTTTCATGAACCGCACTGCCGGGTCCAGAGATCAGGTGTCACGGGGCAGAGTGCATGATGTGCACAGGATACAGGGAAGAAGAGTGCTTTGGAACAGGGATGAGAAAGGGGAACAGCCAGAACAGATGGGGAAAGACAGCTCCCCAAAGCTGGGGCTGCAGCGAGAGTCCTGGAGTGTTGTGGAGAACAGCGGGGCAGGCCAGTCAGAGCCCAAGGAGAGGAAGGAGGCGTCTGTGTCCTAGGCCTTATCCCCCAGGCCCTCCTGCCGCCGCGTGCCTCTATCACTGCAGGAAGGCGGAGGACCCCTATAACAGCAACAACTGCAAGATGTGACTGATCTCAGGGTTCCCACCTCCTGCAGACCTTGACCCCCCGCTCAGCAACCCATACCATTGCCTAAAGTTCTGCTTGGGCAATTCTTTCCTCTGATTAAACCAGAAGGCATCTTGGAAGTACCCGGAATACTCTCTAAAACATGGATTCTAGGGCACCGTGTACAACTCATAAATGAGAATTGCCAGGAGTAAAAAACCAGGCCAGTGCATCTTTAAAACTACGCCATGTGATTCTGATGTGCGGCCAGAATAGGCAGGAAAACATTACCTTCTCTAGGAAAAACAATTCTGGAAAGCGATAGCAATCCCTGCAAACTGTCCACTTGGTACACAAATCCTAACAATAATCATACCGCTGATGGCGAGGGTCCCAGTCCTGGGTCATGTACTTCACAAATATAATCTCTGTTATTACTCACGACAGTCAAGGCTGGGATCATCATTCTCATTTTACAGACCCAGAATCTTGATCAGAAACATCAAGTAATAGCCCAAAGTTGTCCAGCCTGTGATTGTTCAGGATTTGAACCCAGAGCCGTCTGCCTCTTTCCTCTATGTCATTTTATTAGACACACTATTTGAAGAAAAAAATCCACAACCCACTTAGCTCTCAGGGTCAGGCTCCTTCCGGTAGGTTCAGGCCTCCACGCCCTTCACCCAGCCCAGGGATGAGGTCATTCTGGCACTCGGGCGGCTCCAATCAGGCCAGCTTCCTCTGTCTATGGCTCAAGAGCTCTCAGAACATCTGTAGGGACCAGAGCCGGAATCAAGGTCTCTGTAGAGTCTGCTAATGTGGATGTGTGGGCTCAAACTACTGGGACTAAACACAGTCTAAAAAGCCTCCTGCTTGGGGCAGGGTTTTGAAAGCAGCAGTGGGGCGGGAATACCCACGCCCACAATGCGGATGTGAGGAACAAGTAAATGTACACAGATGCGGCCGGGCAGGGCGGGAGCTGAAAGATAAACCAGAGTTGGCTCAGTGGGGAGGGATGAGCTAACTTCCTACATCAGCTCCTTCTGGTTCCCGTCTCCATCTCCGGAGCAACTTCAAAGGCAGAAAGCACCAGGCCAGCTTCGAAGGCTCCTGGACCCCTGCCTGTGAGAGGTAGGAATAGCAAGGAACAGAAAAACTCCCAACGAGTCCCTCTTTCAACTTTACCGAGGTATAACTGATTAAAAACTTAAAAAAATAAGGTGCATGTCATACATTTTTTTGAGTGGAGGAAACATTAGGAATTGGGCCCCATGGCCTTCCCACGAGCTACATTCCCAGACCTATGAGACAGGGACATAGTAAGTTATTAAGTTGCCCAGGCTGGGCTCAAACTTTCAGTCCTCCTGCCTCAGCCTCCCAGAGGGCTGGGATTATAGGCACGCACCATGGCGCTCCGCTCATTCTCTGATCTTTTAAAATACATACACATGGGGGCTGGGGATTTAGGTCAGTGACACAGTGCCTGCCTGGCAAGTGCGAGGTTGTGAGTTCGATTCCCAGTACTAGAAAAAACAAAAACAAAACAAAACAAAACAAACATTAAATTAAATTTAAAAAATAAAATAAAATACATACACATTATGAAATGATTACCACTAGCAAGGTAACTAACAGATCCCCCTCCCCTAGTGACTCTTCAGTGGTGAGAATACCTCAGATCTATTCTCTTAAGAAACTTCAAGTAGGGGCTGGGGATTTAGCTCAGCGGCAAAAGCGCCTGCCTGGCAAGCGCAAGGTCGTGAGTTCGGTTCCAGGTACCAGAGAAAAACCAAAAAAAAAAAAGAAACTTCAAGTGCACAATACATTATTCTTAACTAAAATCACTGTGCTGTATAGTAGGTCTCCAGAATTATTCATCTTATAAACTGCAGGTTTATACCCTTCACCAGTATCTCCAACTCCCCATGCCCTGAAAACCATCATTCTACTCTCTGATTCTAGACTTTGAGTTCTTTCGATTCCACATGGAACTGAGATCATACAGAATTTATTTTTCTGTGATGGCTTACGTCACTTTCCATAATGTTCTTCAGGTCCATTGCTATTGTAACAAATGGTACGGCTTCCATTTATAAGACCACATAATACTCCACTGTAAACGTATACCGGGTTTTCTTTATCCACTTATCCACTGATGGACACACGGATTGCTTCCGCATGTAGTTACTGTAAGTCATGTCGCAAGGCACATGCACACACACAGATGTTTCTTCAAGATAGGAATCTCGTCCCTTCTGCTGGATCACACGGTACTTGCATTTTTAACCTTTTGAGAAACTTCCATACTACTTCCCATAATGACCGAAACCAGTTCAGTCTTACCAACCATGTTTAAGGCTTTATTTTTCTCTACATTTACCAATATGAGAAAACTACATTTTCTTTTGACTTTTTGATACTAGCCATCCTAGTAGGTGTAAGGGGATGCTCACCGTAGTTTTAATTTGTATTTCCCTGATGATTAGTGAAGTTGATCATGTTTTCAGGTATCTGTTGACCATTTGTATATCTTCTTTGGGAAAATGTCTATTCAGGTCCTTTGTGCTTTTGTAAATGGATCTGGGGGTTGAGTTTGACTGGTTGAGTGGCTTTTGGGTTTTAGTTTTGCTACTGAGTTGTGCGAACTCCCTGTGTATTTTTAGTACTAGCCCCTTCTTGAACACAGGGCTTACAAATATTTTATCCCATTCTGTGGGTTACCCTTTCATTCAAGGCTGCCTCTGCTCTGCAGCCTTTGGTTTGATGTAGTTCCACTTGTTTATTGTTGCTTTTGTTGCCTGTGCTTTTAGCATTCTGTGCAAAACATCCCTGAGAAGGAGGCAGAGCGCAGGAGAAAGCGGAACGTTGGAAACCGTAGCCCTCCACAGTCTCACCTCTGCCCATTTTTCTGACATCCTTGAGGCACAGGACAGGCACTTGGGTGCCCTCACAGGCCAAGCAGAATGCAAGCAATGCAGGGGACCTCAGTCTACTTTACGCGGGAGACCCTCGGGATGCATGGCCTCCTGCCAGCTCTTCATAAGCCCACTGAGAGGGCCCTGCTGGCCTGTTGAGCTTCTCCAGTCAGAGTGGCACTCATGCTGGCAGCCCTCCCAGCAATCCTGCACGACTGCATCAGCATCCAGCCACCCCTCGAACCTGCCCTTCCGAGACCACAGCCCACAGCCTGTCAGCAACACTGGCCAGCCCGGGCACGGGCCCAAAACGTGAGTGCACGTGCCGTCTGCATCTCCTGCGCTGAGCCAGCGTGGTCTCCGGGCTGATCAGTGGGGCCTGGCTGGAGGACAGGCCTTGTTCAACCAGGACATTGCTGGCTTTGCCCAGGGGAGACTCCTCCCTATCTGCCCCAGCCAGGCTCCACTCTTCTGGGCGATCTGCCCTAGGAAGGCCCTGGTATTCATCTGCCGTTGGCCCGAGACCCTGTCTAACTCTCTACAAGGACGGAGTGCTTTGTGCAACTTTAAAACCAGAAAGTGTCAGATCTGTGTATGCTGGAAGCAAACTATAAACAACCATGAGGAAACGTTTCTCAGAAGCTTATGCAGCTAGAGGGTCGGCCCACTTCCAGGGCACATTGTTCAATCTGAATTTCCAGCGAATGGAAAATGGCCTCGGTTGCCACCCATGTAACAGTATACCCCAGCTCCTGGAGCTCAGCTTAGCAGCCTGCGCCCCTCACCAGTGACTCCTTTCCAGGCACAGTTGGAAGCCGTCACACGTGTCATGGCTGACACCAGCTCCCCAACGCCTAACTCCAGTACCCCTCCCCCATTTAGCTTTAGCAACTGGTGAGCAACGTGGTTTGTTTGCAGGAAGGCCACTTCAGAAAAAATAAAATAGCTTGGAATTCCTATATTTTTGATCAAGTGTTTTCAATCAGACAATGTTTATGCATAACTGAAAGTATTTATTACTTCCCTGTCAGTGAAGACGTTCAGAGGAACGGTTAGAAGACGATTAGCATTTCAGAAGCTGCTGTGTAACTGTGTGTTATACAGGATTCCCTTGTAACGCTGCCTGGTCGAACAACTATGATTTGAGATGAAACCAGGGAGAATTACAGTTGGGCAGGAGGAGAGCAAAGCATGGGGGGTGGGGTACAGAGGTGAATAATCAGTGAATGAAAAGGCAAGATGCCCAGATCATGATAAGATATAAGGACCTAGGGAAGAGTCTGGAAGAATGGAGCATATAGAAACTAGCCTGAGCGGCAAGCAGTGGCAAATGCTTATGACCTCAACACTCTGGGAGGCTAAGGCAGGCGGATCACAAGCAAGTGCAAATCCAACCTCAGCAACTTATCAAGGCTCTGTCTCAGCCAGGCGTGGTGGTGCATGCCTGTAATCATAGCACTCGGGAGGCTGAGGCAGGAGGATCGTTGAGAGTTTAAGACCAGCCTGGGCTACAAAGTGAGCTCAAGGCCAGCCTGAACTGTACAGTGAGACCCTGTTTCAAAAAGACAAACAACAACAACAACAACAAAGACTCTCTCTCAAAATAAAAAATAAAAAAGGACTAGGGATGTAGATCAGGGAAGAGGTCTGAGTTCATTCCCCACCAAAAAAACAAAAATAAAAAAAAAGGAGGAGGAGGAAGAGGAAGAGAAAGAGGAAGAAGGGAGCAGGGAGAAGAAGAAAGAAAAACAAAGAGAGAAAAGAAACAGGCAGGGAAAACACTGAAAAGCCAGCCTCCAGGAGCCACACCTGGCCGCATGTGGGGGACTTGCAGCGGTGGGAGCAGGAGCATCTGTGTTTGTCCTCAGGAATGGGCAGGTGGCCGGAAGGAGCAGCGTGCAGGGAGGGGTGTAAGGAGGAGTGTGAACACCAGCCTTTCGCGTTCGCCTTCCCACCTCTTGGCAGGCTGGAAGCGTTGTTCTCAGAGCACTATCTCAGTTGAACCCCTGAGGCTTCTCTGATTCTGCAACCCCGCTGTGCCTAAGCCCTCTGCCTCAGTCCTGCCTCCTCCATTTCCCAGGAACCCTCTACCCTTGACCCAGCCCGAGGGAGGGGAGCTGGGGTACGGCTTCCCTGCTCTAATTGGTTGGCGGAGGCACCAAAAGAGCTGCTGATCTAGTCAGCTCAGGACCAACTTGATCATTTTCCAGGGAAGTGGAGTCAATTATTCTTGAATGATTCTACAACTCTGTGGTTTCTTATTCTTGATAATGGATTATGGTGGTCTCTCAATGCTACTCATTTCCTCATAGCCTACAGATGTGATGCTTTTCAAGATGAAAATCCCACTATGACTCAGGCCTGAACAGGATATGAGAGTCTGGGTTGTTTTCATCGAGGTACAACTTGCAGACTATAAAATGCACCCATTTTCTTAAACTGTTCCACAGATTCTGACAAATACACAGTCTTGTAACCACCACTACATCAAAATATAAAACAGAATACTGCCTCAAAAAATTCCGTTTCCCTTTGGCCTCATTCCCTACCCTATCCTGGCAGCCACTGACCTCCTTTCCAACCTAGAGTTCTGCCTTTTGGAGAATATCACAGCCATAGGATCACACAGCATACAGCCTTTGATCCTGGCTTCTTTCACTTAATGTAATACTTCGGAGATCAATACTGGGTGTTAAAGAAGATGGGGAGAACTTAAGGGCACTGGGCATTAGCTATGTCCTAAAGACAGGCCATTAAAAGGTTCTGATACGGAAGTAGGAGCCACAAATGTACAGTGCTCCATCTCTGCCACTAAAATGGGGTCACACTTAGACACAAAAAGACATTAATTGTCCAAGAGCAATACAAGGTACTTAAAACACATGAGCTGCAGTCAGAAGACACTTGAGTCTGCTGTGCAATCCTGGATTAGTCACTTCACCTTTCTGAGCTTATAACTTTCTCCTCAGTCCAATAAGATTAATCAATCAAAGCCCCGTGTGCCCCTGACTGCAGTGACAGATGCAAAGACAGAGGCTTCCAGTGATTTCTGCTGAGGCTACCAGGAAAGACACCCTTCTCTTAGCAGTCTATGTGTTCCAAAAACATTGAGTTGATTTTAAGTCTGGAGCTGTTTGTGGCCATGTCTGCCACCCCTTGGGAGGATTCTGTCTGAGAATATAGCCAACCAGAACACAGCAATCTAGAGAGACAAAGATAGCAATGTGACGATGTCACAGGAACACACTGAGCCAACTTTGCTTCCAATAATCCCTGGACCACTCCAGGAACCAATGAAGTTCCTTACTTTGCTTCACAAAAAATAACACAAGAACAATCTACTACTTATAGGTGCTGCAAGATCATGCGCTAACATTCGTGATACAGATTCATAAAAAAAAAAAACAGATTTGCTGCATGTGGCTGTGCATGCCTATAGTCCTAGCACTGGGGAGGCTGAGATAGAATCACCATAAATTCAAGATCAACCTGGGCCACAGAGTGAGTTCAAGGCCACCCTGAACTGCAGAACTAGACTCTGTCTCAAAAAAACATAAATAAACAACAGATATATGACATAAAGTTCCACCTATTTCAACCTCTAGACACGTGAGTCTCAATTCTGTGCCTTTTAGAGCTATCGTATCTTTTGTTGGTGGTGTTGTAGGTGTTGTTGTTGGGACAGGGTCTTATTACAGTGTTGCTCAGACTGATCTTGGACTCATGGGCTCAAGCGATCCTCCTGTATCAGTCTCCTGAGGAGTTGGGACTGCAGTGCCACTGTGCCCAGCCTCTCTATTTACAATTTCTCACGCCCAGGATCAAACCTAGGGCCTTGCCCGTGCCAGGCAAGTGAGAGTGACCATATCTTAATTTCCAATAATTCCAAGTCCAAAGGCACATATGCCACCTACGACAATCACATATCTACAATTTATTAGCATCAGTTAGGCTTCATAGAGCTCACCCTGGCCTCTCCCAAGATGTTCAAATTTAGTGCAATGCAGCCATGGCTGAGCACAGTGCACCAGGCTAGGATCTGTGATTCTGCAAGGGTTAACGAGATATTACCTCTTTCGCAAAGGCAACCAAAATAAAGAGAAAACACATCTGGCAAGACAAATCAGCAAAACATCCTTGAAGACTTGTACTTGAGAATGAATGGGATTGCAGCAGTGGAGAGGAAGAAGAGCACTTAGGGGTAGGCAAGGCACAAGCAAAGACACAGAAAAGGCGTTACACAGTGTCCTCGGAAGGCAGCAAATAAGCTCTGGGGGCTGGGGTATGCTTTATCTACAGGTGTAAAGAAACTAAGTCAGATGGAGTAAATACTTTAAAAGACTGTAGTTGCTAGGCAAGAAGGCATTATTGAATTCTAAAGGAAAGAGAAAACCCTGGAAGATTTGGGCAAGAAAATAACATAATTAAAACTTCGTTAATTAATGATTTTAATTAACATAATTAAAGCTATAACTCTTGTAATAGCTGTAGGATGAAGCTGGAGGCGGGAGAGATTGGCAGCAGGGAGGCCAGTGAAGAGGAAATTCCCCAAGTCCAAGCACACGGTTATGGTACCTGCAGTTGGGCTGTGGAAGAGAGGCTACAACAGCCTTCAGGGTGCACCAGCCAGGGCCTGGAAGGAGGTACCAGAACACAGGGCATAGGGGGGGCCTAAAGGGGTCAAGCCAAGGAGATGGGGAGAATAAGCAGGAAGACAAGCTCAGGTTAGGGTGGAAGACAAATCCATTCTCCAACTTGCTGAATCTGGGGTGCTAGTGGGGAGTCCAGGCTGAGATGCTCATGACGCATTTGAAAATGCACACAATTTAGCAAATGCATGAATGTCAGGACCCAGGCACAGGCGGGGCAGAGCTGTGGGCAAAGAAGGCTCTGCAAACACAGCAAGAAAGAGGGTAGTAAGGCCAGGCAGAATGGCACACACTTGAGGTCCCGATTACTCAGGAGGCTGAGGCAGGAGGATCACACATCCAACCTGGACAAGTTAGTGTCAAACTAACTTGTCTCAAAATTAAAAAGTAAAAAGTGCTGAAGGTGTAGCTCAGCACTCCCTGGCCTCAGCCCCCAGTACACCTCCCTCCCAAAAGGGGGTGGTGGGAAGACCAGAGCAGAGTAGCAAAGCATGTGGCTGAATTTGATGCCTTCAACCCTGACATTCTATGTGGTACAGCTCCAGGGGAGAAGGGCCCAGCAATGACAGCTGCCTGGGAATATCTCCACGTCAGGGGCAAAAGAAGAGACGCCCGTGAGAGAGACGGCAGAAGAGCCAAGAGAGCTCTGGCAGGGAGTTGTGAGCAGGAGCCCGGGCCCTCGGGCAAGTCCGCCTCCACTCTGGGTCTCCTGCCATGTGAATGGGGCCATTGCTTCCACCCCAGCTCTCCGCGCACCCGCTCAGCGCCTGGCCAGGTAATGTATGTCTGAGATCTCTGAAGACAAGCACAACATGTTCCGGGACTGCAGGCGGGCGGGAGGAGGGTGCCGGGAGGAGTGACCGGGAGTTCCTGATTTACTGCAGAAAGAGAAAGCTCAAGCAACCAGCAGCCTGTAAGCCAGCCAAGACGTGGGCCAGGGGTAATTCATGTTCGCTCGCTCAGCACTCACCCACCTCCCTGTCAGGATTTCATGTGGAAGACAGCTGCGTGGGAGGAGCATTTGGTCCCTGCTCGGCAAGGCTGGCAGAACTGCACTCTCTTGGGGAGGAATGTCCCACCCCCACGGTGAGCTGCGGGAGGTGAGGCCCTGGCGGCACCCAAAAGAAGTGGGTATAGGGGTATAGGAGTGGTAGCTGTCTGTGTTCCCAAAGGTGGTAATTTGTCTTCAGAATGACGAGGCCCCTCTTCCCTCTGCCTCAGCAGCCTGCTGATCCCTCTGGTTCCCCAAGCCCGGAGAGGGGGGTGCATGGGACTGGCCCCTCAAGTGAAGTCACTCTTGATCACCATGCACCCTTACTGCTGAAGCCCCTGGAGTCAGAGAATCCAGTCCCCACTAGCTCATTCTTTCCCCAGAATGTCCTCACACCTGCTGGAGGGCCCTCAGGGAAAGAGAGTGGGTGGGAAGGGACGTGGCCACCTCTGTTCTCAGCAGCATGACTGTGTAACAGGACTGAGGACAGCCCCCTAGATGACCACAACAGCTGGCGGGAAGGAAGAGTAGCTGGCAAGTTACCGCAGGGAAAGGCAGTGCCGGAGAGGTCTACGCAAGGGGCAGACTCCGGGGCAGGGGCGCTCAGGAAGGCTTCCCAAAGCAAGTGGCTTCCCTGGGACTCACTTGTCTCAGCCTGATTTCTTCCTGTGCCCCTCTGGCACTGGCACATGACAGCACTTTGTATCACCCACAAAGCCACTGAAGAAAAAGACTTAGGCAGTGTGATCCACTCACAGGCACAGACCTGCCCCCAACTCCCTACTATCCCACAACAATCATTCTGAGCCGGGCAAGCAACTGAGTCTCCCACAGCCTCCGTTTCCCATCTGTGAAATAGGACAGAAAGTGCATATGCCCAGCAGATATGGTAAAGAATAAAAGGCAACCTACAGAAACGTGTGGCAGAGTACTCAGCACACAAGAAGTATCTGATTGGTACTAATACACACACACACACACACACACACACACACACGCACGCACGCACCTCAGGAGTTGAAGCTTGGGCCTTTACAGTAGTACCTCCTGCCTGGTACCTGCAGTCCCCATGTGGTGGGTCCCCGTGCACATCTTCAGACAAAATGCTCATGATCTAAGGGCTCCTTTCTCTTTGGTCCTCCAGTGTCTTTGCTTTTCTGCCACAACCCGTCTCCTCTGTACCCCTTTCCCTTCCCACCAATCTGCTAAGCACCATCAGGTATGTGCGAACCTCTCTGCAGCCCCTTTCTCCGCAGCCTCTGCAGAGAGGGAAATCATCTGTCTACAGTGACCAAAGCTAACACGTGGGAGAGCTGAAAGTCAAACCCAAAGCCTATGGCCTCACCCCCAAGCTGGACCGCCACACCTGCCTATAGCTTCTGCAACTGCTCTTTATTGCAACCAGAGAGTTTTGAGATATTTGTTCAGATGGAAGTGACATTCACTAAGTACTCCGCACCAGAAGGTCACCGCTGGACTTAGAGATGCCAGCCTGTAGTGGGGGGAGACACAGAGGACAGCCATGCCAGAGACATCGGCCACCCATGGGGGGAAGTGACCATACACAGCATGCGATCACCTGGGACCCTGAGAGATCCATATCTCAGCCTGTCTCTGCTAGATGCTGGCCTGGCCCAGTAACTAAGCTGGAGATATGCAGACAGCTTTGCTGGGGACCATCCCTATACTCAGCACCTAGGGAAGCGGCGACAGGAACACGACTGGGCAGAGGGAGAAGTCGGCCTATGATAAAGTCACAGCACAGGCCCCAGCCAATCCTCAGCGAGCCCTGCACCTGGATGCCTTTGCAGCACTGTCTTAAATTTGGACCTTCTGACTCCCCATAAACAGGGCTTCCAATGTGGCTACAAGCAGGAAGGGATAGGGCCTTGGGCTTTCTTCAACTGGGGCAGCTGTCCTGGGACGGAGGAACATAGGGTAAGCTGTCCACGCAAGGGAGTGCACGCTGCAGGCCTGTGGGGCATCTGTGCGGTGGAGAATGCACCCATGCACTCAGGCTCAGCAATGTCCTGACACAAGCCCGAGGCCCAGCCTTTCAAAGCCCTGCTGCTCCAAGAAGGCTGAGCAGTGGGTCTGGGTCCTCCTGTTCCCTCTGGCTAACGTCCAGCACTCAAGTCCCATGACATAGGCAACCCCACGCCAACACGGCAACCCCACGCCAACACAGCAACCCACACCAACACGGCAACCCCACACCAACACGTCAACCCCACGCCAACACGGCAACCCCACGCCAACACAAAGAGCATACTGCTGGCTTGGACTGCCGTTATCATGTGAAAGGAGGTTTAAGCACAGTCTCAGAGTTGAGTGTTTTTCACTGGCTGCACTTACTAGCATTCCACCTGAACGACCTAAACTGAACCACTTCATAGTCACCCACCCAGGCACACCGTGCCCTACGCCATCCAGTGCCTCCACAAAGTAGGAAGTGACCCCCTGCCCTTAAGCAGGCTTGCCAGAGCAGCTAAGGTCCCTGGAGAAACATGTGACACAGGCTCAAGGGGAAGTCATGGCTCCGAGGAAGAAGGATCAGCAGGCCCCAGTAGCCTTGTGACACAGCAGGGCAGAGAGAAACCCAGGGCCCCCAGAAGAATCGTGCTGGAATCCAGCCTTTCTGAGCGCTGAACCCTTCCCACCACCTGAATTTAGGGAAGAGAAGCTGTTATCGCAGTAGAAAGATGTCTGGGTCCTGAACAGCGAGAGAAAGGAGAAAGAGTGTTTTAGGCCAGATCTCTTGGAGTCTTTACTCAAACCTCCGCCTTCCAAGAAGCCAGTGTGGCCAGCCTATATAACACCGCAGCCTGCCCACCCACACCACCCGAGGGCATTCCAACACCATTTACCTTGCCTGCCTGGTAGTTTTTCTACTTCCTTGGCTTTTATCATCTATTCACACACTGCATCATTTATTATTTATCACATTTATTCTTTACCTGTCTTGCCTGGCTAAAATATAGGCTCCATGAAGATAGGGATCTTGTCTGCTTTCTGTATTAATGTGTCCCAATTTCCTAGAATGATGGCTAGAACATAGTAACCCCCATAAATCCTCGCTGAGTGAACAAGTGAATAACAGCTAATATTTGTTGAGCACTTACCTATGTACCAGGATGATGAGCGCCTCCACCCTAACGGATCCCCCAGTCAGCTGACCTGGCACTTCCTCTGCCAGGTTCACGGAGAAGGGGAGCCCCTAGAGCTAAGCCACAGGAAATCTGTGCCATTGCTCAGAGCCAAATCCCAGACATGGCATGGGTTTTTTTGTAAATAAGTTCACTCCTTTTTATTGGCCATGGCTGCTTCTGCAATCAGTGGTAGAGTTGAGTTGCTTTGTCAGAGACTACATAGCCCACAAAGCCAGAAATATTTACTTTCTGACCCTAAGAAAGTAGCCAACCCCTGATCTAGGAAACCCATAAATTATAATGAAGTCGCTTCATTCCTACTCATCTACAATTGTACGTTATGTACCATCGTGGGGAGAACCAAGAAAACATTCATGTCATTTTTGTTGTTGTTGTTGTTCTCTGGTCCAGTGAGGACTCCCATTTGAGACAAATAGGCAAAGAGGCAGATAAGCAAACAAACAGGAAAATACCGAATTCTGTGTGAGGCGCTGACTGCAGGAAACACACGCACACTACTACAGAAATGCATAGAGAGCTGCACGTAGCAGCTTGGAGGATTCTGGAAAGCTTCCCGGAGGAAGTGACATCTAAGATATTATTGTCATCATATCTGTCCAAAACAAGCTATTTGTAAAACATACAACAATATACACTGACTTGAAACCTTTTTTTTTCCCCAAAGAGATAAGATACCAATGAATGCCATGAACCTAAATAACATGGGCTATGACCAATTATATTGTCTCTGAATATTTAGTAATCTCCTGGCTACATAAAGCTATCTTGTGAGTTCATACCAATACATAAAGAGCCTCAACATAACCAACATATCCTTAACATTACTAACCTGGTCAATGCACTCACAGTGGCTTCAGGGGTCACCTATAGAGAAGCCCAAGTCCTTGAGATCTCTCTGTCTTCAGTGTGTCTGTGTGGTACCCTGTGCCTGCCCTAGGGTTCCCACAGCCTGTAGCTCCTCTCCTCCCCTCCAAAAACAGGCTGGCTCAGGCAAAGCTCTGATAAATTTCATAGACACTGATATTCAAATAACGAGGAAGACAACGTGGAACTTCTCTAGGACATCTGTATTTTAACCTAGTCAGAACAAGGTATAAGTTACAGGAAAGACTTTCTAAAAGGGGAATATCAAGGACTCTGGCAGACTGCAGAAAAGGCATCCACGGGAAGGAGGAGGTCATTCCCAAAGCCTAATTTGCATCAAAGATGACAGCATGCAGCAATTTAAATATGTAGTAGTTCAAAACCCTTGAGTTTTAGATGTAGGTCTTCCATTTAGTAATGACATATTCATGACCAAGACACTCATTCAATCTCTTTCTCTCATCCCTAGAATGAATGTGAGAGCTAAAGAAGGAAATCTAACTTCCTTGATGCCTGTACAGAAAAAGAAAAATCCCCAGACAAATTTTATTACTCTTATATTTCTCCATCTCCCACCCCTGTGGGCATCTCTCTCAGGCCACACATTTATGCACCAAGCTGGCATGAGCTACAGAACTGATGATCTGAAAGCATCAACAGGAAAATCATAGGAAAGGAGGCTGCTCTTTCTAAGGGAATGTTCTTGCCTCCAGAGGCTGAACCGTGAAAGACAGGTAATCTGTTTAGCAAGTAGCTTCCATTTTTACATGACAGGAAAACATGTGACAACATAAGCCATACTTCACTGTCTTGACACTGCCACTAATAATATCCTCCTCTCTAAAAACAAAGGCAAGTACTAACTGCTGGCAGAAATCAACAGCCAAAAACTCAACTTCTTACCAGTCCCCAAACTGTCCACGGTGCCTGCTTTCTGCCTAAGAGTTCTCTCTGGTTAGAAACTGTCCATGATTTTACTACTTCCACACTCCCACTTCTTTCATCTCAAAATTTCCATTAACAGCCTCCATATGATCTTTCACACTGGTGGGATCTGGTTTCCTTTTACGTAAACCAAAGAAACATTATTTTCATGTTCTTTGAATGTAAGAATTTATTTCAAAAGAATTTTTTTTTTTTTTTTTTTACAAATAACAGCTCTCTGTCTCCCATGTTCTGTTGAGCAAATACACAAATTTTCCTTGGTTATCATTATTGTTTTGTTTATGAAAACTTCCTTGGAAGAAGTCTCTTATCAGAGATGGACAAGAAACTAGTAGTTCTTGAGAGTTTAAAAAGTTGTGCTCTTTTAAGGTGCAAAGGGCTCCACTTTTCTTATGTGTGATTTCCCTTTTGTCTTCTTTTCTAATCCAAGATTAACCAAAGCACTCAAGGCATCTTTTACAGCTATAAAATTAGGACTGTATACTGTATACTTCTTAAAAATGGAAAATGTGCCCATGATCTCCACACTGATCTATTCCTCTTACTGTATTTGTTCTTTGGCTGATTTTTGTTTTGTCTTTATTTTGGTACTGGGAATCGAACTCACAACCTCATGCTTGCTAGGTAGACCCTGTGCCACTGAGCTATAGCCCAAGCCCAATCTATTCTTTGTGTAAAAATCTGGCCAGGTCTAGGTCCTAGACTTCAGGTAGATGCGTTCCTACACCACTGCCAAGTTGGCTCCTCTTAGGAGTGAGGTGAAAGTAGCAGTTCTCCCCTAAAGGAAAGCCAGAGCAGCTCTACTATAGTCTGGTCAGAGTCAGTATGCAGGCTCATCAATTAGACTGACATTGCACTTGGGATATTTTCCACCGAAACTTGTAAATTAAGTCCCTAGGAAGGATGAAGTCTCCATACAGCCCCAAATGAAAAACAGCTGCATTTCTGAGTATGCGGGTACCTTCAATACTGCATATAACTTCACATAAGGCAGGAGTCAATGATCAGAGTTTTACGGAGTCTGAGAAGTGTCCTAGGGGTCACTGCTATGGGAAGGGAAGAAGGAAAACAGAAAAAAAAGAATGAAAGGAAGACACATATCTATATGGCAGAGGCTGCAGGTAGGAGCCCCTCCACTGCCTGAGTGTCAGCTCTACGTTGGCTGTCCTATTACAGTAACCGATCCTTCTCTTTGATGATAAAGACAATGCAACCAACTTCTGCAAAGAGAACATGATGTGTGTTGAGTTGCGGGCAGGTTTCCCGGAACCTTCCATCTTCTTCCTCCCCATTCCAACTTTCTCTCTCCCATTAGCCCGAGCAAGGATAGACTGCATCGTGCCTTCTGCTGTCCTGACTACCTGAACTAACCAAACAAGGGCTTCTGGCATACGTGATGTGCAAAGAGCTCCTTTAAATCCTAAGAATGGGGAATCCAAACCTCTGACCAAGATTGTGCAGTGTTTTCCTTTGAATCCAAGGCTCCTGAATCATAAGGAAGCTGTCATGGACCACTGATTATAACTTGAGTCTCAGGGATGTCCAAGGCCATCCTTGTCCTGCCCTTTGAGCCAGATTGGACAGAGGAAGCTCCCTGGTAACCTGCCATCTCTCCCCACCATCCTCATTAACATAAAAACCCTTGTTAGCATAAGACTACCACTGCCCTCTCAGTCACCCTAGGATCCCCTCACCATTTTCCTCAATCAATGAATGTCAAGGTTCTGGCTGCCTCGTGGCCATTTGCTCCCCATGAGCAACTGGTCATCCCAGTTCCCCGCTGCATCACCATTTTGTTTTTTTTTTTTGGTTTTTTTTTTTTTT
>NW_004955441.1:12686082-12723270 GCF_000276665.1 Chinchilla lanigera | reverse complement strand
CTAAGCTAAATCCCCAGCCCTGCATCACCATTTTGTCTCCTGCTTTTTGTTTTCACAGTAACACCTTGCAGGAGATTGAGGTCCACTGCAGGGGTCCCCGGTAGGAAGCCATGCTAAGACTCCCACCTTTGCAAGTAGACAAGTACCTCGTGGGTCAGGAAAAAGTGGCGGAAGTTGGGGAAGAAGTAAAACCAGAGAAAGCCTTCCTTAGACGACACCGGGCAGCACGGCTGGTTAGGAGCTCGTGCTGTGCAGCCAGCACGCACGGAGCTCACATCTCAGCGCCGTTACTTTTAACATCCAAACACATCACTCAGCCTCCCTAACCTCCAAGGGGGGAAGCTGATAAGACTTTCCGCACACGTTTGCTGTGAAAAATATACGACGGAATGCATAAAAAGCACTCAGCACGAAGCCTTAAGAAAGGGTAGCTGAGAAACCCCAGCTGGTATGTTGCGGGAGTGAACTGGTGAAGGGAGAACTCAGAATCAGACGACTTGAGTCTGCAGTTCCCATTTGTAAAATGAAGGACTTACAACAGCGATTCCTTCCAGCTAAACATTCGAGAAGTCTGTGACTGAGGTATAAGGAGTTAAAAATGTCATGTGGGCATCAGAACTGTACTATACAGTGACACCCAGCAGCAAATTCAGCACCATCAGAGGAAGTCACACACACACAACACGATTTAAGTGACGAGTGTCTGTTTGGGCGTGGGAGTGGCAGGGGGTGTTCCCACCAGGGAAGGAGACAGTTAAGCACAAATATCATTGCTTATATTGCTATTCTTTGGTCTATTGGACCAGCCTCCAGGAACATTTCAGGCCATCTAGATATTGGGCAAAAAATTAAGATCTTATTAAAAAATTTTTTTTGCCTAAAATCGAGAGTGAGAGATTTCTCCTTCCCTATCTTCACCTTTGTCCTCTGAAGCCAAAACCAATAGTGCCTTTAAACTGTGTAGAACAGCTTCTTGTCCATTATCGTTTTCCCTGGATGAGATAAAGGTTTTCTGCAAGAGTATGAAGCCACACTGTAAAAAAGCACATTTAAACAGAGAGCAAGGCTTGGTGTTTAGGTAACACCCCACCTCCCTCTGCCTAGCTGAGGTAAGCTTTAGCTTCCTGCTTGGTTTCCCAGAATTCTGGTGGACTATGAAAATACATGCCTCAAATGAGGATCCAGGAAACAGAAACCAATGCAATGGAACAAAACCAGTGTCATCAGGGCTCAAAAGATTGCCAGAACATCTAGGTGGCATGGCAAATGTACAAGAGCTTGGTCAAACCCTCTAAGCTACCTGGAATGCCCTCCCTCCTAGCCCAAATCCTGTTACCCTGGAAGGGAGATTTCAAACCCCTTCCAGGGAGATTAAAAGGCCCCCGTAGAACACAGCACCCATTGGAGATACTCACAACACTCAAGGGAACTGGGTGAATATTCAGAACATTCTGCTACTGCTCCTTTCTCAGCCTCAACACACATTTTCATGAAAGGACTATCAGGGAATTTTACGGCACCTCTTATATAACCTTGCACTTGGCTTATGCTGAATAAATAACTGCGGCCTAAATAGATAAGTAAACCCTTCTTGTAGACACACAGTTTTTTTCTCAGATGATTCTACCATTTGTATAATAGAGATTAACTATATCCAGTCATGTACATTAATTTCACCTTGGGCAGATAAGAGACTGTACGGCATGTATCCAAGTAAACATCTTTACTTAGAAAGTTTTCTCAGCAAATGGCAGGTCTTTAATAAGGACACTAAGGCTGGGCATGGTGGCCCACACCTGGAATCCCGGCATTCAGGAGGGTGAGGCAGGAGGATCGCTGTGAGTTTGAGGCTAGCCAGGACTGCAAAGCAAGACCTTGTCTCAAAAAGACTAACTAAATAAATAAAATAAATGCTAAGGCCAAATTTCTTCACTAAATAGAGCTTGAGAATAGAAAGTCTTTATATCCATTCTTAATCCTATTTCCCAGGGGAAAAGGCAGGCCCTGAAAGGTTAAGTGGTTTGCCCAAGATCACCCAGCTAACAAGCAGCAAAGTCAGGCTTGGAATCCAGGTCTAATTCCTTTTCCCCACCGTAGAGCAACCCTACAAGGCTCTCTAATGTCACCTAGGCAGACAGGAGGACTGACGGGCAGGTAGCAGTGTCAGAGGCTAAAGCCTCTCCGGACGTAACTGATTCCTTAAATCAGCAATATTTTTTATAAGAAAAATATATCCTGAGAACCAAAACTATATAGCTAAGATTCCAGCACACTGTCCCGAATGCAATGCCAGGCTGTAATAACTGGAGATTCCTGACTTGTTAAACTGCTCAAAAACAGGAACTAAAAGAAGGGTCTCCTAAAAGAACAGGCCATGTCATCATAGCATGAAGAAATTAAAAGACCATGTGTTGGAATGTTAAACCCCAAACCAGTGAGCTGTCCTGAGTAGCAGAAAATCCACAGTGGGCAGAAGTGAACGCTGAATCATGACCATACACAGGGCAAACTGGTTAGGAGAAGGAATAGTACCTTCCCCACAAACAGCTACAAGCAGGACTTACTTAGCAGAGCGCCTTGAAGCCCAGAAGCACAGCTGCACTGGAAATTAACACTTAAACCTCAGGCCCTGGAAGACTCCTGAGGCTCATTACAGGCCCCCCTCTAATTACTACCTTGGAAACACATGCAAACTGGAGTCTGGCACTCACAGGGGCCTCTCTCTCCCTATTGCATTTTTCAACAGGGAGGGTTCACAGCATTTTCCACCAAGAATCTCTAGGGGCAGAATAACCACACGTGTAAACCATGTGGACTAAGAGCTCCAAGAGGCAGACGTTGCCTCTCATACTGTGTCTCCCACCATCAGGAAATGGAGAATACATGCTTTCGCCTTATCTTCTAACCACAGTGCATGCCTCAGTTTCCATGAAGACAGCCATGAGGTGTTCTGTTACACGGACATGGTGGCATTAAGGACTCCAAACGGAAGTAAGATAAATCCGCCCCTGCCCCGAGTCATACCTGGCTCAGTCTGGTCAGTACACCAGACTCGGAGAGTCTGACCACAAGATGGTGCCAGGAAGTGGATGGGATGGTGGGCCATCTGCTTTCCTCCTTCTCATTTCCCATGGGAGCTCCTCCAAGACCCAAGTTCGGCATTCTCTTCCGCCTAGGCTTAAGTGTAGATGGTGGTGTGCGAAGCGTGCTCCCGGGACCCTTGCAGTGGATGGCAGGAGGTGGAGTCCCTGAGACTTTTCAAGTTAATTTGCAAGATCAAAAGTATTCTCATCATAATAACACATTTTTCGTCTCTTTTACTCTTAAAAGCATAAATAGGAGATATCGCAATGGCCTACAAGCAAAGCCAATGTAAGAATCCAGCTGACTTTTCTGAAGCCAGACATTACAGATATTTGCAAAAAAATACAAAACCATGCCATGCATCTAAGACTTTTGTTTTGGAAAATGTAGTTATATTTTATGAAAATGTACTCTTCGTGTTAAAATGCAATGAGCTAATTTTTAAATTAATTTTAAAATGTATCTGTTTCATTTTAATGTGGCAAATGGAGATAGCCCACATAAACAGAGCCTCTCTGCAGTCTTCAATAATTCAAAAAATATTTTAAAAATTTAAATGTTAGTCTTGAGACCCAAAAGCTTGAGAACCACTAGTTTACAAGAAAAAAATGACGCTCACATTCCCCCTCTCTCCCTCCCTCCTCCTTTCCCTCCCTCTCCCCCTCCCTCTCTTTCTTCTCCCTCCCTCCCTCCCTCCCGCCCTCTCTGCCTCTCTCTTTCTCTGTGTCTGTCTCTCTGTCTCTCTGTGTGTGTCTCTCTCTGTCTCTCTGTCTCTCAGACAGGGTCTCACTCTGTAGCCCAGGCTGGCTCTGAACTTAGCAATCCTCAGCCTCCCAAGTGTTAGGATTACAGGTATGTGCCACCATGCCCAGGTCTGTGTTTCTTGAGACAGTTAACCTGAACCACCTGCTGCTTCTTGTCCATTAGACTCTGTCCATCATTGCTGAGTGTCTGGTTCAACCCTATGTTGTCCAATCTTCTACATGATGCAGCTCCAGCCCTGTATGACTCCCGCCTTCTGAACTCCCCTGACAACTGGTGTCACCTTGCTTTCCATTTAACACCGCTCTGTGACATCCACTGTCCTGCTGTCCTGGCTTATGGAACTTCTGTTATTTAACTTTCCCCCTGGGTGTGTCTTGCTTCCCCAAGGCAATTCCGAACTGTGAAAATGGCTCTGAATCCAGCTCTGCCTCCTAACTAGTGAACTGACCTAAGACAAGTCAGAGAATCTCAGTGTCCTTTTTTCTAGATGGTAGATTAAGCCAGGTATGGTGCCACATGCCTGTAACCCCAGCACTCAGGAAGCTGAGGCAGAAGGATCACTGTGATTTGGAAGCCAGCCTGGGCTGCATAATGAGTTCATATCAGCCTGATTTATGTAGCAAGACCCTGTCTTGGGGAAGAAAAAGAAAAGTGACAGTAGGCAGACTTCCTTTGAAATCCTGGCAATTACCTGCTCTTCCCACACCATTTACCTACAGGTTTTTCTGAAAACTAACTGCAAGAACAAACTTGAGCACCAAGCGCAGGACAGCGTATGAGAGGCTGACCAATCTTCTCCCAACCGCAGAGCCGTGACAGACAGAAGAGCCTCTGATAGCATGAGCAGGGCAATGAATAAACGACACATGAGTCAGAGAATGACACTGCTCCCCTAGGGGGCTATCTGCAAGTGAGTAGGGAGCAAAGAGGGCTACTGGCTGCTCGTGAACCAGAATTCCTGACATTTAGCATGCAGGGACACATCTTAGGGTTCATCTGCCCAAATGCCACAGATTTCTGTCTCAGACATGAACTTTATGATCTTGTTATCCTAACGGCTGTATGGTGCCTCTGTCTCAGCTGCAGAAAGAGGGTCCTCAGTCCTCAAGGCATTCGCAGGTGGTGTCAGGAAATCCTCAGATTCCGAGAAGAAATGCCATTTCCTCCAGCCTCTCAGACCATTCTCTTACCAGGCAACAGGTTGAACTGACTTTGCATCCACTTGTCTTTATCTGACTCCCTTGCTTTATCTTAACTCCCTAGAGGGTTAGGAGTAGCTGCTCCCAGCTTTGCTTTGGGGACTTGTTTCTCTCACCTAGCATACCTTGCTACAGGTCTTTTCACGCCTCTAGCCAAGCCCCAAACCCTGCCTCCGGCAAGCAGCCTACAGATCTATCAGAGAGGACAGGAATGCCGTTCCTATGTGGATTCAGATTCCATTGCCTGGGACCCTAGGCATTCGTAGGGATTCCATCCCTAGGAAGGGACCCGCACCAAACAAGCCCAGTCACCACTGACAATCCGACCATTGTAATCATTTTCTGGGATTGTTTGATCTAATTTGCAAAGGGCAAAGAAATTTCTTTCAAGCCATGTGCACCTGCCAGAGCCATTTAATTGCTACACATCTGCAGTAAGCACAGATATTTCAGATGTACCACAGCTTGAAGATTTGTTAGATGAAACCCTGGTCCTTTCAGATATGAACCCCCCATCTATCCATCCATGACTTCGTACATATTTACCAAATGCCCACCACTGCAAGCTTAAAACAGTCTTTCCTGTGGTCTACAAGACATAGGCTAAAGGCATGTCAGCAGCACTTCAGCCTCCACTAATATTCCTATTAGGAAAAATAGTTTAAGTAAAACACACAGTCGGCCCCCTAAAAATAAAACCCGAAGATTAACATAATAATGAGTCAGTGCAGACATAAGCAAAAGCAGTCACTGGCACTAGATCTGTCAGATTAGACATATTAACATCCTCTCCAAAAAACAGAAGACTGGGATGGGGCTAGGAGGACAGGACACCAGCCAAGAGAGCTAAGGGAGACAGCAGTCCCGGGGTATGCAAAGGCTGGGCCCATCCTACTACTGACTGCAGGTAAGTACTGCCTCAACCAGTTGCTAATAAACCATTTTCCCAAATTTGAGATTGTGAAATATAGTCTCCAAATATGCCCCATGAGTTTTAATAAATTTGGCCAATGTGAATATCAAGTTTCTAGGAGACTTGTAACCCACGTTGGCTTATTGAAGGGTTTGACAAGTTCTGAAATTTAATGGAATTCTTTCTTGTGGAACCATGAACAGCCCCCAGGACTAGTGTTCCTTGAACTCCATGGAATCACCGAACCCATCTTCCTGCGTCTGACTACAGCATGAGGGCTGGACTTTCTGCAGAGCCTGCTTCCAGAGCAACAGGTTACTGAACAGGCCCGAGAACCCAGTTGGGATAACACACAGTTCTCCTTGTAATTTAAGCTGGCATACCAGCCGCATATGTATAACAACTGCAAACACTTGGTTGCCATTAGCTCTCCCCAGTGACTGGACCCTGCCTGCTGTGTGCTAACCTAGTGGTTCTCAACTGAGGGCAGCTGTGACCTGCTGGGACACGGGAGGCATTTGGTAACTTCTGGATACGCTTTTGGTTGTTAGAATCAGGAGAAAACTGTTGCTGGGCAGAGGTCAGGGATGCTGCTCAGTACCCAACGATGCCCAGGACACCCCCACGGCCGGGATTTATCTGACCCAAACATCAGTGGTGCTAAGCCTGGTAACTCAACAAACCAAGGTGGAAAGATTGCAAATACTGGTAAATTCACAAAACAGTGAGTGCCGCCTCAAAAGGATTCTTGACAACCAGTGATCCACCTCTCTGGAGATGCCATCTCTGCCCTTCCCTTAACTGACTAAGATATACCCCCGAGGGCTGGGGCACAGATGCCCATTATCCAGACAGTGAGCCCATGGCACTGAGGCATCTTCTACCAGTCCTCTACCCATAGGTTACAACCACGAGGCCATTTCTGCTATTTGACTCTCATTTGCTCAAAAATTAATGAGCAGCTTGTGAAAGTAGGTCAGCTAGTGAGTCCTGGGTCCCATAGCTGCCTCCTCGCCCTCAGGACCAGCACAGAGGCTGAAGAAAGAGCACAGCCATCCACATATACAACTTCAGTGGCCTCCGCATCACCACCACCACTGGCGGAGCACCTTTGCTACAGCCAGAGCAGGCTGGAGACTCGGACAGAAGGGACCCAGAACCTGCAGATAAGCATTAAGCATGTGCATTTTCTTATGCAGGCAGAAGTCTGCAAAATGCAGACATACCTGTGTGTGCCTATGTGTAGAAACACAGACAGAAGAGGGAGACTGAAGACTGACTTACTGACTGAGAGAGGGATGAAAAGCACGCAGTGTCTGCTCCTTAACTCACAGGTCCAGCTCTCCTTCCCACTTCGGGGCACAGACACAAGAATCACCGAAAAGCAGAAACAGAGGGGAGGACACTCTTTCTCTCTCATGGCAGTTACATCTTGCTCATCTTTATCCAGTCCAACGCAGATGCAAACACAGTGGGACCCCCATCCTTTCACCCTAGGTCAAAGGGCAGGTTCAGGACAGCAAAGGCTCACCATGGCACTAGCCTTGCCCTTTGGAAGACGGGAGAGATGACCCTTGCCAAGGACTCTGATGCTGCCTGGGCTCCTATTCAACTGGAAGTAATAACAGACGAGTACAAAAGACAGAGGAGGGAGAGGAGGGGTTGGCAGCTTATGAAAGGTACCTTAGAAATTAAAAACCAAAATAAGGTTAACAGGAGAGACTCAGCTGAGATGTGGGCCCAATCCTGGGCGCACTGCACTTCAGCCCCTGGGCAGGAGGAGAGTTTGGGGTGCTCTGGGATGAGAAGCCACGGGGTGCTGCAGAACGAGGAGGAAGAGCAATACAGACAGGCTTTGGAGCTTCAGCTTGCCTTTCGCTAACACTACTCGACTTGTCCCAAACTGTCAGGCCCTTTCCTGCTCCAAAAATAGGAGACAGAAGAAACAACCGAGTTACTCAAGAAAGGCAGTTTATATGGTAAGGAAAAGGGGCAAGAAAAACCAATCCAGCAGTCGGAAGATAGAAAGAGAAACAAAACAAAATGGGCCACATGGGGAAGAGTAAAGCAAATCTCCCTCAAAGCTCTCATTCACCAGGACCAGCGAGAGCTCTTGGATTAGCACAGGAGCTCAGTGTCCTGGTGTGGGGCATGTTCAGGCTCTAGAGACCAAAAGATCCAGATTTAAACCTTGGTTCCACTACCGAGAACCTGAGAGATCTTAGGTGGAGTGTTCACACCACAAAACCATGCTTCCTGCTCTGTAAGATGGTAGCAACAACACCCCTACCTCAGCAATGTGAGACCTGAGGAAATGCAAAAGGACTCTCAGAAACCACCTGTACATAGTTCTGTCAATCCCAGCTCGCTATTTCTTCATCCCCTTCCCGCGCAGATCTTACTTCTGAAAAAGATTTAATGCCTGATAATACATACTCTGTTTCTATGGCAACAATAGACTGCTACCCGTAGAAAATCCGAGAAGAAAAACTTCATCGGTCAGCTTTCCATTGCTGGGACAAAACACCTGACAAATATAACTTAAACGACAAAAGGTTTACTTTGGCTCAGAGTTTCAGAAGTTTCAGTCCATGGTTATCTGGCCCTAAGGTAGAAACATCATGGTGGGAGGGCATGGCAGAGAGAAGCTGCTCATTTCATGGCACAGGAAGAACAGAAGCTGGAATAGAGCCAGACAGAAAGGGACATGAAACCGAAGACAGTGTGCAATATTATGACTCACTCAGACACACCCAGAAGTGTGGTTTACTCATCTCTTAGCTGTGTCCCAGGCCAATCGAAGTAGAAGTCGGGATGAACTACCACAGAAGCCCTGCTTTTGGAAAAATGAGCTGGAGTCTCTTGCTTTTCAGAAGCTCCATGACCACGAGAGACAAAATCAAGAGGGGAGGGATTTCCTCCGAGCAGAAGAGCCAAAATTGGTCAAAGAGAAAAACCAGCCATATTTTTAAGGACCCTGAGCACCCCAAGGCTCCAAAAATCAGTGATGTAATTTAGGATTCTCTAGCACCTACCAGAGTATCAAGGGATCAGAAAGGAAGGAGATAAGAACTAGAACATTATACATGGAACAATCTAAGGCTAAGATGCCAAAGGACTGACCAGGGGCATCTGATGGTGGCACCTCTCTATTCCCATGGAGCCCCCACGGGTGCACACAATCAAAGCTCCAAAATACGTGCTAAGTGAGTGAATGAATTATTCATTCCACTCATAGTCTGAGTCGCTGGCCTGTGGAAAAGTTCCATGAAGGCCAGTCCCACTTGGTGCTGGGAACCATTCCAGCCTGCTCTAAGAACACAACAAAGCCTAAGGAGGACCGTGTCGGTGCTAGACACGCAGATACCCAGAGGTGCAAGGCTGCCTGGCTGTCCACTCACTCAGGTCCCCACGCTATGAGCCTGTGTTCATACTCTCAGGCCAAGGGCCGAGGCCTCAGGTCTACCTTCACTCTGAGGGACATGGAAATTAGCCTCCAAGAACACCAAAGAGATTCCAGGACAGGCTTACTAGGCTCGAGATCCGTTGTTACCCCAAGTCCTAAAGACATCCTTTAAGTCCAATTTTGATGCCCCACGCTTCCCACAGGATCACTGCCCCCACACATAAAGGAGAGCACCCTTATAATAGGGCTAAGGGTGCTGAGCCAAGAAAACCTTTCACTAGGCCACAGCAAAATAGGGGAGAGAAAAAGGAAGGGAGGAAAACAATAGAAAGACAGACATTGCTGTAAATTTTCATAAGGCCAAAGCTATTTAAAGAGCCACTCTGCATCCTAGGAAGTGTCTATCCTACTGTTCCTGCTCTGTGATTTTCAATAATACCAAGTTCTTTCCCATATTTTTTCTGCCTGGTACACTTTCCATCTCCAGCTCCCCATCTCCTCTGTGTCTGAATTTATTTATTCCTTCCAGAGTCCCCACCCTGGCCATGCCACCAGAAGGTAAGCTTCCTCTGCTCACACTGATCTTAGCCCCTGTTTTCCTTCAGGACCCTTAGTACACATTGGCTTACCTGTTGGTTTGTTCCATACGCATCCTGCACCAAATTCTAAATCCCACTGGAGCAGGGGCTGTGCCCATTTTCTCTGCCATTAATAAGCCACCGTTTAGTGCATTTGGGGCATTCTGGCTCTCAATAAATGCATATTCAATTACCGAAGTAAACATTCCACTTGCCCATGAAATAATCCATAGTAAATGTTTGTTCAAAGTCTTACCCAGTAAAATTGAAAGAATGCAGTCCCCTAGATCAGTCCCTTCCCTTTTTTCAGGGTTGGGGAAAGGAGGGAGGGAACATTTTACTGTTTCAAGAAAGGTGAAAGCTTGTAAATGGCTGCTTTACAGAATAAAAATCCTTTTGTGTAGATAAAGATTATGGAGTCTGTGTGTGAAAACCACACACCTGCTTCTGAAACAGGTGCCTGAAAATGCAATGTCTGCAAGTCTACCTCTGTTTGCAGAGAGACATACTTTTTCAAAGGTACCTGTCTTCATTTCTCATTCACCGCCAGTGGATACTCATGCCGTGGATCTAGCCTTCTCTGCCTTCCCTGTTCCTGGCCTGCCAACTCTTTATTAAATTAGATTCTTATTTAGGTTTTAATTTCTCAATCTGTAAACATTTACGAGGTGCTCTTTAAAGAAATGCCAATGGCGCCCTTCTAAAAATGAAGAACTGTTTTTGGTTGCATTAACTACTCTGCACCTTGTGGATGGTTTGGGCATCCTCATCCCGAGCTCCCCTAGAGGAAGTTCACCTGTGAGCAAGGGCAGGATGGTCTCTGATGGCTCAGCCTGCCCCTCAGCAATGCCAGAGGAGGCTGTGCATCCTTGCAGCCACACGGGACCTAATGAGTCCTTGGTTCTCCATTACCACCAGGCCTTACACCACTATGTAGGGCATAGCAAAGTCCCCATTATTAGCCACCCTCAGGCTTAAGCTCTCCTGCAGTTGTTCCCATCTGGCAAGGTGATCAGCCACACAGTCCAAGGGCAAGCTATGCCGAAACACTGACACCTTCTGTATGTCTGCGGCTCGAATCCAAGATTATTCTTAAAGTCACTTCCAAACCCACTCAGAAAGAAGCATAAGAAACATTCATTCTTTACAGGATTCTTGAGGTAAAGGCAACTACAGATCATTTGCAGATGGAGAAACAGTGGCCCAGGGAGATGCGTAGGTTTATGGATGACAAGGCTGCAAGTCAGCACAAGGCCTGGACCAGAATGGAAAGCAAGGGTGTGAGAACTTCAAAATCATGATCTAAAATAACATTACAGAGATAAGGTCACAGAGTTGACATTAACATGATTATGCATCCATTCAAAGTCTCTGGGCACTTACCACATGCCAGATGTATTCCAGCCTCCGAGGAGGTAGAATTGTGAGGTGAACACAAAGATCAACCACGCATGCTCCCTGCCCATCAAGGACCACACCAATGGGTATGACAGCCAAGTGGATGGGAGGCAGCGGAGGCCAGCCTGACACTTCAGGAGCGAGGAGGAGCTGACACTGGTGCTGCATGGAGCAGAAGCGAAGGCGGAAGGCACAGTGTTCAGGCCCAATGCAGTACCAGGCTCTGGAGGAGCTGCAGTTGCCAGCAGGCTTGGCCATGAGCGCTGCAGACCTGGCTAAGAGGGGAGTCTTTCTTGGAGGCCACCAGCAGGAGGTTGGCCAGCAGGGATGTTAATAGGAGGAGCAGCATGACCAGATTCAGGCATCAGAAAGACAGGCAGGCGGTAGGGGAGTGAGAGGCTCACAGGAACACCCAGGGCACGGAGACAGTGAGGGGAAGATGTCATTGTTCAGAGGAGTAACAAGAAGCTAAATGGGGTCTGCCCCTCTTACTTAACCTTTCACCTGCAAAGTGAAATAACAGTATTTCTCCTGCTTTCTTTCTGGAGCTATTATAAAGCTAATAATAGTGGAACAATAATAAGAAGAATAGCCAATGTGTTTTGAGCATTTGTGTATTTTATTTCAACAAAAGCACCATCTATCATTCTAAGGGCTTTCCCAATAGTAATTCACTTGGTTCTCACAATGAGCCTATGAAATAAGACCTCCTTTATCCTCATTTTACAGATGAGAAAACTGAGGCACGGAAACGATAAGTAACTTACACCAGGTGTCAGAAGACGAAGTAGCAGAGCTGTGACTTACAGCCAGGCAGTGTGGCCCAAGGCCCTACTCTTGGTCATTACATATGTTCGGAGCCTCTTGGTTACAACATGTCTAGCAATTGTGGTAAGTACCCAACAACTACTGTCTGTCACTTTGATCCTCACAATAATTCTAGGAGATATTGTTTCTTAAAATCCCTTGTAGATAAGGACCCTGAGACCCAGAGGGACTGGCATCTTGCCTAAGGCTGCAAACTACTAAGAGGCTGAGTTGCAAACATTTGTTCTCTTGAACCGCTCTCCCCTCTCCCTCCATTCTGAAAGCATGAAAACCAAGCAGAGGGGCCAGGAGGGAGCAGCAACCCGGAACAAAGGCTGAACCCTTGGCAGAGTGGGCCATCAGATGGACTGCGTTCGCCTGGCCAGCTTTCCTCACAGGTGTAAAGCAGAGAAGACAGAAGACAAGTTGCCCCTCTATTCCAGCATGCAAGTTCAGCTCCAAACAAGTCACACTGTGTCTACTAGGCAGTAAAACACCCTAATCCCTTTCGGGCGAGGGTCTGAAGGCTTCAGCCCTGAAAACAAGAGAATGGCAAAAAATGGGATCTCAGTCAGGCCCTGCTGTGCTGATTGGTCCTGGCACAAACAAGTTGCCAGTTAGTACAGCTGTAAATCGCAGTGACAGCAATGCCCCAGGCCCCAGGCACACTCTGGGCCATGCTGGAGCCACAGTGTCCAGAGCTTTCTCCTGCTACTTCATGGGACTGGGAGTTCTGGCCCGGGGCCTGGCGATGGGATCATTAATCTATGGGCAGGCTTCATGAAGAGGAAAGCATGCAAGAAATTTTACAGAAGAAAACAGAGCTAAAAAAAATAAATTCACCAGGGTTCAGCTGAGACTTTACCATTTAGAGCCACGGCTCCAAAGCAAGAGGGCAAAGCCTTCAGCAAGCTGCCACAGAGGCTCAAGAGGATGCAGGGACTTCAATGGTCACTTAGGAGAAGCCGTGTATCCCTGCAGTCAAGGGCATGGACTTTAGAGTCAGACTCCCCAGGTTCAAATCCCAGCCTCGCCTTGTAAGTGGCTGAAAGATCTGGGCCATGTTCCTTAATCTCTCTGGGCCTCAGTTTTCTCACCTGTCCTATGAGGATAAAGATAGCAGCCACATCACCAGTTGTTACAGGAAGCAAATGAGTGACTATATAGAAAGTTCTGAGAACAATGTCTAGCACCTAGGAAGCACCACATATGTTTAGTAATAAAATACACAGGCTAGGAGAAACATCAGACGTCTCTTCCCATTGGAAGAAATATAATATCCAGGTTAACTGGGGGCTGGGGGAGACATAAAATGCTTACTATTTCTTTTCAAAGAGCTTAGAATTGGAAGTCACTGAATGAGGATCACAGGGAAAATCAAAGTGCTATTCAACCGCGTACTGCAGAAAGTATGCTAAGGCAAAGCCACAGCCTTGGAATTTGGGTGGGGTGGGGTGGCCTAGGAACACTAAAAACTCCTAGGGTGTAGTCTGGTCTATTTCACACTCATAAATATCCAAGACCATCCAGTCCACACTCAGCACAGGAAAGGAATCATGCTGAGGGCCAGAGAAGGGCCTGTCCAAGGTCACAGAGCTGGCAGGTGCAGGGAACGGAGCGAGAACCAAGATCTATTGGAAATGGGGCATCTTCTGCCACACCAGCGCTCTGGCCTTAACCCAGGAAGCTGAGAGCACGGCTTATGGGACTCGGCCTGCTTGGAGCACTTGCCATGCTGGCCTGGCAGGGTCAACTGACTGTGCTGGCCCCAGCCCAGGGCGCTCCTGACTAGCACCTGCCACCAAGGTCTGGCAGTCCCTAGAGGCCACAGGGCCAATTTCCTTTTATAGAAATGGGGTTTAAAGGGTCTTCATCTCACTTGCTACATTTTCACACCCAGAAGGGCTCTAGAGAGGGGGCACTACTCCAGAAGAAGCAGCCCAAAAAGACCCACAAATCTCAATTATATCATCTATAACAAATCCACACTCCTGACTCCAGCCAGCATCTGTTCCTGAAACTAGTACATGAAAGGACTAGGCAAGTCCCCAAATATTAATTGCTCAATGCAACTAAAGTACAAACTATATGCTCCTCTCCACACAGGAAAGGCTCCCCTCCATGCAGGGATGTGGAGACCAAGGCTCCTTCCCCTTCGTGACCGCCCCATCTTCAACCCTTGGCCAAGACCACCATAACTGGCTGCATCAAGCCAACGTGGGGAGGAGCAGCTGATGTGCTGGCCCTGGAGGTTTCCATGGGCTCACCCCTTTACCCACATTCTGCTGGCCAGAGTTTAGCCATACGGGCAGGCCTAACCACCTCTGGGCCTAAAGTAGTAAGAGATATCATCTAGCTGTTTGCCCTGGATATAAGCTTCTGTGGGCACAGAGCCTGTCTTCTCTACAAGTGACCTTAAGGCTTTGATCTATGACACTGGATGGTCCAGGACTGGATCCAGTACATAAGCCAACTGCCCAAGAAGAAAATAAGAGGAATCTGATGACCCTCAATGTCCAGTCTATGATGTGCAGGGAGGGTGAAAGAATGGACTTTGGAAGGCACAGACAGCAAGAACAGTGTTCAGCTCCAGCAGCACCTTCAGTGTCCCTCACTCACTGGCTGCCACAGAAGAGGCCCCCAGTTCATGTGGGCTGAATGGGTAGAGGGACACCACGCAACTCCAGGGCCCCAGGCACAAGTAGTGCATCAGGACACTGTGGCCTGGCAGCCTGGAGCTTCGTGCCTGGGATTCCCACATCCGTTTCCCGGGTTGGCAACTCGGAACCAAGGAGAAAGGGACAGCCAGGGCCACCACCCCCTCCATGCCAGCTCTCACGTCAGAGGCACACTCTCTGCTTGTCTGTGTGGGAAGGAAGCAGGCGCTGTTTCCATTTTATTTCACAGTCGTCACGAACCATGTCCCGCAGACATGAGAAGCCACAGAAGCAACATCCACCCTCCCCAACGGCAGCTCCTCCAAAGCAGGGGCGCAGGGAAGATGTGTGAGAGGAACACCCTCAGCTTCTGTGAACAGACAAAGCCTCCCTCAGAAGCCAGCAAAGAGGAAACAGCGAGAAGCAGGAACAGCTATAAGTTTGCGTGGTGACCTTGGGCAAGTGAGAAATTCTCTGTGCCTCCATTTTTTCTCCATCTGTCAAACAGAGATAATAAAGACTGTTCTGAAGTTAGAATGAGATAATCAATGTTTAAATGGCACTGGAAAATATACAGCTCTCTATGGGAATATAAGGTGTTATTATCCATTCACCCTTCCTGCCTCTCCAGTAAATTCAGATGTTTGCTAACAATTGAAGTCTTGGAGAGGACTCAGGGATGAGTCGAAGAAATACAGCAGCCTCCACATTACAGAGATGGTGCCATAGTCTGAATCTTAAATATCCCCCAAAAGGCCCATATGTTGAAGGCCTGGACCCCAGGAAGGGGCTGCTGGGAAGTGGTGGGACCTTTAAGAGGCGGGGCTTGAGGCCACTGGGGTCGAAAGGGATTGTGGGACTCTGATCTCTTCTTTCTCTCTGTTGCTTCACAGCCATGAGGTGAGTGCTTTTACTCTGCCATGTTCTCCCACCCAAAGCAACAGAGCCAGCCAGTGATGGACTGAAACCTCTACATTTGTGAGCCAAAATAAACCCTTTGTCTGGAAGATGATTATCTCAAGTATTTGTTATGATGGAGGAAACACAGATGGGAACTCAGACACCGGCTTGTGCTATCTGCAGACATGGCAAGTTCCAGGACACATGCTCCGAGCAGGGAATATACACCTGGGAAATAATGAACTGTGACCCACTAGAGAATTCCACTGCATTCATCAAAAGCCAGCATTTGCAGACTCAGACGTGGTGCCTGCTGGACTGTGAGAAACACAACGGTCATAAAATCATAGATTTCTGTTGACCAGGAACCCCGTCCTTCGGGAAAATGAGCTAGTTTCTAAGAGAAAGTAGAAAACCTATTCAATTTACCACTGACCTGAGAAAGGTAAGCCAGGTTATGTGTATCATCTATTTGATTTGGGATATTGAGCAAAACACTTAATGACCCTCTGCCCCGGGTTCCTCCTCATAGGAATAAGAAATGAAAAGGCTCTTTGGTAACTAAGACACAGTTCAAATGAAAAGTGTTTTTGCTATTGATCAAATCTCTTCCCTATGAGTCACCTGCAGTGTACCCAGATTCTCTCACACATAAAAGACAGGGGCTCTAATTTTCCCTCTGCTGGAATTTAATTCACTGTGCAGGGGCCAACTTGTCATGCAACCAAGACAAAACTCTTCCCTGGGATAACAGAGAAGAAGAGACTGTTGGGATGGGACACCAGAAACTGTGACCCAGGCAGATTTTTAATTAACTCAAAGCAGAGCCAAGAGCTAGGATCATTCTGGCTTCAAGTCTGACTGCAAGAGTAAAGCCCAGGCCTCTCCGACCACTCCTTCACAGCTGTTTCACAGACCTTGTTCTAAGCTCCCTTGAACTTGAAAGACAATGAGAAGAACCATAAAATGAAGCTGGAAGCAAGAGCAGGGAGGGTCCAGGGGAAAGCAGCAATCTGAGAATGACGAGGAACAGGGCACTTTCAGAGTCCCACGTTCTCATTACATTATTGCTGTGCATTTATGTCCTCTGTTGGAAGAGGGGAAGTTTTCCATTGAGAGGAGAAGGCAATCCTGGACAACACCTCACTTCAAAGAGACTTTCTCTTGCCAACTGCGATTGCAGCCATGAAGCACCGATCTCCTGGCCAGCCTGAGGCAATTCTACCCCAGCATCAACTCACGATCCTTTCCCCTAGAAGCTCCACACCTTCTCCTCCTACTCCAGCCCCGAGCTTTCACCTGGACATGTTTCGGCAGGTGAAATCCCTAGAAGAAATTATTTCCAGTCCTCAAAACAACGTTAACTTCAAGGGCCAACTGCAAAAGACCAGAGATGCTTCATCTGCTACCATGACCTGTGGGACAGTGAACACAGCTACATAGCCAGACACAGAGCTCCAACGTTAACCCGAGCATCTGATGATTGATATAAAAGCTCTGCTCAGCACCCAGGCTCAGAACCATCTTCAAAAAAGCCCCAAGTCCTGCCAGCCACTGCACTGGACAAATTCATTATCCTAAGCTCCAAGGCAAGACAGAAGGCTTAATCAGGTCAGCAGCTTTTGATCTGAAAATAAGTACCTTCCTGACATTCTATGGATTATAGGAATTATGCTTGCTAAAGCTACCTATACCACCATCATGTCAAAGGATATTCAAGGATATTCAGCTGAGAGGAATAATTACACAGTCAAATGCTACCAAGCCCACAAACTGAAAGCAAGCCCACTCGTCACTCTAGAAGGCAAAGATTGAGTTTATCTGACAGGGGGAAATAGCAGACAAACCCTAAGACTCTCATGCCCCCTCCTCTGCTGAGGCTTCCCCGTGGGTGAGGTAGGCTAGGACAGAATGGTTGCAGTTACACCCAAGCCTTCTCTTATGGGTACCTAGACCCCAGTTTGCAGTCACTCCTATTTTTTTCTGACAAGCTATTGTTTCCAGCTAAAATTTTCCACTCCTGGACTCAGCCCAAAGGTAAATTTATTTTGGAAAGTCCGAGCCAAATTCTTCTGCAACTAGAGTTTTCAGCAGGTGAAATAAAGGTTGCTGTTCTCTCCGTAGAGAATTATATCCTGAGTCTGTAACAATAGTTTGAGTCCCTGGCACCCCCTGCAGCCAAGGGACACAGATTAAACCAGGTATATTAAACACATGCCTACAAAACTGAGACTGGGTGAGGGACTGAAGTTTAATTCAGACACAAGCAAACAGGAATGATAATTAAGTTTCTGCCGTGTGTAAGCAATTTCAAAATATTCCCCATCTTATCTCATCTGTGTCTTGCAGCTGCTCTGGGGAGAAGAGGTGACCATCCAGGCTCCATCTGACAGATGGCAAAACTGGGGCAAAAAGGGGGCCAAGACTTCCTTAAGGTCACACTGTACATTGGCTGGTAAGGCCAAGACCACCATCTCGACCTCTGGTCCTCCTAAGCCAAATGTGATAACAATTTAACAAACATAGGAATTAAACTGAATCTTAAGGGCCGGGCTTAATATAGGTTTGTGGGCCATTTTGTGGGCTTAATATAACTCAGTGGCACAAGCGCCTGCCTAGCAAGCACAAGGTCCTGAGTTCAATTCCCGGTGCCAAATAAATAAATAAATAAACTGAATCTTAAAAGTGGGTACCACGGTAGTGCATTTTGCTACTGTAACAAAATGCCCAAGGTTGGGAATTTTATATAGAAAATATTTTTTAAATTCACAATTTGGGAAGCTTCAAGTCCAAGACTGGGCGGCCTCATCTGTTCAGGCTCTGGGGAGAGCCCCCTTAGCTACATCACAACATGGCAGAGAAACAGAAAGGGAAATGGCCGTGTGCAAAAGGGAGCAAGTGTGTGGGGTGACCTCGCTTTGTAACAAGTCACTCCCATAAGAACTCACTCTACAGTAGCAGAATCAATCCCTTCCTAGGACAGCAGTCCTAGTGACTTAACCACTTCCGACTAGGTCCCACCTCCTCAGACTTCCACCACCGTTCACATTGCCATACTGGGACCAAGCTGCCAACACATGAACCTTTGAGGGACACGCTCAAACCCTGTCCCCACCACAGTATGCACCGAACTGTTAACAAGGTGTCCTAGGCATGGCATTCAAGTGAAATCTACTTCCTGTTATCTTCAAAGATCAGAGCGAGGAGGAAGAGACTGGCATTACCCGGGCAACCACACATGCCAGCACAGCACCAGGCACTTGTGCCTCCCAGTACCTCGGCCAGACTGATGTGCTGCTCGCTTTCCACACAGCAGATGACAGACGCAGGTAGTAACTGGGAGAGTTAATTTCAGGAACCCGGTGAGTCTGCTGACAAAGGCCAGGGCACCACACCATAAACCAGGCTAAGGAAGCCAAATACCCCAGGTCACATTTTATACAGAAGGGCCACTTTAGGACTTGAGTTCTGAACTAGTCTTCAACCAGAGTGGTTACTAAAAACCAAAACCTCCCCATCCTCTCCTGTTCTTCTCCAACTGCTCAATCTCTAATGAGGGAGGGACACAGAAGATACAGAACACTCAGGAATAAGTGACAGAATAAAAAATGTGTAAACCAGAAGAACCAATTCCTGCATATTTAGCCAATAGTTTCCTTGAGATATAATATACTTAAGAACTACAAATGGATTTGTTTTCTATAATTAACCCTATAAAAGGAAAGAAAGTACATGGAGATAAGATGATAGTCATGTGACATATCAAATGTTGCCCCCTGCCAGGATTTCCTTGGTCTTTTTCTACATAAGTGTGTACCACCCACATGTCTCAGAGCTTTGCACTAAGTAGATGCTCATGAACAAAGGATGGGTGGGATGAATGGATGGAGGGAGGGAGGGATGGATGGATGGATGGATGGATGGATGGATGGCTAGATGGATGCATGAATGGATGGATGGGTGGGTGGATGGATGGAGGGCTAGATGGATGGATAAATGATGGATGGATGAAAAGATGAAATAATAAAGTCAGAAATAACGTCTCTTACTACAGGTAGAATTTAAATCTGCACTACTCTACCCATTTGATATTTGGGGACATAGTTATCGTCTTCATCCCAGTAATATAAAACAAGCTATTTTAGTTTTATCTTCTGTGAACATATGGATGAAAGAATATGAATATTTTTATTGGTTTCAAGTGAACAGGCTGCATACCTAAGATAGTTTTCAAAAAAATGTGACAGAAGCCCAATTACTGTCTTTTAAGTAACAACACAAAATAAATGTTCTAGGAAATAATTTTTATAAGAACAAGTGGAGATTTCTTTGTAGGACAATAAAAGAAAACCCAAGGAGAACCAGTTCCATGTACGGAAGGCTTGTGTTTGTCCTTCGCAGGGGACGTGATCTGAAGATTTCAGATGAAGTGGCTCCACTTTAAGGGAGCTTCTCCTCCGGTGGTTTATTTATGGGTGAGAGAAATAAAATGTAGGCAAGGAGCAAATGGCATTGGAGCCTCCAAGTCAGGTCAGGGAGACACTGGAATGGCCATGAGGAACACAAAACAACTCAGGCAGAGGCTGAGATCCAACACGTTCCCCCTCTGCTAAGGAATACTGACGTGCAGGACTCTGGATGAGGAAGAAGCACTGACAAGCAAACATGCCTTCTCAAGGGAACTTCAATCACAAGAGAGGTTCTATCCACAGAGGCTGTTCGCTGTCATCTGACAGCTGTTCTCAGGAACCCTCAGGCCCAGAAGTCTTTCTGTGGGACAGTCCTCTTCCCGCCATTTTCAGTTCCAGCCTACTCTAGGCATAAAACATTCAAATGGCTCCTTCTGGGAGACAATGAAGGGAAGGGAACAGTGACTAAACGAGGTGGTCCTCACGCTGCTTTCAAGAACAGACTCTTCTTCCACTTTCATGACAGACTGGGGCACCCCAAGAGCTTTGTGTTGGGAAGGCAGCTACTAAAATAATCATTGGGATAGCACCCTTGTAGAATATCCACTAAATCTCATTCAACAGTCATTCAAGTACGTATGCAACTGGTGCACAACCAGATGCTTCAACTACCCCCAGCAATCAGCCTTCACAAGGCAGAAAGTCCACGGCTCAGAGAAGACACAACCCACAAATACTCTGGACTGCAGACTGGGGGCCGAGTTTGTCTCTGGCCAGACAAACAACCAGGCAGGTTACAGGTGCTGTCTGACGGCATCGTCACTAGCAGGACTACTTGGAGAGGTTAGGCACTGTTGTCCCCACTTCGGACATGAGAAACTGGCTTTGAAGGAAAGACAAGTAAGCACATCCAAGAGGTGGGACAAGGACCTCAGGCTGGCTGGCACCAAAGCCACCTCTCCAGCTCCTGAGACCAGGGTGTGCTCTACCTCTGTACCTCAGCAGCTGACTCCTATTTCAATGGATAACTCAGGCTGGATTTGCTTTGTGATGGGAGGTCCTAAGTCTCAGACACTAAGGAAAGAAGGAAGAAATCATCTGGACCCATTGATGTCTCCAAATTTGTAGAAGATGAGCCTGAGTCTGCGTCAGAATAGAATTTAAGTGGGAATGGGAAGCAGCCTGAGCCAACAGGAAAACTCTGCCTTCACCCAGGATCCCGCTTAGGAGAAGCAAGGATGTGGGTATAGCTTCCTTTGGTCACTTGTTACCCCTTCTGGGATACCCCCAGCCGGTGGTATGTCAGGCCGGGATCACCCCAGTGCTGTCCCTCTTGGAAGCCAAACTGAGCCCCCTATAAAGGACCTGGGGCTCACTTACCTGTTAGTGTGTCTTCAGGCCGCTGTGATCTACCTGTATTTTCAAGCTCTGTCTTCTGACTCTGGAGCTGGAGACTTATCGGAATGGACTGGTAGGAACATAGGTAAGTAAGGAATTCTCTAGGGTGGCTACTAGAGTGTATGCATGCGTGCGTGTGTGTGTGTGTGTGTGTGTGTGTGAGTGTGTGTGTGTGTGCGCATGCCCAATTTAACCTTTATTTCCAGTTTTTCCAAAAATAAATACAAAAACAAACCCCACCCCCACACAAAAATGGCATCTGCCCCCGTGTCCTCCCCCCTGAGACAATAGTTACTATTCATAGAGCACCTATTCTGTTCCAGGCCTTGTCCTGGGTATAAATATGCTCCATTTAATCCTCACCACAGCCCTTCATTTCTCTTCCTTCCCCTACTGTCTTAAGTTTCCAAGGGCTGCTGTAACAAAGAGTCACTGAGCGGGGAGTTTCAAACACAGAAATGCATCTTCTCAAAGTTCTAGAGTCAAAGTATTGGCTGGGCCACGCTCCCACTGCAGCCTCTACAGCCTCTACAGAAGGGTCCTCCTAGTCTCCTCCAGCTTCTCTGGGAGCCCCGGGTTTCCACGGGCTTATGGCAGCCTCACTCCAAGCCCCACCTCCACCCTCACATGGCCATCTTCTGCCAGAGCCCGTCTTTAGGTCCACATTTCCCTTTCTTCTAAGAATGCAAATCACAGTGAATTAGAGCCTGCCCTAGTAACCGCATCTACAGCGACCCAGTTTCCAAGTATGGCCACATCCTGAGGTCCCGGGACTAGGACTTCAACATAATTTGTTTGCTGGGGTCACATTTCAACACAGCGCCCACTGCAAAGAGTGATGACGCAAGGTCATAGGAGACCTCAGTCAAAGCAGAGTTCGCTTTCGTCCTCACCAGGCGGAAGCACAGACTCGAACCTGCTGAGGAAATGTATCACCTGGAAGAATGCCAGCGTCAAGCTTCTCCCTGCTGCTCCTTCGGCTCTGGGCATCTTCCGTTCGCCTAACTGCCCCGCACCACCTGCACATCTTGGCTCGGGCCTCCTGACCCCAAGGTGCCCTCCCAGGGCTCCCACGCCAGATCAGAGCCCTCTTCTGCAGGATCTCTGCACGCCGCCTCTCTGTCAGTTTTCTCCTGCCCACAGCTGCAGTTTCTCATCCCTTGTGGACTCCTGGACAGACGTCTCTCTCGTAGCCTGCCAGGGCAGGGACCACCTGCCACACTCACAGTGTCTCTCGCTTCTCTGAGGACCCTGGCTCTTGGAAAGGGCTAAAGCCTAGTCCTGCCACCTGGGAGGAAAACTCTTATACCCATTTCCTCCTTGCCCCAAGCACCCTGTCATTAACTGCAGGCTTCCACGTTGGGGCCCTTGCTTTCCAGCACCCACAGGCAAGGCCTCACCACCGCCTTCCCTTCAAGCCCACTCACACCTGGCAATCACAGGGCTACCCCCAGCTACCTCTCCAACTCCTTCACTCCCCAGCTGTCATCAGGGTCCAAAATTCGCATCTCCACACTGCCAGACAGGGAGGAGCAGCATCCACACAGGTGCCTCCCAGGACACAGGGACGTCCCACTGCACACCTTCCACGTCCCCCAGCAGCCATGACTGCCTCCTCTAAATCGGTATTTCCTGCAGATCCCATCTAAGACCTTCAGCACCACACGCTGTACCCCCAGTGTGCTGAAGCCTCCAGGGCCATAAAAACATGCCAGGCTGCCTTGGGACCAGCTTGAAACGGTCCCTGCAGTTAAAACAAGCTCGGCCCGTGCACAGAGGAGGGCATCGAAGCCACACCTACAGCAACCCACTCAGCACGGGCACCACTGAGGAGACCCATGGGCCCCTGGAACCCGCCACACTCCCTCAGGCAGAGAGGGGCCCTGGGTGGCACTGCAGAGGCAGGCCATACAGCAGGTCTCACACCTTCACTTTGTAACTCAGTGTCAGCACCCCCTTATCAGCAACCTCTCTGGAGTTCTGAGAGAGTCACTGAAACCATTTGGGACCTGAGTCGATAGCGGGGGAGGGGAGACAAGAGGCCATTCTGCTCCTATTCCAGCATCTCAGCTCTGAGGAGACACAAACAAGGAAGAAAACGGTGAGAAAGATGGGCAGTAAGACCCAGAGGGGGTTAGGAGGGGCGCGGCGCCAGGCAGGGCTTCTAAGCAGAGGGACAGAAAAATATGCTACAGGAACAGCAAACCTCATCCCTTGTCTGAGGTGTAGGGTGTCTATTAAAAATAGAAATAGACTAAGCTAAACAAGACAGAATGGGAGCCAGTAGATAAAGGGGTCTGTAACTAGCTGATAAAGTGTAATTTGTTACTACTCCCTTGATGATACATAAATTCTGACCCACTACTCATGGTAGATGTTTACACTCGTGGTGTGAATTCCCTTAAAAAGGTGGATGACCACATAGCCTCTGTCTCTAATGCCTGTTCTGCTTATGCCCACACACACAACCAGACCCTAAAATCCCTGGACACCTCTCTCTCCCAGGGGTGCCCTCAGCCGTGCTCCGGGCGGTCTCCGCTTGGCCATTTGTCCAGATAAGCCCCCAGAATACACGGCATTTGCAGTCATGCTCAGATGCGAGAACTGGGAATCCACAAGCTGGATCTCAGTCCTGTTGCTTCCTAATTACACTGCGGACCTTTCCCCATCTCATCCTCTTCTTCCTCTTCCTCTGTCTCTTCCTTTATACAGTTTTGGCTTTTCCTGGGCTTACCGTTGTCTGCGGCAGCTGCTGAATTTCAGGGATCTGGGAAGTCCATTAACTGGCTGTTTACTCGGGCTTCACATCATTAGGGAAGCTGCTGGGCAAACTCGGCCTCTTGCCCTAGCCCCACCCGCAGAGAGCCGTGTCCCCACGGTCTGGGGCTCTGCTCCCCAAGCAACCCACACCCGCCACTGGTGATTTGCATTTTCTATGTGATAGTCAGACTATGCTGATTTTGTCAAAACACACTTCCAAATATGATTTGAGGTTCTGGCAGAAAACACCAAACTCACCTAGTCTGGGTACTTCCATGTAAATCTATAAAGTAGCTCATCACACACAAAACCATGTTTCAACCACTCTTCCAGAAGGTTACCTCCAAAATGCGAGTGGGCTGCCTGACCTGCAGCCAAACATTACACGTGCATGTAGCACCCCATGGAGCATTTACGGAAGATAAGGCCAGCACAGGCAGATGCCCATTCCCATTGCAGCTGCACGGAAATTGAAATGAAGTCCACGGAGACATGGCACACGCTCAGAAGCTCATTAGAGACTGGTCTCTCCCTGTTGTCAGGACATTGCTTTCCATTCACTCTGTCTGGGAATGACATGTGCAAGAGTTTTAATGTTCTCAATCACTTTCAGTGTTAAAAAAAAATTTACAGGTTGAACATCCTTAATCTGAAAATCCAAAATGCTCTGATATCCAAACTTCTTGATACCCACATGACACACAGCATTTTTTATTAATAGTATATGTTTGCGATACGTAACAATTACATTCATCTTGGGAGAATGTAATATATAATATATATTATATAATTATTATCATATAGTGTATATTATATAATTATTACATACACTATACATATTACATTCTCCCAACCCCTTCCCCAGACAAAGAACATTTTAGATTCTGGGTTTTCAAGCTAGGGATATTCAACCAGTAGAGTCCATGCCAATTTTCCAACATCGAGAGAACTCCAGAATCTGAAGCATTTTTAGTCCTCAGCGCTCTGGATAAGGGACCCTTGGCCTGCGTACAACCAAAGGGTCAGGAAACACATTCCGGCCACCTGCAGGAATGATGCTGACTCATCAACCATAGCTCACTGGTGCTGGACTCACCATGCGGCTCTGCAAAGAACCTGAAGGCAGTGATCTGATACAGGAAGTAGCTTCCAGTCAGCTCCTGAGAATGGAGGCAGGTGAGGATAAAGGGCCTCCAGGTGAGATGACACCTGCAAGGCGGACACCTGAGGAGTGAGCTCATCAGGTCTAGAGTGAAAGAAGTGGAGATGCCACCTCCGCGACGCCAGCCACTCTGCATAGCGTAGAGAGCAGGAGCCCGTTCTCTGCCCCTCCGTGTCTTTGCTTTTGCTGGGAAAGTTCTGACTGCCTTTTTCACCATGATTTTGTTTTGCGTTGTTTTGTTTATGTACTAGTTCTCATCTGCCCTGGATAAATGAAGAACAAAATGGATTTTCACTTATATTTTAGCCAAGAACAATAAAGGGTCATGACATCATTTCAAGAGGCAGAGAAGGCAAAGGTATTCACTGGAACAGAGCCCTCCAGAGTCCCAAGAGCACTATAGGAGCCTAGCAGGTCATGGGCAGCCAGGAGGGCAGGGCAAGGCCAGTGGGGGGGACACCCCTCTCCACTCCCCTCAGGTAGAACTCTGCCTCTTTGTAACAACCACCAACTGCCTCGGAGCATTTCATTTTATTTGCAGATACCTTCCTGATGATTAGGGCAAAGGTGAATACCTTTGATCTCAGGGGATAATTTCAATCTGAGGGGTAATCTCACTCTTACCAGGGACATTAATGGGAGTGTGGTCATAAAAGGATTTGCCTTCAGTTCTGCACCAAACAGAAAAGCCAAAGGAGAAAGGAAGTCAAAAATAGAAAGAAAGTGCGGCCAGGCACTATGGCGCAGGTCTGTCATTCCAGCTACTCAGAAGGCTGAGGCAGGAGATTTGCAAGCTGATGGCCAGCCTGGGGAACTTAGTAAATAAAATATAAATATGAAAAGGTCTAAAAAAAAAGAAAAGGTCTGAGGTAAGAGATCAGTGGTATACTCACCCTAGGTTTGACTGCCCCCCCCCAGTACCACACCAAAAACAGGAAGTGAGGTGTTGGTGGGGTTCCAAAGGAAGTATAAAAGATTCGTGATCAGAGGTCTGTAGTCACATGACAAGCCACATAATCAACAGAGTCCTAAGCAGTCATTTTGCGGTCCTCTCCTGCCCACTCAAGGGCATCGGCGCTTCTTTGAGCTCTGTGATGAACCCAAAGCTCTAATAAAAGGGCTGATAGTGGAACGGACCATAGCACAGCCAGATTTCCCTGTGTGAAACCAGCTAATAATCCTCATTCTCGGTTTTGCGTGAGAAGGTTCTACCTGTCTGGGAACATTGAGATCCAGGTTCTCAGGCCTCCACCTGACCCTACCAATTCCTTCCATGGTTTCTGCTTATTCACAAGCCCTGACCATTTCAAAGCCAATGAAAAACTGATGCCAAGCGGCCACTTTACCCACCACTCACCTCTGAGGTAAAGACAATACCAAACTCAAGACGTGAAAGAGAGAAACTGGAGCAAGGACACGCAGAGCACCTCGGGGAACTCCAGGTGCAAGGGCAAGGAGCAAACAGGCCCAACTCCACCACCTCTTGCCAAAATCCTCAAGGGGATCTGGAAAAACAAGGTGTCTCTTTCGCGTCCCCAGCAAATCCACTGTAAGAAACGGCAGCTGGTATTTTACAGGGCCCCAGAAAGCCTTTTTCATAATTTAAAAAAAGTAATTATTTTAACCACTGATGTGTATAATAAACTCTTGTCAGCCTGACATTAAAATCTGTTTCTTTTCTCTGCTCCCCACCCTCTTCCCCATGAGCCCTTGCATGGCACATGTTCTATTATTGTTATTTTAGGATTTCTTCAAGGAGCTCTGTGATGGGCAGTTATTTTGCGAAGTGGCGGTGCATTTATCTAACACAGACACCATCTCCCTGCAGGGAAGAAAGACTGGAATGCTATCAGGGCTCAACCTGCAGCCCAGGGCTGGGTTCTTTTCTGTGGGTGGTGAGGGCCTCATTAAAATCATCGTGGGAACAGGAAAAATCCAAAGAGGAATGTTACCAGGATCCACAGAGGTTAAGGGCAAGAGAACAATGCCACAGGGAAAAGAAGAAAAAAAAAAAAAAAGACAAGACTGGAAAACAGGTTTCTTCCTTTGGCTTTACTATAACCTCCACTCTGCACGGCTTAAAGGAATACATGCAAGCTCCTGGGGCAAAGTTCCCTGACTCCAAGGAGACAGAGAGGAAGGAAGGACTGCCCCTCTCCCGGGTGAGCTCCACAAGGGCAGGGAATATGGCCAAGGGATCTTGCAGGAGGGCCTGAAATTTTCACAGCCGAACTCAAGTCACAGAGAGCTGGTTCTCCTTCCAGGACACTGACTTCCTCATGCGACTCCTTTCCCTCTCATTCACTCCCAGGAAAAAGTCCACACTGATATTCAATGCCCTGCAAAGCCCAAGTACATCCCATCAGACCACAGTTCACCACCAGGTACGCTGCTCTCTAGTCTGACCAGCTTTACTGTCTCCAGCTCATGCTACGTGGTTCCAGACTGCTGGCCTTTACCTGGCACTCTACCCATTTCCCAACTAGCCATCATTCAAAGGCCCACTCTCATCCTCATGAGCCTTTTCCCACCACTCTAACCAAAACTGGCTTGGTGTTTCTTTTAAAAAAAAAAAACACACAATTAGGGCCAGGGATTTAGCTCAGCGGCACAGTGCTTGCCTGGTAAGCACAAGGTCCTGAGTTCGATTCCTGGAACAAAACACACACACAACGATACCTATGCATTTCCCTGGGAACTCTTGTGTCCCCCACTAGCGTAGGACAGGTCGCAACTCCCGTGTCAGTACCACAAAGGCAGGAAGCCCAGCCCTTGTGACTGTTAGCCCTTCACATGAGCCTGCACTGACTCAATGCCTTTGGCAGCCAATGGTGGAAGGCGGAAGTTACACACACCCCAGGATGCCTGACCCCACCCTTGCTGTCCATCCCTGAGGTCCAGAAACTCAGATCTACAGAGGGGCAGGCAAGGGGAAGGCTGTTCCTCCTGGATGGTGACGGGAGAGACTGACCGTTATTTCCACTTCAGGCTCCTAAGGTTCCTTTGTTTCCAAGATGAAACATCCCACTGGGCTTTCACATTGGAGCTGGAGAAAGCCTATCAGGAGCCAGAGCTATCCCCCAGTTCTGGAAACACCCCTCAGAGACCATGCAGAAGCACCGAGGGGTGAGGAACGAGCCTCAGGCCCCCTGTCAGTAGGGTACAGCAGAGAGCACAACCACAGCCTTGTGTGTTCACAAGTCCACGCGCCCGCTGCTGCCCAGCCTATCGGTGAGAGCGACCCTCACGATTAAAAACGTCCACGTGATGCCGACTTCATTCACACAATCCTAACTCTTTAGTTTCCCCAAGCTTCCCCTCAGAACACCTATGAAACTTCTTTCCCTGCTATCAATGCCACACCCGCCGTCATTCCTGGAACTCGCCTCATGAATTAATTATCCTCTCTCTTCTGTCTTTCTGACAAACTAAAAAATCCTTTTCTTTTCCCCTGCCTCCCATTTCCTCTTGCTTCACCTTGCCAAACTTTTCCAGAGTGACAGTCTTCCCTTACTGCCTGCCTTGCTCACCTCCCTAACTTCCCACAACTTCAACTCCATCCCAATCACTTCGCTGAGAGCTTTCGGGAAATTTGCCTCTCAGAACGTCAACCGTCAGATGTGCCGGTGTCCTCGCCTCTCATTCTTCAGGCCTGGTGCAGAGCGGGCCATCCTGCCACGGGCTCCAGCTCTTCTCAACCTCCTGCTTGTTTGCGCTGCGCAGTCTCCTACCCCTGGCCAACCAGGGGCATTATCCGAGGTCGGATCCGCCTCACTCCTCCACTGCCTCTGTCCACCTTCTCTCTGGGTCACCTCAGCCACTCCCATAGTCTCAGCTGTCTCAGTGGCAGCCTTGCCTCCTGCCCTGACTTCTGCCTACCGTGAAGCTCAAGTTGCTAACTGGGTCCTGGCCACCTACAGCTGGGGCCACAGTTATCTCAAAGTCCACACATTGACAAGCACACTTACTCTCTTCCTATTCAAACTTGTTGACCTCCCGATCCTGGCTGAAGACCTCACCAGCCTCCTGGTCAACACCACCGGAAGTCAGGGAGTGGGCTCTCCTCCACTCATGTCCCACCTACCCACCCACTGCCATCAGCATCACCCCACATTCACACACAGACACATACGCTCCCTGTGATCTGCCTCTGACTTCTCATCCACCACCATTCCTGAGTCTGGACCCTCCCGAGCCACCAGCCTTCTGCAAATCTCTCGGGGAAGGCTCCGATTCTTCGCTCGTATTTTACTACAAGCACTTTCCTTACCAGGCCTGCCAGCCCGTGTTCACAACTCTGCATTCAGTTTGAAATGCCCTTCACTGCCCTCTCCCTACTGCTGAAGTTCCACCCCTCCTTCAAGATCACATGCCAGGACAACTCTACAGAGCCTCTATAACTTATCAGTTCTGCATTATTCCATTCATGTGTATTTGGGCTGTGTATGTGTGTGTGTGTGTTCCCTTAGACTTATAGTACAGCACTTGGGCCTCTTTCAGCACTGATTCTGCCATCCTTTTCCCATCAGTTTCTGCACTAAACTGGAAGCTTCCTGAGGACAGGTGGTGTTATGGGTTGAACTGTGTCCTCCCCTCAAAAAAATATATTGAAGCCCTAATCCTCAGCACCTGTGAATGTGGCCTGATTTGGAAGTGGGGCCTTTGCAGATGTGGAGATCAACTTAAGATGAAGTCATTAGTGTGAGCCCTACATCCTATGACAGGCTATCCTTAAAAGAAGACAGAGACAGGGAGGGAAGACAGCCATATAAAGACAGAGCCCAGAGTAGAGCTGTGCTAACACAAGCCGAGGAATGCCTGGGGCTGCCAGGGCTGCAACTGACTAAGAAGGATTCCCCTCCAGGTTTCAGAGGGAGCCTGGTCCTGCCTACACCTTGATTCCAGACTTCAGCCTCCAGAACTCTGACAGAATATATTTCTGCTGCTGTCAGCCACTCCATTGGTAGTACAGCAGCCCCGGGAAACCAAAATAGGTAGGAACCGTGTCTTATTTGCTCTTTGTGGGCCTTAGTGTCCACAGAGTTCTGGAAACTCTTTAGCTTCTTAGTGAATTCATGAACAAAAAGAACCTTGCACGCCAAGGAACTTCTGCCATGAATGAAGAGTTCCTAGAACTTAATCCCTTAGAGCTGAGTGTTATACAAGGTGTGACTGAAATATACTAGGAATGTGTAAGTGTTTTTAAAAGTTTATTACAGGAAAAGATACACTGCCATTTATACCCTCTTCCATGATTTGAACACACTTAACATTCTTGCCGCTTTTAGAGCAACACTAGGTGTGATCAGAAATATAATAATTGCGACTGACAAGTTTCATTCAACAGAAAGGCAGGCGTGTAAAAGCATTACTGTGTGTCCTCATCCACTTTACTTACTGGATCTAGCATCAGGCAACTTCCCCAACGTCGAAATGACCGTGCAAGATAAATGCTTTAAATTGATTCAGGACATCGAGGCAGCCATATCCACGCAATTACAGACAATCACAAAAGAGGATTTCCAGAACTGCTTCCAAAAGTGACAAAGTGTGTTTGAAACAAAGGACAGTATTTTGAGAGAGATTAATGACAATGTGTCTTTCTACTGTAATAAATTTTTTTAATTAAATATTCACCATAGTTTTCAATCATGCCTTGTGTTGGTATCTAAATCGTCCTTTTCTGAGATACAGCTACTGACGCACAATCAGTAAACTCTCAGGCCTGTGTTTTGGGTCCAGAGAAAGCCAGAGATGGGCTGAGTTTTAAGCCACCCATCCCCTTCCTCATCTGGTCTCCCCAGGCCTCATGCAAACATTGCCAACGCAGCTGTGCAGCCGGTAGGTGTCTGCTGCAGGAAAGAGACTGTCATAGTCTGGGGTTTTGCAAGGGGAAACAATATTATACAGGACATGTGTTTTATAAGATTATTTGTAATAGTCACCCAAAGAATCATATACAAGAGAGTACAGGAAATCTGTCCACACACTAAAGATCAATGATCCAGCGGAGGGCCTGGATCCCATGATGTTCTGCATGAGTTGAGCTGAAGACCTGGAGCCCATACCAATGTCTCCCATGAGTCCAGTTGGAAGCCTAGAGCCCATGACAACATCTCCTGCAGGCCTATTTCACAGATGTGTGCTGGGAAGGCCCAAAGGTCAGTGATGGAAGCTAGAAAGTCTGTGCCAGTGGGATGCAGGATCTGTGCTAGCAGGCAGGCTGAGGGATCTGCTCTGGAGCCAGGAAATGATGATCAAAGTAAGAACCAGAGCTCCCCCAAAAAGTACCACAGCCATCCTCAGCAACAGTGAAGTCCCGAGCTACTCTGATGATGATAACAGCCGAGTTCCCATCAGGAAAACCAACTCGACAAGCTTCTCCAAGAGACTGAGCAGTGTACCCTCTTCCCCTCCAGAGCCAGGAAGCAATGCTCAGAGTGAGGACCAGAGCTCCCGCGAAGTAAACCGTAGCCATTCTCAGCGACAACAAGGTAACAAACAGCTGTTGACAATGAAAGCAGCCAAGTTCATCAGCAAAGCCAGCATTACAAGCCCCTCCAAGAAAACCAACAGCTCCTTACAGCTTCTACCAGCTCCCAACAGCCTTACTTCTTCCTCTCCAGTTCTGCCTCTTATGCTGCTGGCAACAATCCTCAGGTGGGCCTCCCACACCCAGCACCACACTTACTTAGTTCATTTGGGTGTTATAAGTTGACTACCAGTTGTCAATCCACCACAGTGACTGTGTGCCCCATGCAAAGCTGTGACCTTGTCCTCATTAGCACAGGGCTGTGTTCCACAGGCCTAATACCAGCCAGCAGAGATTAGATCCACTAAAAAATGTGTGGGGAGGGATGACTGATAAAGACCATGTCTCTCTTCAGATGCAAAGAGAAATAAGGCATAATTATCAAGATGTCAATATGGACTCTGAACCATTTTCAAGTCAACAAAGTGGACAGTTGAGCCCAAAGCCCTTTAGGAACAATGGGCAGGGGAGAAGGCTGTGAAGATGATGAGTTCTTCCCCTTTCTCTTTCTTGAACACACATCTAAAACCAACACATGGGGAGCATTCCAGAAACCCCTTTGGCAAACAGAGGGGGAATACTCTGAGCCTGCATCAGTTTGTCTGGGTCTTCACTAGTGGGCTGGCCATAAATAATCCACAGTCCCTCTGGAGACACAGCAGGCCAGCAACAGGTGCATCAGGCTTGCTTCTAGGAGGAAAGCAAAGCTGGGGGGTGGGGTGGGTAAGAGGGCCATTCCTGTCACTGAAAGGCAAACACCCTAGTCTTCCTGCGTAGTAGGAATACAACACAGACTAGCCTGGCCATGGGGACACAGCACCTTGGATTCCAGAAGCCCCTGCTCAGGCCTCCTTATGGCTTTCAGAGCTCAGTTCTGATGCTTGATACTCCCCAGGTATGTAATTTTAAATAAGACTAATAACCATAGAGAAAGAAGTTCAGCAAAGTCCAGGCTTTCCCCAGGGTGACTACTTTGAAGCTTTTTGATAAATATTAAACATAAAATTCTTTCCAAACTAAAACTGCAGCATCCCTACCTTGCTTGCATCCTAAGATATGTGCTTTCTCTGACAGGGGAGTCCACTGTGGCCTGGGTCAAGCTGTTCCTATACTACAGGGACACCAGGATGCTCTACAATTTCCTTTACATTGTCCCCCACTCAAACCTCACAAAAGTACATCAGTCTCTCTCCTTAATGGCATCATGCACAGAGGGCCAATCACTCAGACATCTGCCTCCCTAATTCTGTGTACTCCCTTACTTCCAAATCCCATGATACAGATTCAACTCACTCTTTAATCTGTAACTCAGATGACTGTTTTAGCTTCTAAAAATGAAAAACTTTTCACATATGCAGACTGTTTTAAAAGGCAGTGAAGTCATTGTCTCCAATCTGGTTGCATATTTTAGTAGAGACCTGGTTATTCCCAAGAACATCAGGCCTCTTGTGGGTAAAATGATAACGTGAAAGCCCTGTCCCCTCCCAGAAGGAACGTGTCCCCTTGCCCTGACTGTCAGAGATGGGTAACCAGTGGGCCTTTATCTCCCAAGAGGAGCCACACATCCAATTTGTAACTACTTTTTCTTACCCAGATATCGCTGACATCTTAAATTAAACATCAGAGTCATAGAAATTGAGAGCTATAAGGAACCAGAGAGGAGATCTATGAAGATAGATAAAGTATCTACCAAAGCAGTAGTTAAACTAATTTTGAAGTTTGCAATCTTTCCAAAGAGAAATCAGATAAAGATGAGCCTGTAATAATAATCCCAATAGTTTTAAGTAAAAGTAGAAGCAGGACAGAGTATATGGTGATCGTAGTAGTTCTTTTCAAAAGATATACATAGGAGTCTCTGCCCTCCATGCACCCAGTGCAGACAAGAGATCCTGACTCAGAAGGCCCATGAACTGCTAACACTGGGGTTCGTGTTTGGGCCCTTCCTGTGTGTGCCCTGTGCCATCTGAGGTACTACAGCAGGTGGTCCAGGAACTGCTGGCACCGTGGTTCAGGTCTGAGCTTTACTTGAGCACTGACCTCCTGGAGGTCACAGACACAGGTGGACTGTGATCACCGCCAGTGCAGCCCTCGTCTGGCTCCTGTGCACCCCCTGAGCTACCTGGAGACACAAAATCAGGCAATCTGTGACCCGCTGACATTACAGTTCGCAGCTGAATGCCCACAGAACCAGGTACTTCCCATCTACTTCCTAGGGGCACAGCAGGTGACCCACGACCCCACCATCATTACAGTCTGAGTCTCTGCCCTTCGTGCGCCTGGTGCAGACAGGAGATCCTGACTCAGAAGGCCCACAAACTGCTAACACCTGGGTTCACATTTGGGCCCTCCCTGCACATGCTCTGTGCTACTTGAGGTACTAGAGCAGGTGGTCCATGACCTGCTGGGAACGTAGTCCGTGTCTGGGCTTTACTTGTGCCCTGGCCTCCTGAAGGTCACAGACAGAGGCAGTCCATGATCACTGCCAGTGCAGCCTGTGTCTGGCTCCTGTGCACACCCTGAGCTGCCTGGAGACACGGAATCAGGTGGTCCACAAACTGTTGACCCTGCGATCTTGTGTGGGTTCTGCCTGCATGCTGAACTGCCTGGGGACACAGGACCACTGGTCTAGGATTGCACCACCAGTGCAGCCCACTTCTGGGTCATACTTGTGCCCTGAGCTGTGAGGAGACACTGGATCAAACGGTCTGCCATCTGCTGACATCACAGTTCATGTCTGAGACCTGGGAGAACTAGGTACACTTCACCATCTGCCCAAAGATCCCAGACTAAGAAGAGCATCTCAGTGGACACTGAAGGGCAAGCCCTTCAGGAAAACTAGGGACATAAGCAACATTTACTGAGCTGCCAGGGAAGAAGAATACTGACCATTCTGCCTCTGGCATCAAACATGACAAGATGAAGGACTAAAATGCAGTCTCAGAACTCCACCCCATTCAGAACAAGTCCAGGAGATGGTGACATAGGAGAACTTGGTAAACACACGTGAAAATGCTGAAATGATTGCAGTGCAATTAAAGAAACAACTCCATCATGCAATAGAAGAGATCAGATCAGAAATAATCTCTCAGGCAAAAAATGAAACAACAATAATAATGAAAGATTGCTCAGCACATCTAAAGAAGAAATACGTAAAAAAATAGATGAGCATAGGCAATGGATGGTGTCTTGGTTACTTTTTTCTCGTTGCAGGGACAAAATACCTGATGCCCAAAATGAAGGAAGGAAAGGTTTATTTCCCTTACAGTCAAATTCTGTCTTGGTTACTTTTTTCTCATTGCTGAGACAAAATACCTGACGCCCAAAATTAAGGAAGGAAAGGTTTATTTCGCTTACAGTTTGTGGAAGTTTCAGTCTGTACTTAGCAAATTATAAGGAAGAGTGGCACATGGCAAAGGCTGCATCTCAGGGCGGCAGCACACAGCAAAGCAGCAAGCACACACCAGGCGGAATGGGAGAGGAATCGCCCCAAGCACTCTTTTCCTCTCCCTTACATATGCAAACTCTCCACTCCCAGGCGGGTGCAGCTCTCACACCCATATTCAAACTCTAATAGCCTGCCCCAGGGCCACAGGAGGCTTTGGGGGGACACACAGACATAAACCATAACAGATGGAAATGTCAAATGAACAATATAGGAATGAAGTAGAACACATGAAACAGATTCAAAGAGACATCCAGGAAATCAAAGCTTCCAGTGAAAGGTGGCAAAACTGCTTGAATGAAACAGAAGATAGAATTTCAGATTTTGAAGACAGCATGGCAACTAGCAATCATGAAAGAAAGGATCTCTTAAAATCAACAAGGAAGCAGGAAAAATCAATTCAACAGCTGCAAGACAAGGCAAAGAGGAATAATGTAAGACTAATAGGAGTCAATGAAACAGCAGGAGGCAACACAAATGACATAAAAAGAATATTTGCAGAAATAACAGCAGAAAATTTCCCAAGCATGGAAACAGAATCTGATACTAAATGAGGCATATAGAACTCCAACTAGTTATAACCAAAATAAAACTACACCCAGACATATAATAATCAAGATCCCAGATCGCCAGCAAAAGAACAGAGTATTAAAAGCTGCTAGAGAAAAGCAACAGATCACCTATAAAGGAAAGCCCATGAGAATCACAGCAGATTTCACAACACAAACCATCCAGTCGAGAAGAGCTTGGAGTGAAGTATTACAGGTCCTGAGACAAAACAGCTTCCAGCCAAGACTGATGTATCCTGCCAAAGTATCCTTCAAATTCAATGGGGAAATAAAATATCTCCACGACAAAGAACAACTGAAGAACTTCATGAGTGCCAAAGCATCCTTACAAAGAGTAGTAAAAGATATTCTAGACAGAGAAAAAAAAATGACTGCAATTTCAAGAACAACAACAGAAAGGAACCCTCAAGCAGAGTAAGCAGTTAAACAGGTAGAAAAAGTAGGAAACCAACAGCAAGTAAATAACAAGTAAATAACATGACAATGATATGACAACACATATCAGTTATAACCATAAATCTAAATGGCCTCAATTCACCAGTCAAAAGAAACAGACTGGCAGAGTGGATTAAGAAACTAAATCCAATGATATGCTGTATACAGGAAACATATTTTACTCAAAAAGAAATCCATAGACTGAAAGTCAAAGGATGTAAAACAATTCTCCATGCAACAGGAACCCAGAAGAAAGCAGATGTAGTTATTATGTTTATAGACAATGTAAACTTAAAACCGAGAACAATCAAAAGAGATAAAGGTCACTACATACTTGTTAGGGGAATATTGCAAGAGGAAGAGATAACAATCACAAACATGCATGCACCAAATATCGGAGCACCAAACTATATAAGACAAATCCTAACAGACATGAAAACCCAAATAATTAATAACACTATCGCAATAGGGGATCTCAACATCTCTTTGACACAAACAGATAGGTCAACTGGACAAAAAAATCAGCAAAGAAATGACAGAGCTGAACCAAATCTATGAACAAACGGACTTAGCAGGTGTATACAGAGTGTTCCGCCCCACAACATCAGAATACACATTTTTCTCAGCTGCACATGGGACTTTCTCTAAAATAGACCACATTCTAGCCCATAGAGCATACTTAACTAAATGCAAAAGAATTGAAATTATCCCATTCATATTATTGGACCACAGTGCAATGAAATTGGAAGTTAATGACAAAAGGAACTCCAAAAA